>NW_020664435.1:33685483-33688733 GCF_002925995.2 Terrapene triunguis
TCCAACCCTGATCTTCTGTGATTCTAACAACATTTCATTACCCCCGCATTCAAATTTAATTTTTTTTTATTAAAGCTAGTGTTAAAACTACCTAATACAAAGGTTAAGGAAAGAGTGCCTGTACATCTGGATATTATGCTTAAATTATACAAAAGTACAAAGTTTGCTTTAAAAATCATAAAATACAGATAGTACATAATCTGCATATCCCAAATGAGGGTTATTACATTCAGTGATATAGTTACAAGTGTTAGCATCCAAATATTCAGGCACATCACTCCTAAAAGGTTATACTAAGAGTAGGTTGTGGAAAGCAAATATAGCAATGAGTGTAGATTGTCCATCAGTAACTGAGAATTTAGGATAGGTTGTCCCTCAGTAAATACAATCCAACAGAGAAGTATTTCAATTACTTTCCCAACTTCGCTTCCCAACGACACATCTCTCCTGGTATTGCTGATGTCAGGTGATGTGTTCTAAATAGATGTCCCTCAACCACCTGATGGTGTCTGATACCATGAGTTGCCGCATCAGCCGAGCGTAGCGCTGACTGATTCTGTGTTCCCGCAACGCTCGCTCGTCACTGGGGTACCATGCGACCAGGGCTCCAACTAAAGTGATTTGTAATTCAACACCAGCCAAAACTTGTCACTTTGGCAACACAGCAGTGTCTGCTCATACCTAGGCAGAGTGTGTGTGTATGGGGAGATTTTGGCAAACCAGTAAAGTGCCTAAAACCACTATGGCTTATTGTTAAAAAGCAACCTAGTCAGCAAGCTGTTAAAAGCAAGATTCAGCTTGACCAAGGCAGGAGGGGAGGGGGTTTTGGGTGCCTCAGAAAGGATAGCTTGACCCCGCGTCCTTCCTGATAAGAATTGTGTTGAAGTTGCTGATACATGCATTTTAAAAGAGCAGGATGTACCCCCAGAAATGTCTATTGGGTCTCAAGGCTGCAGGCTCTGGAAAGACCCACACCCGGTTAATCAATAATCAGAAGGAGCCTCTTGCTTGCCCATTGGAATTGCTTGCTTGACAAGTTTTCTTTAAGGGACATGTCATTCTATTACTAATGTATAAATAAGGGGAAAAAGCTTGAGATGGGGGGACTCTTCAGGACTGGTCTCTCCCTCTGGATGCATCTTGTGTTCCTCACCGGCAGACGGGCTGCCACTGTGCCACTCGAGAGCCACACTCAGCTTTGGTAATTATCCAGGGTTGGGGGTGTTTTACTAATCTTGTTGCGGACGTGTGTAAGTGCTTGTGTCTAAGAAAGTGTAGCTTTAAGTGAAAGCACTCTTGTGTTGTCCTGTTTGTGCCAGCCATCTATCGGTCGGACGGCTGTGTCTCCCCTGATTTATTTCCTGACACCTCCTCGCACAGAGTAAACGTTACCAAGAGCTTTGGGTTGAAAGAACCCCGGGTAACATGTGTGTTCATGTAAATACAGGTTGGTCCTGAAGCCTTTTCCATCTCTAGCTGTCTCACTCATGATTAACTGTCAGGGAGAGCTCATTCAGACCCTACTTAAACTTGTGATTCCAATCATCTGATGATTTAAAAAAATATACAAATAAAATCAATTGTCCTGGACTGCTGCACAACCTATACATTATTGGTTGAATGATTTCTTGTAGTTATCACAGCAGAAGTTCATCTTGAGGGATTTGCAGAAGGAGCAGGTTGTGGATTTAACAATGATGAATCCATTGGTTTTCTAAAGGACTGTCTGCTATCCAGATAAAAAAATTTAGTAAGGATCTATAGATGTAAGCATACACACTATATTTTAGTAAGGTGTATATATACACACACAGAGTATAGAGCTAAAAGACAGCAAAATATTATCATTATTCTACCCTACCCCAAAGAGTTTCACAGCCCACTTCTTATTTAATCTGTATTCACTACTAAAAACATCAAAGCAAAAATAAAATTCTTGAACACTGAAATCTAGAGTTGGATTTTGATGTCTCTCAAAATTTCTCATCATTCTGAGGCTTACCTTGTTGTTTAAGATGTTGTAAAATTGACTTTCATAGGGAAAATAAGACAAGTTAATTCATATCGTAAATGGATTTCAAGGTTATCTTTTCCTGGCCTACCCATAATCCTCTATGAAAAATATATTTCAACTTCTCCTGTCTCTCTGCCTTCAGGAACTGGAATCAATCTTATATTTCTTAATCTGAACTTATTTCCAGGTCATCAGTTTGGTTTCTCAGTGCTTTACAGTGCTTAGTATTCTTTGGATAACATCATGTCCATCAACTGTTATCTCCATTTTTTTCAATTTACCTCTAAGCCACTAAATTGAAGATTTCAAACTTTTTATCCACTGTAGCCTGAATTACATCTAACCTTCTACTTTTGTCTCCCAAGTTTTCTCTTATACCTGTCATCATTATTTTAAAAATGTAAGTAAGATGTTATATTGCGAAAGAAAAGTCATCTATTATCTTGTGCCATTACTTGACCCCCCTCAATTTTCTTTTTCGGCATGTGCAATGAAATTTGACATCTCAGATTAAAGTATTTCATTAATTCCTTCCAGAAACACATATCCATAGTACCTTATTCTACTAAGCATATTCTCACTTCTTACAAGGTATGCCACTCTGCTGAACCCCAAATATTCTACACCTCCATCTCACTCAAACCTGGTGTGTTAACTCGCTTGGTTTGCCTGCAAATTTACTGACATAAGAGGTCATGAAACTGAGATTTTTAGCAACCAGTATCTCTGCTGAATTGCAGAGCACCATAAGCTTCTGCTTTCTTGTTATTTTTTTGTTGCAGTGTAACTCATATGGAAGACATGTGAGATATTAAAGTAAGGGACAGAGAGTCAGGACGTGTGTTTTCTAATGGATTTGTTGTGTAACTGTGATGCTGGCAGGCCAAATGCCAGTTCTTGCTCAGGCTGCAGGCCTTAGCTAAGAACTTGACAACCTCATAGCTAGTGACCAAACCAGGTCACCTGTATGTTAGTTTTCTTCAAAATAGGTATTAGTCTTTGTAGCAGGGCAGTTACTCCACTCTGGTGGAAAAAGCTAGGCTGATTGGGGAAGCAGCCACAGCTGGGGCCATGCCCAATCAGGCCACAGCTGGCCCTATAAAAGGGCTGTGATCCAGGAGCTGAGTCAGTGTCACTCTAGCCCTGGAGTGGGAAGGGCCTAGCTGCCTGGGAGCAGGGTACCTGAAGCAGGGCAAGGGCAAGGGCAAGGGCAAGGGCAAGGGCAAGGGCAAGGGC
>NW_020664435.1:33688743-33743080 GCF_002925995.2 Terrapene triunguis
AGGGCAAGGGCAAGGGCAAGGGCAAGGGCAAGGGCAAGGGCAAGGGCAAGGGCAGCTCCAGCCTGGCAACTCCCCAGGCTGAGGCCTTGGTAAAGGCCTAAAAGAGGTACTGGGGCTGCAGAGGTGTAGCCTGAGGATAGGCAGAGGGAGCTGGTCCAACCCCCTCGCCAGTGATGAGTGGCCATTACAGACTGCAGTCTGCTCCAGTGAGAGGGGGCTAGATGATGACTGGCAGTAGCCACTGAGGCAAGGTGGGCTTAGAGGGTTGGGGGTTCCCCTGGGAGGGGAGATCCAGAGTCTGGGGACTCCCATGGGGAAGCACCCCAAGGTAAGGGGCACCAGGGTCTGGGAGGGACCTGGGGCCTGTGGCAGGAGAGACACTGGCCTGCAGGGGGCACTCCAAGGCTGGACAAGAGCTATTTCCCAGACGACCAGCAGAAGACGCTGAGTCTGCGATCTGCTACAGTCTTATAAGAATGTGTTTAGACTCTATGAAATCCTTGTAAATTGCTGCATACATTAATCTCACGTGTAATGTCTGTATTCCATGCTATAAGAAAACATGTAAGTTTTGCTTTTTAACTTTGAAAATGTTTGCCCTACACCTGTGAACTCAGGCTCTTGACTTTAATGAGACTTCTTGTGCTTAAAGTTAAGCATGTCATGTTCACCTCCAATCCCTGTCACCAGTCCTGGCTCTGACCTTGGCCTCAGATTTCTGACCTGACTGCAGGTTGACCCTTGGCATCTGACCTTGGCTATGACTCTCACCTTAGCTTCCTGAGTCTGATGCTGGCTTGACCCCTGGCTCTAGCTACTGGCAGTTGACTCTGGTGCTGACCCTTGGCCTTGTTCCCCAACCTAGATGCCTGCTCTGCTCACTAGACCTATCTCCTGCTCTGACTATTAGACCAGGCCACCTATATCCCAGACCACCAATAACAACTACTTCAAATAACAAAATGAAAAACAGTTGAACTGCTTCACAGCAAAATACTATCAGAAGTTTTTTCTTCTTGTCATAGCTTTAATGTTAAGTTAGGGAAAAAAATCAACATTAGAACTTGCAGTTTGGTTGCAAGATATTCTGTGTCTGATTCATGACTGATATTAACTGAGCAGTTGAAATTATGGAAGTCATATCATAGCAGACCATGACTATCCAACTTATTTTTTACGGTACCCAAATGCATGCAGATAGTATCACTATTTATTATGTGACTGTGTTAAGTGTCTACAAGCCCCAGTCACAGATCAGTATCCCATCTTACTAGGTGCTGTACAAATACAGAGTAAAAAGACTGGTCCTGCCCCAAAGAGATTACAATCTAATTATAAGGCAAGAGACAATGGGTGCATACAAATAGATGGAGAGTACAAAAAAAAAATAATGAGACAATATTGGTCAGCATGACAGGCAGCAGTCACACTTCAGCAGTTGTCTGTCTGTCTTGTATTGTTTTTAGAGAGTTTTAAGGAGGCACTTTGAGGACAATGAGGAAGCATTGCAAATATTTGAGAGGCAGAATGGGAGAAAGCACAAAGGTACTTGTTTTAAGATTTAACAATTGGCTATAGAGGCTGGCATCATTGGACAATCAGAGGCAGAAGTCAATATCTTAATAGCATGTGAGAGATGGTAGGTATGGTGGGGCTAGGCTTTGAAAAGACACATTGCTTGTATTCGATGTGATGGAGAAAGGAGAGCCAATGGAGGGATGTAAATGTATGGGTGACCTGGTCACAGTAATGAGCTAGGAAAATAATCTTTGCAGCAGTATTTTGACTGGATATGAGTGGGGCCAGATTGCATTTGTCAGGGTTGGAAGAAAGGATGTTGCAATAATGGAGACGTGAGATGATGATAGCCTGGGTGAGAGTTTTACCTGTGCAGATAAAGATGAAAGGGCATACATTAGAGATATTATGCAGAAAGAATTATCAAGATTTAGACACAGTCAGGATGTGAGGATCTAGAGAGAGGCCTGAATCAAAGAGGATGCCCAGATTACAGGCCTATGTGAAAGGGAGGATGATGGAGTTGTCCTCAATGACTATGAATAGAGGTCTTGTGGAAAAGAAATTAGGAATTCTCATGTTGAGCTTGAGCTCATGACTAGGTATCCACAAGGAGATGTCATGAAGACAGGCTGAGACTTTAGTTTGGATGGAAGGAGACATGTCTGGAATATAGAGGTAGGTCTGTGAGTCATCAGCATAGAGATGGTAAATCAATTTGTGTTTGTGGATGAGATTACCCAGAGATAAGGTGTAAAGGGTGAAGAGAAGGGGACCAAGGATTGAGCCTTATGGAACCACCACAGAAAGCTGGAAGGGGGATGAGGAGAATCCTCTGAAGGACATGCTGAAGGAGCAATTTGAGAAGTAAGAGACCCAGGAGAGGATTGAATCACAGAAGTCAAGGGAGGACAAGGTGTGAAGAAGGAAAAAGAAGAGTGTGGTAAGCAGTGTTGAAGATGGTGACATAATGAGGATGGAGTACTAGTCCTTGGCTTTGTCCAGGAAGGTCATTAGAGACTTTGATGGGAGCCAATTCAATGGAATGCATGGGGTGGAAGCTGGATTGGAGAGGACCTAGAATGAAGTTGGAGGAGAGGAATTATGGGCAGGGATTGTAATGCATTTAATGAGCTTGAAAATGAAAAGGAGATGGAGCAGTAGTTGGAGAGGCAAGTGGAACTAAGGGTGGATATTTTAAGATGGGATTGACTAAAGTTTGCTTGTACTGTGAGGGGGAGAGCCACAGGAGAGTGAGCTTAAGGTGAAGGGTAAGGGATAGGATAAGTGTGGGCACAAGAGAGATCAGGAGATGGGATTGGGATGAGGTCACTGGATCAAGCGGACAAGTGAGAGGAGGAGAGCAGATGAGAAACTTCTGTGTCCACGACGGGAGGAGGAGCCAGTTGTAGGAAGGGACGGGAAGGCAGGCAGAGGGGATGGGGAAGGTAACATATTTTGTCAATTTTCACTTTGAAGAAATTGGTGAGATCCTGTGGAGAGAAAAATGGAGGCAGGAGGGTGAAAGGTTTGAAGAAGGAATGAAAACTGTTGAAAATACAGCTGGGATTGCAAGTACAGGATTCACTTAGGGTTGAAAAGTATTGCTTTTTAGGAACATGGCAGAACTGGACGAGAGAAGCTAATGGAGAAAGTCAGTCTAGCAATGGTGTTTCCACCACAGACGTTCAGCTGTTGGAGATGTTGGGGATGAACAAAAACTGGGAGTTCGTAGGGTGGACCTTTTAATCGGGGAAAAGAATCAAAGATGGAGAGCGAAACATGAAGAGAATCAAGAACCATATCAATGGAGCAAAGGGAAGAGAGGGCGAGAGCAGAAGAGAAGTCATTGGCATTGATGGACTGGAAGTCATGGGAGGACTGAGTGCAGGAAGGAGGATGCTAATGGGTTATGCTGAAAAAAGATCAGATGCTGGTCAGATGAGGGAACTCAGCAACAGATAGATCAGAAAGAGCAGAGTTTGGGGAAGACCAAAACAAGTGAATCACCCTTTTGTTGAGTAGCTGAGTTGAACTAGCTCTGCAGCTTGAATGAGAAGATGAGAACAGTGAAAGGTGAAGTTAAGGAGCAGATGGGTCACGCACATGGAAGCTACAGCCATGAAGGAATCGGATGAGTGTGGCAGTTTGTCAGGAAAGGGAGAAAGAGTGCCAGGAGTTGAAGTCAGAAGAGAGGCTGATAAGGAAGGAGCTTGGGTGGATGGCACATGATGACTACGTGGAGGGGGAGAGGAAAGAAGAGTCACATATAGTGCTGTTCAAAAGAAGAGAAAGAATAGCAATGGGGAGCTGGAATCACATGAGAAATCTAATCCTCACTGCCCCACACACCCCCTCTGCCATGGTCTTATCTAGGGCAGGGAGTGTGAGTGAAGGAGAGGACTCTGTAAGAGCACAGAGGGCCTGTCAGATGCAGGGATCTGTGCCTCGGTGAGAGCCAAGAACTGGAGGGAGAGAGTGATGAAGAGGTTGTGCCTGGCTATGATTTTTTTAGAGATGGAGTGAGCCATTCCAGAGACAGCAAGAGAAGGGGAGGGGGGGAATGTGCATGAGATTAAGAATGATGGTACCAGAGGGATGGAGGTGTGGTGGAGAAGGTTGTCGATGTGGGGTCTGGATTTGTGTTGGTGAGAGAAACAGGGGATTGAGATGGAGAGGGGAAAAGTAGCAGGTAGAGCTTGTGGGAACTGTAGAGGAGTAAGGGTAACTGGGAAGAGAAAATGGAGCGAGTGGGGAGAGAGGTGAGGGATGGAAGGAGGAGGAAGGTAGATGTTCTGCTGCAGAAGAAGGTTGTGGAGAGAGTCATGGGTTAAAGATAGATGTGATTGCAAACAAATTCAGCAAGGGATCAATAAATGGGAGCCAATAAGATCAATAGCAATGGCTCAGCAACCAATCAATCAACTGAGCTACATGATCATTTATTTCAGCAGACAATCCCCCAATGAGTGGAGATACAGTAAACAAGGCCATAGCAGCACTGAGGAGTAGTTAGTGTGAGAAGCTCAGGGATAGAGCTGTTGGGAATTTTTCAGTGAAACATTTTTTCCAGTGGAAAATACTGATGTCTCTGAAAGGTTTCTCAGGTACAGGATGAAATTTCTGGTAGAAATGAGAGAGAGAGAGAGAGAGAGAGAAAACAAGCATTCTGTTTCACAAAAAAAGTTGAGATTTTGACATTTGGTTTTGGTCCTCACCAGAACAAAGTTTAAAAAAAAAATTGAGAGAGAAAATGTATATTTAATGGTTAGACCCAGGTTCAAGTCTCTGCTCTGCCTTATTCAGTCTTTCTCTCTTTGTTAGTTGCTGCCGTTAGAGCTGTTCTACTTTGTATAAATAAATACATATTTTTGGGGCCAGCAAGAGTGATTGACTCTCTAGTCTAGTAGTTAGTGTATTCATCGGGAATGTGGGAGATGTAGGGATTTGAAATCTGGGTTCTCTCTTTCTGCATATTAGGGTCAAATCCCTGTTTCTCCCACATCAGAGATGAGTGCGCTGACCACTGGGCTGTTGGTTATTCTGGAAGTTAGAGGCATCTGTCTTTTTTGTTGTTGTTCGTTTGTTTAAAAAATATTCATTAGGTCTTGGTTTCAGACCAGCGCGGAACAGGATTGAAATCTCAAATTTTCATGGGATGGGAAAACTCTTTCCCACTCAGCTCTAGTCCCTGAAGGGACAGAACTGGGGACTCAGTAGCAGGATGCGGAGGAAAATGGCAGTCCGTCAGTGAGCAAAATTTAGAAAATAAGTGAATACGTAAATCCTACTAAGGAAGATTCATTTGGATACAATTTGAAAGTTACAACTTTGTACTTTTGACAAATTTCAAGAAAAAAACCTGTCATTAATATGAGAATTTTCAATATGATTTCCTCTTTCTACATATTATGAGCAAATATGAAAACATTAAAAAATACAACATGAGCCCTTTGTTGGTGATAGAATAACAATTACATCTCATAAAGACACCTTAATAGAAAATCTTTCCCTCGTTTCTCTGTTCCTTTGAGACTGATAACAGAGATCTGCCATTTCACATTGGTATTTTGAGGCAGATAATTCATTCCTTGGGCATTTTGAACCACCTGTCTCTACTGAAAAATCATTTTGAAAAAAATTATTAGTGTTCCGTTGTGCTTCCTTTTAAAATAAAGAAGTTGAAAAATTTAATTGACAAGGTAGTAATCATTACATATTCACAGGCATCCTTCATTCTTCACAACTGCCACAATCGAGTAACAATAATTCAGGTCTGCTGTGGGAAGTAATTTTAAATCCATGATGTTTCTCATTTTTCTTTTCTTTTGCTTCCCTTCTCATGCTCTTAATGATCTCAAATGAAAACTTATCAGAACAAATGTCCACAAAATTGCTATCTTCTCTTTAACTAGTGGGATACACAATGAAGCACACACAGCCCCATGTTTTCTATGCTTGATAGATAGACATTTCCCTAAATTGCCTGCTGTCAGAGATGTTATCTTCTCTTTTTAATAACAAATGATGGATTTTTCCAATAGATGTTTGGTTATATTTTGAACTGTTCACTTATAAGCAAAGCTGTGTTTAAAGCATATGTCCGTATTTTGTATGATGATGTACCCACTGATAAAGTCGCCTCCCATAATTCCAACCCCTTCTCCATTGCGTGGGAGAATGGAAACAGAGAGAGTAGGGGATTGCCCTATAGTGTGAAGTATGGTGGTGAGTTTTGCTTTCTGGGCTGCTATGGTAACCAGGAAAGCCTACAGGGATTTACTCCAAAATATGCTGGCTATCAGGGCTTCGGCTGTACAGAATAGGCTGATTATCCTGGGCTAAGAGAAGGTTACTCTGAAAATAAACCTGCCACCAGCAAGTCCTTCCATTGTCTTGGTTTATCTTCACACTGGAAATGGTCTTGTTGGCCAAGAGAGTGTGTGAGTTGTTACACAACTGCTCATCCGCTTTAAACAAATTCTCCACAGCCTTCAACAATCCAACATTATCTTTGAAAACTCGTTGCAATCCAGGGAGGTCCCGGATGACTGGAAAAAGGCAAATATAGTGCCCATCTTTGAAAAAGGGAAGAAGGAGAACCCGGGGAACTACAGAATGGTCAGTCTCACCTCAGTCCCTAGAAAAATCATGGAGCAGGTCCTCAAGGAAACCATTTTGAAGCACTTGGAGGAGAGGAAGGTGATCAGGAACAGTCAACATGGATTCACCAAGGGCAGGTCATGCCTGACCAACTTGATTGCCTTCTATGATGAGATAACTGGCTCTGTGGATATGGGGAAAGCAGTGGACATGATATATCTTGACTTTAGCAAAGCTTTTGATACGGTCTCCCACAGTATTCTTGCCAGCAAGTTAAAAAAGTATGGATTGGATGAATGGACTAGAAGGTGGATAGAAAGCTGGCTAGATTGTCGGGCTCATCGGGTAGTGATCAATGGCTCTATGTCTAGTTAGCAGCCGGTATCAAGTGGAGTGCCCCAGGGGTCCATCCTGGGGCCGGTTTTGTTCAACATCTTCATTAATGATCCGAATGATGGGATGGACTGCACCCTCAGCAAGTTTGCAGATGACACTAAGCTAGGGGGAGAGGTAGATATGCTGGAGGGTAGGGATAGTGTCCAGAGTGACCTAGACAAATTGAAGGATTGGGCCAAAAGAAATCTGATGAGGTTCAACAAGGACAAGTACAGAGTCCTGCAGTTAGGACGGAAAAATCCCATGCACTGCTGCAGGCTGGGGACCGACTGGCTAAGCAGCAGTTCTGCAGAAAAGGACCTGGGGATTACAGTGGATGAGAAGCTGGATATAAGTCAGCAGTGTACCCTTGTTGCCAAGAAGGCTAACGGCATATTGGGCTGCATTAGTAGGAGCATTGCCAGCAGATCAAGGGAAGTGATTATTCCCCTCTATTCGGCACTGGTGAGGCCATATCTGGAGTATTGCGTCCAGTTTTGGATCCCCCCACTACAGAAAGGATGTGGACAAATTGGAGAGAGTCCAGCAGAGGGCAACGAAAATGATTAGGGGGCTGGAGCACATGACTTATGAGGAGAGGCTGAGGGAACTTGGCTTGTTGAGTCTGCAGAAGAGAAGAGTGAGGGGGGATTTGATAACAGCCTTCAACTACCTGAAGGGGAGTTCCAAAGAGGATGGAGGTTGGCTGTTCTCAGTGGTAGCAGATGGCAGAACAAGGAGTAATGGTCTCAAGTTGCAGTGGGGAAGGTCTTGGTTGGATATTGGGAAACACTATTTCACCAAGAGGGTGGTGAAGCACTGGAATGGGTTACCTAGGGAGGTGGTGGAATCTCCATCCTTAGAGGTTTTTAAGGCCCGGCTTGACAAAGGCTTGGCTGGGATGATTTAGTTGGGGTTGGTCCTGATTTGAGCAGGGGGTTGGACTAGATGACCTCCTGAGGTCTCTTCCAACTAGGGTGACCAGACAGCAAGTGTGAAAAATCGGGACGGGGGTGGGAGGTAATAGGAGCCTATATAAGCAAAAGCCCCAAATATCGGGACTGTCCCTATAAAATCGGGACATCTGGTCACCCTACTTCCAACTCTAATTTTCTATGATTCTATGAACTGGCCTCCCCCAGTATCCCACAATACCTGCTGCAACTGTTTTGAACTCGGCTGCCCTGCAGGCTGCCCTGCTGAACTTGGCTGCCCTCCCACTTCAAAGCTCCATGAAGTTCTGACAGCCCAGCCTGCTGCTCTGCTCTGGGAACAAAGAGCAAATCATTAATGTGGAATGCAGTTGTCTCCCGCATGACAAACGCAGGGGTGTGTGTGTGTGTGTGTGTGTGTGTGTGTGTGTGTGTGTGTGTGTGTGAGAGAGAGAGAGAGAGAGAGACTGCTGTGCAGAGCCAGGGAGGGAGGCAGGGGCTGATGTTGAGGGTGGAGGGGTGTCCCCTTCCTCCTGCCACAGGACTGGTTGCTTTCGGCAGCTGTCTGAACTTGGAGACAGCATGCTGACACACTCACTCTCCCCCAACACACACTCTATCTCTCTCACATACACCCCCGTATTCTCTCACACACTCCCCCCACACACACTCCCCTTCCTTCCCCCCACACACTTCAGTTGAAAAGCAGCTGGCAATTTAGTAGGATGCCCAGGGCACGATGGGATTGAGAAATGTGCATCATGTGGTGCTGTACTTGCACCATGAGGCACCTCAAACCCTTCCCAAAGCATCCTGCTGCCAGTTGCACAGTCGGATAGCTACCCACAGTGCACTGCTCTCTGTGTCGCTGCAAGAGCTGCGAGTGTGGGTGCACTCTGCCGACACAAGGAGCATAGTGTGGACATGAAATGGTGGTTTAATTAAAGCGCAGTGTCATAACTTTTGGCCACAAAACTCTGCAGTGTAGACATATCCTAACTTTGACATGGCTTGTTCAAATAACAATAGTGGTGAAGCTATCCTGGCATGGATGGTGTCATGGCTAGCTGCCTGAATACAACCCTGCCCAGGCCCCTGAGTAAGTACTCAGACAGCTAGCCCATGGTGCCATGGTTTCACTGCTGTTGTTGTTGTTTGAGCTAGGTATTACTAGATAGGTATATCTACATGTGCTGCAATCACATTTCCCAATTGCTATGTAGACATACCCTTAATTTCTAGGCATACGGAGATAGTTACCATTTTGTGTTCCGTTCAGATACAGCCCATTACAGGGGAGACACACACACTATACTCCCTCATGGAGATTTCACTTATGTTCTTTCTTATTTTGATGTTCTCCCTTAACCTAAAATAAGTCATTTAGACTGGAAGCATATGAGTGCTCTTTGTGTGTGTAAAACATAGCACAAAACATTTTTCTTTGCTATTTAAAATTCCTGTAGTAGCACTGAGGTCAAATTTCTCTCCAACCTTTCGTTGGGCTAGACTTATTTTTCTTCTCTTTCTTAATGAGAATTTATGCTCAGATTCCTTGGGAGGCTCAGACTTCTCGGAGGCAGCTACAGTACTTGATGATATTAATCCAGCTGTACTATTCTAGTCTCAGCAGTGTGGGCAGTAGATTGGCTGCTGGGATTTCAGCATGAGATGTTGTGACATGTGCTACCTTTTGTATTTGCAGTCACCCAGTGAGCAGTAACAAAAGGATTTTCCGGCTACAAGTGTTTACTGTATTTCAATTTGCAGAAGTAATTTAGGAAAAGCAGTAGCTGGTTAATTGAGTTATTTTAGTATGTTATGAGGGAGCTGACAAACTAATTTTTATTAATAGGTTTGATGTAACATGGTATTAAAGTACATAATATGCTGTTTCATTTGATGCATTACATGAAATCATCCTGATGTTAGTAGGGAACATATTTCACCTTTCATCTTAGATAAATTATCAAATCAAATTATAAAAAAAATTCTACAATCGTTGATATTTTTAAAATAGGTAACATTTTGCCATGCCATATATCATCTCTTCCCCTGCCTCCTAGCAAGCCCCTGGTGTCATTACTCGGGTCCCATCCCTCTCTCCTCCTCTTTCCTCTCTCCTTCAATATACCCTCTGTGGAATGATCAAGGTTTAGTTAATGACCAAACAAATCATACATTTTCCAGAAATCCCACCTGGTATCCTCTCATGGTGCTGGCAATGATTTCCAAATGCTGAAGAAGACGACGTGCATCACCATTTGGGGACCACATCCTTGTATTGCCTGGCACAAGATAGCACATAGGTTCAATTTTCCTTCTCTTCTGGTCCTGACCGATCATCAGGATCATCCGTGGCTTCAAGTAGTTTAGACTGCACAAAATTTGGGTGCAGATCAAATATCCTTCGGGGGAGGAAATACCCATAGAGGGGGTTTAAAACTCCATGTGTTTCAACTTGTGGCATTCCTAACTGATCCCATCATGAGGTTTCCCTCTTGATGATTTTTCTGAGCATATGGCCTCAAATGATCATTGTAAGGGAGGAGGAGCCATCATTTGGAAGGGTCTGCCCTGGCTCACCTGGATACAGTGATGTTACAGCTCCCTGAGGACACCTGTATTCACTGCCATTCATCTCCGTTCCCTTTAGCTGGGTTTCCACCATGCAGAAGGACTCTTTTAAAGAGAAATTGTACATTTCAATCTGTTTTGGGGGGGGAAATGATGCCATGGAGAGTCTCCTGTCCTTCATTTCTTTGGTACTAATGGACTTTATATGCTACTCTCTGGCAATGTGACCTGTAGCTTTTGAGTTACACATTCATTCTTAGTCTGATTTCATCCATCACATAGTCCACTACAGTAGATTTCATTTGCATTTACCAAAGTGCTGTGTTTTTATGAAAATTCAAGATGGTCAAAAGCATCTTGAGTGTATGCATGGCAGTATTCAGATGAGCAAAGCACAGATCCAGTCTCCTTGAGAGTACTTGCACTGTAGATAATCTCTTGCTGTTATAAAGGTAATTGTGTCTAGGTCCCTTGCATTCAGATAACATTGTGGCATAAAATGCAACTGTTTTTACATTTGTTTCATATCAGTTTATAAAATGTGGAGGCCTTTGGTGAGAACAAGTTGACAGATTTTGAAAATAACAGGCCAGATCCTCGTCTGGTGTAAATCTGTTAATGGAGCTACACCAGTTTACTCCTGGACCAACTGCTCTGGCATTATACAGAAGAACTAATTCCCAGCTACCAATAAAGCATATTGAGATCTACATTTGTTTTCTAGACATTTCATAAAACTCTTTCCTGAATGTGGGACTTTGGAAATTTTGTGCTATCATAAATTAAAGGGCTAAATTTCTGAAAGACACTCAATGAAGTTTCTATTTTTGTATCTATAATTCTAAAGGCATTATTGTTTTGATGAGAAGGATAGGAGTTGTTACTGCAGCTGCCTATTATGTGAAAAAGATGCCCCACCCCCTTTTTCTTCCTAGTAAAGTTTGGTTTAACAATGTCTATTAATTACTCAAAACCTTTTTAGATTTATTATATGAAATGCATGAGCTAATGAGACCTCGTTTTCTACTATTTCATAATTTTGCAATAAATAAATAAATAAAATAAAACACAGCTTCTTGGATATACTTTTCCAAGAACTAGCTGTGGGGTTGGCAAATTGAAACAAACAGTCCCCAAGAAATATTATCATGTGGAAGCTTGTGCAACAAAAAGGCTCAACAAAACATAAAAACGGACAGTGCTAGTGATGCATAACTGGCAGGAATTAATCTCAAAGGACAATAAATATGCTTGTAGAAAAGGCAAACTATATACTACAGGAGAGTTGCTGTTTGTTTACATTTTATTAAACTTTTATACCCAGTTCATACCAGAGATAGGGCCAACCTTCAAACCTTCCTACAGCTCAGATGGGGGAGGCATTGTTCATATCTGGAGTTTTGGCTCAGCCCTTGTAAAGAGAGACGTCAACCACAAAGTTTGGATCTGATCTTTCCCAGAGTTTTGGAAATATTAGATCTAGAACTGAAAAAAAAATTCTGCAGAAAATTTAAAATTTTGAGGAGAAATTTTAATACTGAAAAACTTCACCTGAAAACAAAAATATTTCAGTTTTCCAATGCTGCCATGGTGCGTCATCAGAGTTGTAGTTTGCTTGCCTCATGTTTCCATTCTCTATAGGCCAGGCTCCCAGGCTGGGCTCCCCAGCTCGACTTCATCTCCCATGATGCCCCATAGTCTTCCCGTTTGGAGAAGCTGTCCATGGTCATGGTGCACCAAAGGGGATGTAGGCTAGCTGAGGAACCCAGACCATAGAGGAGAATGGGGACAAGAGGCAACTGAACTATAACTCCCATGAGGCCCCATGGCAGCATTTGCAAATTGAAATATTTTGTTTTTCAGGCATTTGGGTTCTCAACAAAATATTGACGTCTTCTGTAGAAAGCAGACACTCTTCATGAAAAAAATTCATTTAGTTGGAAACCCAAATTACCCTCACAGAAAATTTTTGACCAGTCCTGGTGAGCGCTGTGATCTTGATTTGGGCCACTCTTTAGTTCTTATTCCATTTTCTGGACAGATCTAGTAATATCAGTCCCACAAATTTCAGAGTATTTGAGATTTTGATTTGTTCTGAATTGGAACCTTGAACCTAGGAAATTCCAGGAAAGGCAATATTATGATTCAGAAACATACTTGTTTTGAGGCCTGTCCCAGGTTTCCCTCTCCACCAGCACTTCTCCCAGGGGGAGGGAAACCCCTGGGCTAATGATGAGAGGGGGCAAGAACTCCCACAGGTTGATGGCAGGAGTAGGAGGGGGAATCCCTGGGCTGATGACAGGAGGACAGCCTCCCCTTGGTCTTTGGGGATCCATACAGCCTTCCAGGATGACTGCCAGGGAGTCAGCAATCCTGGGAGCGCTGGCTCTAGAGCTCCCCACTGGGCAGGCTGTGGAGTTTGAGAGACAGGGAGTCTGAAAGCCAGGGCTTCCACGCTCTTGGCTTCTAGTCAGCTCGGCCAGGAGGACCGCTGAGGAGCCAAGTGGGCAAACTGGCAGGAATCCAGGCGGGTTTCCATTGGAATGTAATTGATGTTGGCATGTTCCCGTGAAACATTTCAATTTCAACAAATCAGCATTTTCCAGAGGAAAATTTCCAACCAGCTGCACTTATTGCACTTGCTCTTTGCAGTTTTCCCAATGATACCAAAAAGGGAAGCGTATCCACAGAAAAACATAGGGACTCGTATAAGAAATTATACAAAGACTGCATTTTCTCAGAGCAGTAGTGAACCTTTCCCATTATGATAAGGTCCTACCTGGTTGGGACATGCACAAGTACATTTCTTTTACTACAGGGGAGCTTATTTACAGAAGAAATGTTCCAATGAGACAGGCACTTGTTGATATGAAATCAGTGAATAACATCTTGTTTCCCTACTGCTGTGCATATCTGTTCTCTAATGATGTATATTATGGACTATGAGAGGATTGAGAGCTAAAGCAGAAGAGCATTTAGACCATGAGAAACAGGAGGCAGAGTCAAGTCTAAATTATGATTCTAGTTGTTGCTTTGTTTTGTAATTGCTTTCCTCTTTTGAAACTAATCTTGGACACTGGGGGAAAAAACTAATCTAAAGAAGGTTGCAGTTCAAACCCAAAATAAAAAAATGTTATTTTAACGGCAGGCCCAATCCGGCAAACCCACATCAGTAGTGCCAGTGATCTTAATGGGACTATTCACCTGAACAAAGTTGCTCACGTACACAAGTGTGCAGGATCGAGCACCTACTGTGTATTCAGAAGTGATTACTAAGGTTCTAGTGGGGAGAAAAGGGAAAATGAGAGAGACAGAAAAAATAAATATGGGGCATCTCTTTGCCACCACTGATGGTATATTTTTCCCAGTTGAAAGGGAAGAAGCCTCAGGGGACGCCACAGTATGGAGGGGCAAACAGAATTGTGTGCAATAATTTATTCTGCTGCTCCCTATACATGTGTGTTTGTGTGTGTGTGGAGGGGGGCTAGGAATCAGGCAGAGAAATGCTAGCCCCACTCCTACCTCCCCCCCCCCACATTGCTTTCTCCTGATCATGCCAAAGCTGTGGAGCCATTGCTTCTCCAAAATGCCCCTCCCCCCGCCACATTTGCTCCCAAGAGTAGATCTGCAGTCTCCTCTCCATGCACCAATGCCCAGGGGAACACTGGGCTGTAATATTTGAAACAAAATGCACAAAAATGATTCTGCTAAAGCACTACATGGAACATTCAAGTTTGCCAATCACAAGATATCTGTGAAAGAGGAGTTTAAATTGTTATAAAATGGGAAGTAATGTTACAGAGAATGGAAAATAGGATTAAATTAAAACAGTCAAGACTGGGGTAATTGGATGCTCAGCACAGCAGATCCATGTATCTAGGTAGCCAAAAACCATATGTAGCAATCAGCATTACTATTTCCCACAGCTTTGCCAACTTTAATTTATTTCTTTAAAAAACTGAAATAGTTTGTAAACTGATTCAGATTACCCAAGTGTGACTGATCTCTTGAAACTTACAGTAACTATTCTTATACATGTGGGGGTTGGTGGAGGAAACAAAGAATTGGCGACTGCTAGTGGCTGTTTTGTCTAATCCTTTATCCCATCAGGTTTTAAACTCAGTGAGGCAGAGGATTTATCCTGAATTGTTTAGTGTATTTAAAAGAAAGAAATTATAACATTAGGAGTAAAACCATGGAGAAGTCCCTGCATTCAACGGAGGTTCAAGAAAGTTGGAAATCAAGTGAAATATCTGTAATAGGGTAATGATTGTATAGAACCCACCAATTATTTAGTGCCTATACATCATCAAAATGCACAGTGCAATTGACAGAAGGGGACTATCTGTGTGTGATCTATTTCTGGCTTTATACATGAGAAACAAGGTGGGCAAGATAATATCTTTCATTGGACTAACTTCTATTGGCGAAAGAGACAAGCTTTTGAGCTATATAGAGCTCTACACCAATGCTGCAAATGGCTTTGTACGTGACATGATTAATCCAGCTGAAAAGGAACAGTTCAGAATGAGAGATGCTGTTGCTAGCATATTTAATTTTTTACTTTAATAATAATAGTTAATATAATAATAAACCCTTACCTGTAAAGTACAGTTAGATAGAAAACCGATTTGAAAAGCAGAGCACACAGATTAGCCATAGGTGGAAACTTTTCCAATTGTAAAGTGGTTGAAAACATTCTGCAAGGATTAGATTATTTAGAACCTTTGAAGCGCATAAGGATTTGGATGTGTATATTGAAAATAAAATAATACAACATGTTTTCAGATGACCAGCTGTCATAGGCTATAAAGGAAGAGACCAGCACATTTTGCTTACAAAAAGTTGACAGCATGTTCCAGTGAAGTTTAGGGAACAACTCCACCCACCTCACCCCTCCTCGCATACCCCAAAAAGCATTCCATGTCTTTTACAAAAATTTTACACCTATAAAATAAGCAAACATTAGAAAGTCTGGAAATTAAGGATTTAGCCTATTACACACTTCCATATAATTTTTCATCGTTCATTCTTACTGTACCTGACCAACATCTACCAGGCAATCTTAATCTTTGTCTTTTTTCCCCTTCTGATTTGGAAATAGGGTATTGGATGCATACTCTTGATATTATGTACTGTCAAATGTGTATTAAATATTTCACAAGGGATTTAGTCCTTGGGTACATTAAGATATCTCAGCTTCCTGCCTGTTTTCTGATAGTGTTGTGGAGTACAAAAATATTTCTATGAATACAATTGGAAAAATTGATCCGTTTGGTGTTATAGAATGTGTTGCGGGTTTATGTAAGTGTATGTAGTCCTTGCAAATTTGTATTTTAACTGTATTACAAAAAAGCAACTCAACCATGTTGTTGTTAGTGAGCAAGGTACTGTGATTCAGATTTTATAATATATTGTGAATGGATCCTTGAATAAGAAATAAACTTTTGTAATTAATATTTTCTTATTTTGGTTTTGGCACTTTTTTGCAAATTTAAGGGGGTAATCTTTCGGTTGGTTGGGTGTTATAAATTGGGCAAGGTAGTAATGGGTGATGAAGGATTATATGGGGCTGGTGAACTGGATGGATCCATTAGCTGCTCATTTGCAAATATTTTCCAGTTCAGGATTTTTAAACCATGTCAAATTTTTGTAAAGCGTTGTTGGGTTTTGTTTGTTTTTGTTTTTAGTGTTAGCTGGATTCCACTGAAACATACTTTCAACTTTAACTCCTCAGCAAGTCCATGTGGTATTGTACCGGAGTGCATGTGTTTGTGAGATCAGTGTTCTTCCCAATTTGCACATAGGGTAGGGAGTGTCAGAAGGATATGCAACAGGAGTTTGTGAGGCTTCTATCCACAATAAAAACTTTAAGCAGTTGAAATTTTGTACCTTCAAAATTATAATAATTTAAAATATCAACATGATGAGAGGCTCTGCCTTTCCTCCCCCCTCCCCACCTTCCTAGCTCTCCCATTTCCCTTCATGTTCCCCAATCTCCTGTCCCCTTCATGCCTTATTAGTCTCCTGCCCATCTCTGCATGCCTCTCCTCCTGTCTCCCCTGGAGCACCACCATTCTGAGAATGAGATGACACTTTCATGTTTGTACCACTCAGTGTGGTCCCAGACCATGTACCTCCTGGTCACCTCCCTCACTCTCCATGCCCCTCTTCCAGGCAGCAGAGAATTTAGGCACTAAAACAGATTGGATTTATGCATAGTAGAATTATTATAGGCAAGGCTAGTAGCTCTGCCTATTATTAAGGTTAGCATTATAAAACACTATTTTGCAACTTATAACGTTTCAAAACTTTAACCATTCAGTTTGAAATTTTTCATGCCAGGTGTCTGTCTCAGGCTGATTTTTTTTTTCCAAACTTCACCCAAAATAGTTCATCCATTTTCAACCAGACAGTCTTGTTGTTCTTCACAGCCAGCAAATAGTACTGCATGCAAACTTTTCAGCCTGGCCTTCTTGGGCAATGGATAATTTTTTAAAGGGAGCCCAGCCAAGTACCTCACAGAATGAAGGAGTGAAGAAGATGAAGTGCAAAAATTACGATTGCAGCTATTTAATGTATGGTTTTACAGCAATCAAAAATAAACCTCATTGTGTTGTGTGTGGAGAAGTGCTAAGTGCTTAAAGCATGAAACCTTTGAAATTAAAGTAAACATCCACACTCAAAGAACAAGCCTCTTGAGTTCTTTAAGAGAAAATTGAACAGCTTGAATAGCCAGAAAACACTGATATGGAATACAAGTAATGTCAGTAAGAATGCTCTTGAAGCTTCAGATCTCGTGTGCCTGACACGTAACATACAATAGCTGAGAATCTCATACTTCCTGTGGCATTAGGCACAAGCATGCTTGGCCATAAAGAGGCAAATAAGCTTAAAGTATTCCTTTATGAAATTATATAGTTTTGTGACATATTAATGAAATGACATTCATGAGCAAGTGAAAGAAAAGTTAAAATGGTGTGAATTCCTAGTTCTTCAGTTTGATAAAATCAACAGATGTTTCAAGCTCAGCACAGTTCTTAGCTTTTGTTGGATATAATTCAGATGCTTCTGTGGAGAAAAACATGCTCTTCTGTAATGCTGGTTAGCCACACAACTGGTGAATGTCTATTTAACATGTTTGTTGAAGCTACCAAACATTTTGAAATTTATTGGAAAAAATATATTGCTATATGCAGTGACAGTGCCAAAGCAATGACTGGCAAGAACAGTGGACTTGTGGCAAGATTAAAAACAATTATGCTACATGCAATTTGGACCCGTTGCTTCTTATATCGGCAAGCACTTGATGCAAAAGGAATGCCTTCTGAGTTGCATCAGGTACTTGATGAGTCTGTAAAAGTTGGGAATTTCATAAAAAGCTGGCCTCTATTGGCTCATCTGTTTGCAGCTTTATGTGATGAAATGGGTGCACTTCATAAAAGTCTTGCACAGTGAAGTGAGGTGACTCTCACAGGGAAAAGTGTTCAGCAGACTTTTTGAATTATGAGCTGATGTACTTATGTTCCTACAGGATCAAGGGTCTCCTTTTGCTATATCATTCAGTGATCCATCGTGGCTTCTTCAGTTGGCTTACTTAGCAGATGTCTTCAGTCATGTGAATGAGTTGAACATGAGTTTTCAAGGATGACACAAAAACATAATTATGTTGGGAGACAAAGTGAGAGCCTTAGGAAAAAAAGCTTGGAGCCTGGTCTGTTCAGCTTCAGAATGGAAACTTTGCGTCATTTCCTCTCAGAACTGAGTTCATGAAATTTATTGCCAATAAGAAGAGTGTAGACATTAAACAATTAAAAAACATTACGATTGAGCATATATTTAACCTTAAAAAGCTGCTCCCAGTTTATTTCCTTCCTGACAACAAAGAACTTGGCAAGAGGTGGCTAATTAATCTGTTCAATAAAAGAGTAGTCGAGTCTACCAAATTTACAGGAAGTCTGCAAGGTAAACTGATTGAGCTTTCATCTGATAAAGCACTTCAGTGTTCATTTCCCTCTAAGATGTGTGCACATTTTGGATGGCACAGAAACATGACTATTTTGAACTCGTAACTGAAGCTTTGAAAGTTTTAATCCCGTTCGCAACATCATACTTATGTGAATTGGGATTCTCATCGATGGTTGCAATAAAAACAAAGCAACAAAATAAATTATCTGTGGAGAATGACCTGCTGCTAAGTGCTTTTTTCAATTCAACCCAGCATAAAATAATTAGCTGGTACAAAACAAGCACAAGTGTCTTGTTGAATGACTCTGTAAGACTTGTAGTT
This sequence comes from Terrapene triunguis, assembly GCF_002925995.2. Classification (NCBI taxonomy): domain Eukaryota; kingdom Metazoa; phylum Chordata; order Testudines; family Emydidae; genus Terrapene; species Terrapene triunguis. Next base: position 33,707,539 of record NW_020664435.1, read on the forward strand.
TGTAAAAAGTGAATTCCTAGTTTGTTTCTGTGTAAAAAATAAACTTTGATCTAAGCTCAGCTTTCATGATAAAGAGATTGCACTACAGTACTTGTATTAGGTGAATTGAAAAATACTGTTTCTTTTGTTTTTATACAGTGTGTGACGGGGCAAGGCCAGATGGCTATAGAAAAGTAATGGGAGACAGATATATTAGCCCCAGGTTAAACAAATCCCTGGTACCAGGATAAGTAAATGGCAGCTGCTCCAGGTCAATTAAGACACCTGGGGCCAATTAAGATCTTTCTAGAAGGCAGTGGAGATTGCTAGGTTGATTGGGACACCTGGCTGAAACTAGTTAAAAAGCCTCCCAGTTAGTCAGGTGGGTGCGCATGTCAGGAGCTGTGAGAAGTTGTGCTGTTGGAGAGACTGAGCTGTATACACTATACTAGGTACAAGGAAGGCGGCCCTGAGGTAAGGGTGAAGTGGAGCTTGAGGAAGTGGGGGCTGCTGTGGGGAAGTAGCCCAGGGAATTGTACTTGTCCTGTTCCTAAAAGGTCAGCTACCATAGCTGATACTATTAGGGTCCCTGGGCTGGAGCCTGGAGTAGAGGGTGGGCCTGGGCTTCCCCCCATTTTGCCCCTGATTAATCACTGAGACTGGGAGACACCAGAGACAGTGCATGTGAGGATAGCTTCTCCTCACCTCCCTCGCTGGCTTATGATGAAAATGCCTCAGTAGACTGTGACCCTTGTCTCTAGAGAGAGAAGGGTTAAGGGGAGGGTTACAGTGAGCCTCTGAGGCTAGCGAAATCTGTCAAGAAACGCAGGACCCACAGAGACAAGGACAGAGCTTTGTCACAAGTGCAAATACTTGTAATCAAAAATAAATATAAAGTGAGCACTGTACACTTTGTATTCTGTGTTGTAATTGAAATCAATATATATGAAAATGTAGAAAACATCCAAAAATATTTAAATAAATGGTATTCTATTGTTGTTTAACAGTGTGATTAATCACGACTAATTTTTTTAATTGTGCAATTAATCGCAATTAATTTTCTTAATCACTTGACAGCCATACTTAAAATGTAACTAGAATTCACTGTTCTTTTGCCAGTTTATAGTTTGCAAATAGCTTCCAGAAACTCATTCACTTTGGTCTAATTCCATTGCTTCGCTACCTTATAAAAATGTTTGCTGAAACAGCAGGAGTTGTAATATCTGTGTTCCTTGTTCTTCTCTTGCTTCAGCCTGTGATAGTTCCCGATAATTGCAATTATAGCAGGGGTGTTTTTGTCTGTATAGTTAAAGATCCGTTATTATAGTTTCCATGGCACAGACCTATTTTCTGAGGTATCTAATTTGACCATAAACCTTTTCTCAAATCTGAATCTTGGCTGACATATTTTTTTTTATCCTGTAAAACAATCTTGGGTTTTTATATTATTTTGTATTATGGATTATAACTATCTAATCTTGTGCTACTAATATAATCCTCCATGCACTTTTTATCTTCATCTGAATAATTTAGAGGGGGGAAATGTAATCTATTCATAGGGCTGAATCCTCTGCTGTTCTGGAGAAGGGAAGAGAAGGTGGCTATCAACTGCTCTATGAACTATAAAGTGCATACTGGCAGTCCATAGGGATTGCTATGCAGACTAAGATTTGGGAAGAGCACTGTTTTCTCAGACCACATGCCTCCTGCCTTCAGCCTCTGTCTCTCTCAGACCCATGCTGAGGGAATGGGGAGCAGAGGGCATAGAGCCCACTACTCCAGTTTTACACTACCCAAGAATTTCATTACATCAGTTTCTCTAATCTTGCCTGCCCCTTTAGGGCAACTTCCTGTCTGTGTTGAACTGAGTAATGCAACACAGAAGTTCCCCTAGTCTTATCTTTGAGTCCAGGGTTTCTGGCCCATGGTTCTCTTTGAATATGGTGCTTAGTTAATCCCTGTCCTCTCCCAGCATTGAGAGTCTTAGATCTAAGTTGATTTTTCTAAACTGTCTGATATTTCTTTGTGTGGGAATTCAATTGTCCCAAATTGTGAGGATTTCTAGTTTGCTCATTTTTTCCCTGCATTTGTCAAGAGAACTTTTTTTTGGTAAATTTGACATTTTCATTTGTCCATATCTTACTATTATCGTCGATAACATTGTCTTCATACTCAACTTTACAGCTTCTGTCTTGTGTTGCTCTTGTGGGTAGTATGGCACTACTCAACAATTTTGTATCTGATGGATACAGACAAGACATCAGGAATGTGGTTTAACTAGCTGCAGCTTTATTAATTTAACACATCTGGGAACTATCCCACAATAACTTGTCCAGGGCAGCTCATCCTTCCATCCATCAGCTAGACCACCTGGGTGAGGGCTGCCCCCTGCCCTCTTTGACCTTTAATTTTGTCCCATCACTGTTGCTGGGCCTCCACTGCCCACTCCTTCTATGAAGATTGAGAATATGGGGAAAGGGGGTTGGCCTCCCACTGTACCAGATATTAGTAGTCCCAACCTCATTCCCCACCTTGTTTAAGGGCCTCCCTTAATCCTGCTTCCAGTTACAGTTGCATTGGGCACCAGCCACGCTGCAACAGCATGAACACTTTATAACCTACCCTGCCCACTGGGTCTCTGGGCTGCTGAGGGGAAGGTGAAAAAACCCATCTTGTCTGGGCCTGTCTGACAGTAAGTGAAGCATTCCTTCCCAGACCTAAAAAAGACAAGTCACATGTTGGCCACAGCAAAGACCCCAAAGCAGTTCCTACTCTAATCATGAATAGACTTGGGTGCAGGGAGCAAGAGAGGCAACAGCTGTAGCCCATCAGCGCAGAATAGCGCTCACTGGCAGAGGAAAGGTCCCTCCCCTTGGGCTCGATGGGCTTCCATTACATTTTTCAAACCAGCCATTCAGCTAGGAAGCGCCCCTTTCTCTGCTATGCTCCCCCCCCCCAAAAAATAACTCGCGAGGAAGCTGAGCACTCCTGAGAAGGTGAGAAGAAGCATGGGGACAATCCTTAAAGGGGTTCTCTTTCCTCTACTGGCCCACAGAAAACCTCCCTAGTAAACTCAAAGCCTTTAATCTGAGGTGAGAGACACCTGGCAGTTAAAATAGTACAAAATGATGACCGCTGTTTTTGATAGCAGCTCAGTTGAGTCATGCTCCATCAGTACTCTCCTCTGAATGGCCATTGATTTCTTCAGTTGTTTCATTGCCTCTTGTTTCAACATTACCACTCTCTGAAGAGGATTACATTCATTAGTCAAGAAGAGTAATGTCAGGGTATGTGTTTCTCCATCACCTGAGTGTGACTTAGATAAAAACGGGGGTATCTTTTTGTTTCAGTCAGCTTTACTGAGTGTTCCTTCTTGGTTTTTCTTTTTCTCTCTTTTATGGAGCCATCCAGTGGTTATTTAAGTTGAGCCATCTTTTTTTCCCTGAAGACGCTTGCCTTATTATATGGAGTGGGAGCTCCACTATAGTTACGACTGCGACCAGCTTTTGAGCTTTCTAATTTCTCTGAGAGCAACATGCTTAGTCTGATTCTCTTGAAATGTAGTGTGCCTCATGAGGATGCAGGGTAGGTTTAGTCATGCTGGGGTCACTTGACCAGAGACTCCCAAGAAACACTGCCACCCCCAAAACCCCAATATTTGTTCAAAGTTTTTACCTTCTCCCCCTCGCCCCCACCCCCTGAATTAGGAATCAAAGCACATCTCTGGTCGGGCTCAAGATGGTTTCTATTGCTTGAGTTTCACTCCAGCTAGTGCATGGCACCTGCTAACTCTATGGGAGACCCAAACTGTGAATGGTGTTCCAGAAAAAGTTCATCTTTTCGGCTCACGTAACTACTGTCTGCAATATGTGTACTTGTTAGCAGATGGCATCAGAGAGCAAGGGAGATTATTTAGAATGTTATTGCCTTTTCAAGTTCTTGGGGAGTGGGGGGAATGGAGGTGGAAGGGGAGGAGAACCTGAAAATGTTGGGAGAAAGGGGCATGGGTGGTAGTGGGGGGGGGGGGGGAAGGTGAGAGAGACAGCAATATTTCTCTCACCAACCTTGTAAGCAGCTCCACACTCTAAATATTTCAAAAGCATGACCAGCTCTCCGATCCCATTACTCCATAGTTCACAGGATTGGGGAGAGGGGCACATCTGGAAATCACATATGTGGCCCCATGGAGAGAACACTGGATGGGGACTCAGAAGACCTGACCTTTCTTCCTGGCTCTGTGCTGGCCTGGTGTATGACCTTAATCAGATCACTTCAGCTTTCTGTGCTTCAGTTTCCCTATCTCAATGAAATTACACCAGTAATGTTTCTGGGTTGTTTTTTATATAAAAACTAGGAAATTAAAGTTTAAAACCTTTGTTAACTCAGAGTTAAGGTTGCCCGTTGGAATGTTGCACTCTTGCAGAATGCTGATTTCAGCAAAACTTCTGAAAACAAGGAAATGCACAGTTAAGGTTGCCCACATAACCTTAACTCTGCCTTCTTTCAGCAATGCCCCAATATGGACCATTAACACATATACTTTTACTCTGCCAAGTTCACAGTTGCTGAAATGTACAAGGTTTTCACCTCCTCTTGCAACCCATTCATAGGATTCTATATAATGCTATCCTTTCACTTATTCACCATTAAAGGCACTGAGAACTCTCATCTCCCACCTCGCAGTTGGCAATCTCCATGCCAAGAAGACCCCCTGTGCACTGCTGCTGCCTCAGCCTAGAGAACTGACTACAGAAACTGAGCATAATGGTTCCCTACAGGTACACATGCACTCCTTTCTTTGAACACATACATGGGAGGAGGGAATTAGACCAACCCACAGATTCCTCCTATTACAGTCACAGCTCTGGCATGCTCCTCAAGCTACTCTGTGCCATACTTCACCAAGCTGCTGCAAGAAATCCCTCCACCACTAAACACAACTACACCTAACACAATGAAGGCAGCTGGAGCGCGTGCTAGCAGTTCCAAGTGGCTATTGCTACTCCCCAGCATTAACATGGAGCTACACCTAACACACTGAACATTGTGAGACTTAGTATGTACCTGTTTTCTCCAGCAAACAGCACATTAACTATATATGAAATACTATTACCAGTATTGTGGTAGTAGCTGGATCAACCTGGTCCAAGCTCTAAGGGCTTGATTCTGCACACATTGAGGTCAGTGAAGCAGACAAGTCCCACTGACTTGTCAATGGTGAAGGAGCAGACTTTCTATCTGTGGAGCTACCTAATCTAGCTAATCGATCTGTCATATTTATACATCACCATACACCATACATCACCATACATCACCATTTATACACCCCATCACCATAGTATCTGAGCACCTCACAATCTCTAATGTATTTGTACTCACACGACACTCCTGTGAGGTAAGGAAATATTACTATCCCCATTTTTTTACAGAATAGTCACTGTACGCTTAGTCAATGACAATCCCTGACCTAAAGTGTGTACAGTCCAAAAACATGGGTGAAATAAACAAGTGGGTGAGGTAGGGGGATGGTAGGGTAACAGTAAGAAACACTTGTTTGATTACAGGTCTTCTTATTTAAAAAAAAATCAGGCTGTGATTACAAATGTGTGACATGAATAAAATATTCCTTTTTTCGTATATATTTTAATCTTTTGAAAGATCCCAAATGTTTCTGAATGCTCCTTCAGCCCACCCCATCATTCCCTGGAAGGACAAAAGGGGCTATTGTGAATTCCCAATATCTGGGGATCTGAATAGTAGGACACTCAAATCTGAATATCAGACTGCTTGCCCATTCTAGTTACAGTATCCAAGCTGAGAAGTGACATCTTCTTTTACCCACAAGGTTGTGGCTTGTAGCCTCCAGAGGAGACATTACAAATGTAACTAAAGATTAGAGCCCGCCAACTAATATCTGTCCTATAATTTATAGGATGAATTTCAGTCTTTTTCTAGTAATTTATTTGGAGTTTCTCTCCCACACACTCTGATAACAGGCTTAATAGCAGTTGTATCTTATGAAAAAGTAATGTCTGATATAGAGAATAAAAAGACTTACTGAAACATGTGAGCCCTTCCTAGATTTGTAATAAGAGTAAAGGGGAAATAAGGAAATGAAATACCTGATCATGAGAGGTAGCCTAGCAAAACACCCCGGCTCACAGAGGAGAATGGGTGCTTGAGGCACCTGAACTACAAATCCCAAGATACAGTGCAGTGCCATTTTGAATTGAAATGTTTCAGTTTTCTATACTTTTTTGAAAAGTTGAAATTTCCGTGCAAGGAAAAGTAACTATTTTCTGACCAGCACTAACTACATATAAATCCATTATAGCAATCACTTGACAGCTAATAATGTTGTATTTGCACATTTCCAGGTGACTATTACTGTGTAAGGAAGAGAAAATAGGAAAAGCATAGGTGAGTTAAAGTAACGAGCACTGTTGGAAATCCAGAAGTAAATTGAAATCTTTCATAGAAGCCTGTAAATATGTCTTTGGCCTCCCCGCTATATATGACACAGCCCATTCATTTCAATGGAAGTTTCTTAAGAGTCATTTTGTCAAGTATCTTGAACATTTGACCTTCATATCTTCAGCTATCAGTTGGGCCATTATAACTGTTCACGCCTACTTTGGGTTGTTAAGTTTGATCATTTCTCTTCCATTCCGAACTCTAGTGAGGGCTGCTAGTGCACTCAGAGATGTGTGCATCTAAGGGCTGGTCCACACTGGGGCGGGGGATCGATATAGGAAACGCAACTTCAGCCACGAGAATAGCGTAGCTGAAGTCGACGTTTCCTATATTGAACTAAATTTACCTACTTCGGGTCCACGCGGCGCAGGCAGGCTCCCCCGTCGACAGCGCTTCCTCCTCTCGGCGAGCAGGAGTTCCGCAGTCGACGGGGGAGCGCTTCTGGGATCGATCATCGTGTCCAGATGAGACGCGATAAATCGATCCCAGAAGATCGATCTCTACCCGCCGAATTGGGCGGGTAGTGTGGACCAGCCCCAAGTTCAGGGGGAGTTTTGCCCAACTAAGGAATGCAGAACCAGGCCTTAGCACAACAGGCCCAGCTTCAGTAGATACAGTACAGCGCTACATTAACAAAAAAATGAAGTAAGTTCTCTCACCCACCATGCAAATCATCTTCTGCAGGAGAGCAAGCCGTACACTGTGCTTGTGCAAAACATATACTACCTTACACCTGTGTAGGTTTCTTATGTGAGGAAAATCAGTTAAAATATTTTGCTGAATTTTTGGTACTCTGCTGCCTGCCCTGGGTCTTGCACTTCAAATTTAGCAGCACTTGAACCTGATGTTGAACAGTATTGTCAACACCTTTTGATAATTATAAAAATGTAATGAGAAGAAAATGAGAACCGAGGAAAATATCCAGAGGGTTGCATTTCAGTAAAATAATGGAATATTGTCTTTCTCTATAGTTCATAAAGAAGGTGAGAGATTTTTCCAGCCCCCACCCAACCCCAAAAATCAGGGAGAGACTGCTTTTGTTTTTTCTTTAAGAATTCAGTACTGGCTACCTTTGAATGAAAAACTAGGGAAACATTGACATCTCAGGTCAAGGAAATGAAACTGGGCTCCAGAGCCAGCTCCAGGCATCAGCTAAGGAAGCAGGTGCTTGGGGTGGCCAATACAAAGGGGTGGCACTCCGTCCACTATTGGGACGGCACGTCCGGGTCTTCGGCGGGAATTCGGCGGTGGGTCCCTCAGTCCCTCTCTTCCTTTTTGAGCTGCCGCCAAATGGAGTGGCGCGATTGAGCTTTTTTTTTTTTTTTTCCGCTGCTTGGGGCGGCATAAAGCCTGGAGCCGGCCCTGCTGGGCTATTTAAAGGGGAAGGGATTTGTACTCTGACTGTTTTAAAACACTGGTTTTGTTTGTTTCAATGCCAATACCTAAAAATGATATCTCTGCTAAATATTCACCATTCTTGACGTTGAGTTTGAAGAGTTTCCAATGTTTTTTCCATCAGACTCTCAAGAGGCACTCCAGCAAAATTGGTAAAACTAAACTTGATATTCCTAGAATTTCTTAGTTAAGAAAAGACCAAAAACATAGTTTGTGTTTTTGTGGAATAATCATCTCAGGCCTTCTTGACTTATCATAAAGAAGCAAAACAAGGGGAAAAAGGACACTTTTTTTTTTCTTTAATATCTGTTTTGCAGGTCACCTTTAAAGTTCTGTATTTGAAATTTAAAAAAGATATTAAAGTTAATCTGAAAAACAATAAATAACTAAACAAAGCCAAGGCTATGCCTAAAATGTAGTTCTGGAGCTATTATTTTCTTGCCAGAATTCAGATTGTCTCCTAGAGAAGTTGAGGAAGTCATGTTTTGAGGGACTCTTTCAGATTGTGTTCTCACGGCAGAAAGCATTTCATTCAAATACCGTTTAAGGCCCTGATCCTGCCCAGACCTAAGCATGTGCTCCATCTGACAGGCTACAGTTTAGTAACATTGACTTCCACAGGACTAGTCACAGTGCATAAAATTAAGGACGTGCTTATGTTTTTGTGGGACTGACTAAAGTAAAATCTCAACAGTACCAAGTCCATAGAAGTCATTATTTGTGACTTTATAATATTGGCAAATGATGTTGGATTCCCAGAAATTCAATATGAATATAAAATATTTTAAGTGGATTACAAAAAGGGACTTTGTCAAAGTGCCCCTCTCTACCCTGAGCCCACCCCAGCCTGCAGCCTGAGAGACTTTGTCTGGGCCAGCAGAGTAAAGAAAACCCTTGGGCTTCTTTAAGGATTGCTTCCCACTCCTTTTTTTTTCTCCCTTCCTTATGAGCACTCAGTCTCTTCTTGTGCTTCAGGAGGGGATCCTTAGCTAATTGATTGGATAAGAGGGTTCAGCAAAAGCCCATTGGCTCCTGTGCACTCAGATCAAACAGAAATGAAAGCAGGATTAGGGGAGGGCATTCCCTAAAGAAGGTGTTGAACAGACTTGGGCTACCTGATGTGTGGTACAGTGAGAAACCCTCTTCTCCCCATAACCTGGTACAATAGGAGGATGGAATCCAGGTTAACGGCTTGGAGGGGGATGAGCTGAGGGTTCCCAGGTGGTACAGATGGCGGAAGGACGGATGATTTGTAGTGGACAAGCTATAGGGGAAGAGTTTCCCACTTGTGTTAAACTAACAAAGTTGCAGCCAAGTTAAACCACTTATTGGTGTCTTGTCCATCTCCCTGTGGTGTATGGGAAGTTGAGATATACTATTCAAAATTAATAAATTCCTATTTTACTGCACTTTGTAGCAAATCTTTAATGGTTTCCTCTTTGTTCCCTGTGAATGATTATTTGGCTGGCTGTCTTCTAATCTCAGTCGACATAGAGCTTTTAAAACAAAAAAAAATCACTCAACTTGTGCAGATCAGTCATGAGGAAAATGTTTATCTAATTGGCATTAATTCACAATACATATTGCACGTCCTTACTAATTCTCACATTTATTTAGAAGCAAAGTTTAGCACCGAGCTATGGTGGTAATCTGACTGAATTTAAACAACACTTCATCAATCTATAGAAGAAAGTGACATAAGCCAATTTAGCCATGTGTACAATAGATAAAACTAACCTTCTCTGGAGGTTTCTATTCTGGGAAAACAATTATGTACGCTGAAAAACCCCATACCTCCATCAGGCCTCTAGAGAAAACTTGTTCATTTGGAGGACAGGCTCTGCAAAGGCTACTGCCATTGAATTTGGCTTGTCACTGTATTGATTAAGGGGAGATTATTTTTTGTGCTTGATGTTGTGCCAGTTTTTCATATTATTAAATACCTTCAGTACAGCATGTATCTCCTGTAAAAATCAATGATTATTTTCCCCTCACTATTTCCATCCAGTTTACAGAAGAGAATGGTCTGTACTTTCCTTGCATTTGTAAAGAAAATTAACATCATTAGAAATAAGCATATATTTAAATATATAACATAGCTGAGGAAGGTGATTGCTTAAAAAAATCAAAGGCACTGCAGATAACAGCTTAGCTAGCAATTTGTGTGTGTGAGTTAGGTCTTTGGTATTCTCCAGAATGATTACCTTACTTACCAATTAGCATTTAAGAAGATTTGGGGCTAATTTTCAGGTAACGTAAATCGATTATAGCTCCACTGACCATAATGATAATACACCCTTTATATCACCTGAATATCTGGCCCTTTTCATTCTTTGCATTTACTGTTACTCACCATAAATACACATGGGGGAGGGGGAGGAACAGACTAAAGCACTTAATGATCAGGAATAAATGCTTTTAAACTGTCATAAGAACGTGTGTCTCACCCTCATTTTTTTTCAATCAAGAAGCTTACTAGCAGTGTTACAGGGAGAATACAGTTGTCCATCTGTGGCCTGCAGGTATTTAAGTATTCCATAGTTGGACAGCAGCATCTAGAACAGTGGTTCTCTACCAAGGGTATGTGTACCCCTGGGGGTACGCGGACATCTTCCAGGGGGTACATCAACTCATCTAAATATTTGCCTAGTTTTACAACAGGCTACATAAAAAGCACTAGCAAAGTCAGTACAAACTAAAATTTCATACAGACAATGACTTGTTTATACTGCTCCATATACTATACACTGAATGTAAGTACAATATTTATATTCCAATTGATTTATTTTATAATTATGTGGTAAAAATGAGAAAGTAAGCAATTTTTCAGTAATAGTGTGCTGTGACACTTTTGTATTTTTATGTCTGATTTTGTAGGCAAGTAGTTTTTAAGTGGGGTACTCAAGACAAATCAGACGCCTGAAAGGGATACAGTAGTCTGGAAAGGTTGAGAACCACTGATCTAGAATCTAGGTAATCATTCCTAGTTGTGCCACAGAAAGTGTTGTCCATTCAAAATAGTTTGTGTGCTTTGAGACTCGATATCATTGGTTCATTTCTGACTCTGTCGCTGCTAGATTTTAATGTTCTCCACCATTTGCTGTCAGATGCCTTCTGTGTTACCCATTTAATTCCAGTCTAAGATATCATCTACTATAAGTTGTTTGACTGTTGACAGCACTACAATAGGCCAACAGGTTGTTTTGGGAAGAACCAGAGAGATGCAGTGAGAACTGACATTGGTGGTTTTCAGTAGTTTGTGTAGCAATGAGGATTGGAAAATGATATTCTGCTGTGTGACAGCAGCACAGAGGACAGAGCACCAATACCAGGAGCAATTGAAAAAGCTTGTCTTTCTAACTGAGGTTTAATTGTTTTAGCACACGCCCATCAAGACAAATGAGTGCTGTCCCTATACTGAGTGCGGTCACTTGACAGTGTATTGCCATTGTGTGTTTTTATATCTTTGCCATAGAAACCTATAAAGAAGCAATGGCAAAACTTTGTGAGCCCAATGGCTACAAATTGCCAGGTGCTCAAGGGCCAAATTTAATTTGCCAAAAGGTGTACAATTGACATGAATTGATATGTAGCATTGTGTATGTTATTTGTCCATGGACACTATCCGAATCCAAACAGTTCCCCAAAATGTCAATGTGTGACAGTAAAAAAGCCACAAAACAGTATCAGTATTACCCAACAAGACAGTCCTTCACAGCATTCTTCCAACAAAAGTCCTGAGTAGAGCTGGGGTGGACTGGAATGGGTTTTCCCATCCTGTGAAAATGTTCAAGGTTTCAAAAATTTTCATGTTTGCATCAGGATGAAGCCAAGTCCTTTTGACAGAGAGATCAAGCACAAGAGTGAGACCAATAGCCCAATGGCTCAAGCACTCCTCTGGCACGGAAACAACTAAGGTTTAAGTCCCTGCTCTCCATCAGGTGAGTGAGCTGATTAATGGGCCATGGATTATTCTGAGGTGCACATGCTCTCTATTGTGACAACTCAATATTTTGTGACGACAAACTATTTTGTCAAACAATTCCCAACAGGCTCTAGCCCTGAACAAATAGATGGGTTATTACTTTGTGCTCCAAATGTCAACACATTCAAGAGACCAGGTGAGTGAGGTAATATATTTTATTGGTCTGAAGAAGAACTCTGTGTAGCTCGAAAGCTTATCTCTCTCACCAATAGACCTTGGTCCAATAAAAGATATCACCTCACCCACCTTGTCTAATATCCTGTGACCAACATGGCTATAACAACACTGCATACAACAAATTCAAGCTCAGTTGAACCAAAAAAAGGAAAATGAGTTCCACAGCTGAGGACCCTGCACACAGTCCTCCTATAGTTTTGATATGTAGGGATTGTTATCAGAAGTGCTCTAGATTACAACAACTGGCAGGAGAGAACATAATGAAATATGATCTGTTGGGTACCCAAACTATGTAGGGCTGTAAAGATCTCAGAAGCAGCTAAAAAACATGTACTGCATACAGTGGACTAGTATAACTGTATATACTCGATCATAAGCCGGTTCGTTTATAAACCGACCCCCCCAAGATGGATAAGTAAAAATGGAAAATTTTTATAACCTATTCATAAGCCGACCCTATAATTCAGAGGTAAGCAAACTTTGGCTCCCGGGCCATCGGGATACTCCCGGGCGATCAGGATAAGCCACTGGTGGGCCGAGATGGTTTGTTTACCTCGAGCGTCCGCAGGCACGGAGGTAAACCTAAGTAAACAAAGTGTCCTGGCGCACCAGCGGCTTACCCTGATGGGCTGGGACAGCAACTGGTGGGGAAATTTTTTTGGGGGGAGAAGCTGTGAGTCAGGGGAGTAACCCCGGTGACCACCCGCCACATGACCCCACCCCTAACCCGGGACCCCCACACTCTCCCCATCCCATCCCTTCCCACCTTATCTGGGATGGTCTAGAGGAAGATATCTCTGGCCTGGCCGCAGCCTGCTCCGGCGGGCTGGGCTGGGCGGCGTGGCGGCAGCATGTTCCAGCAGGCTGGGTCGGGCGGCATGGCTGCAGCATGCTCTGGTGGGCCGGGTGCCGCGGCCACAGCCTGCTCTGGGGTGCAGGGCCGAGCAGCATGGCCGCAGCGTGCCAACCCCGGAGCTGCAGCTGCTTCGGAGGCTGGGGGGAGAGCAGCGTGGCCAGAAGCGAAGTGACTCTAGCCCCACCTCTTCCCTTCTGGCTCTGCTGGCTGTGCTGCCTCTCCTTGCTCCCTCTGTTGGGGGGGAGGGGCTGTGTCCCACCTCTCCCTCTCTATACCCATTCATAAGCCAACCCCCTTCTCTGGTGCTTCCCTTTTTTACTAAAAAAATGTGGCTTATGAACGAGTATATATGGTACTGCTTAGCAGGGCACACATTGCTTGGCTGCCCCCTGGTTGTAGCTTGACCTTTCCAGGTGATCTTCAAGGGTCAGTGTCAGTCCTATTTCTGATGTTCACATTCATGTGGAGCAGATAGAGTCCCAGAAATCCTTAGTTTGAGCATCCCAAAGTATTTTGGGGCCATTTAGGGTCGACAGTGTGACGGTGTGGTACTATTCCTTGCACAAATGCATGATCTTTCCTTTCTAACACCAGCTTTCAAATATGTTAAGGGCTATTAGGTCCCCTCTCAGTCTTCTTTTATCAAGACTAAACATGCCCAATTTTTTTAATCTTTCTTTTATCATTTGTATTGCTCTGTGGGCTCTCTCCAATTTGTCCATATCTTTCCTGAAGTGTGGCACCCAGAACTGGACAGAGTGCTCTAGCTGATGTCTCACGAGTGCGAAGGAGAGTGGGACAATTATTGTCTTACATGTGACACTCCTGTTAATACATCCCAGAATGATATTAGCCTTTTTGCCACTGCATCAGATTGTTGATTTATATTCAATTTGTTATCCACTATAACCTCCAGATCCTTTTCAGCCAGTTATTTCCCATTTTGTAAGGAAAGGTTACTCACCTTGTGCAGTGAGTAATGGACTCTGATCGGGTTTATCGTTAAGCCAGTGCTTTCAAGCTCCAACAGGTATTCTAAGATTAATGGTAGTGGTGCTGAATCACTCGTCAAGTGTCTTCCTTGACACCAGGTGGAGAACCTCTTCCAGTTTTGAAGGTAGGTATTTCTCGTAGTCAGTTTCCTGCTGTTTAATAACACGTGTTTAACTTGTTCTGAGCAGGTTATTTCGACGTGGTGGAACCATTCAGGAGCCACGCCTGTAGGTGGAGTATCTCCAGGATCGGGTGGAGAGTGCGACCGTTGTGTTGAGACAGCAGATCCGACTGGCGAGGGAGAACACACAGGGCGCATATTGCCATGCCTAACAGGTAAGGATACCATGCCTATCTGGGCCATGTCGGGACTCTAAGGATAACTTTGGCCCTGTCTGCTTGTATCTTGTGTATCATGCGTGATATCATTGGTGTTGGTGGAAACGCATACATGAGTTGTGCCTTCCATTTGATGAGGAAGGCGTCCCCTAATGATCGTCGTCCCAGTCCTGCTCTTGAGCAGAACATTGCGCATTTGCGATTCATCGGGGATGTGAAAAGATTGATGGTGGGAGAGCCCCACTGTTTGAAGATTGAACTCAGGACCTCTCCATTCCTCTACCATTCGTGATCCTGAGAAAAGTACCTGCTGAGCGTCTTTGCTGTCGCATTCTGACAGCCTGGCAAGTAACACACTGAGATGTTTACGTTGTGTTGTATGCACCAGTTCCAAAGTCTCATGGCTTCTGTGCATAGAGAATGTGACCAAGCTCCTCCTTGCCTGTTGATGTAGAACATACAGGCAATATTGTCAATCATAATTCGAATGGATTTGTTCCGTATGAGATATGAAATGTCTGCAGGCTTTGTGGACTGTGTGCAGCTCTAGGAAATTGATGTGCAGTTGAGTCTCTCCCAGAGACTATTTTCCCTGTATCGTGTGTTGACACATGTGAGCACCCCAGCCTATCAGTGAGGCATCTGTGGTGAACACTGTTGTCACGGGTTCCTGTTGGAAAGGGATACCCATACAGACATTTTGTGATCTTGTCCACCATTGTAATGAGTTCAGGACATTTGGTGGAACTGTGAGCCGTTTGTGTAGGTTGTCTTTGCTTGGTATGTATACCGTGCTTAGCGTATGTAGGCATCGCATATGTAGTCTTGTATGTCGTACCACGAACATCGTGGCTGCCGTATGTCCTAGTAATTGTAGGACAGTGCAAGCCCAAACTTGAGGACTGACTTGTACCTCTGAGATGAGGTTCATGAGGTTTGTGAATCTGGTAAGGGGTTATGATGCTGTGGCTTTTATGGCATCAAGGTGTGCCCCGATAAAGTCTAGTTGTTGGACTGGGTTTATGGTTGATTTCTGTTCATAACTGAAGGGCGCTGGAGGAATATACTTTGTGTCCGAACAAGTCAAGTCTTTTGTGTTCTTTATCATGGGGTGTAACCCAAATTGTGACCGTTTGTTACGGTGATTTACTGCCTGGACAGCTAGGGAGGTGGGAGGCAGGGGTGCAAATAGAAAGTCTGCCCCCTTGGATGGTACGTAATATTGTCTAGCCGCTCTTTTGCAGGTGGGTGGAATAGAAGCAGGTGTCTGCCAAACTGACTCTGCAGGAAGTTCTGACTAATGTTTATATTTGTGTTCTAACTTAAAACAAAGAATATTTCAAAGATGGGGGGGGGAGGGGGGGAAGGATTTTGGGCATGTAACCCAATGTGTGTGTGGGGATGGGACCAGGGTGGAGATTCACCTCCTCCACAGATGATGAAATGGGCCAAGCTGCAGTTGAAAAAAACCCAAGGCACCAAAATCGCAAGCTTTTATTGGTACTGGGTTGTTAAAGTACAGTAGATTTTGCTTGGCTTCGTGTTGTGCTGAGTTACTGAGCTTACTGTGCTGCAGTGAAACAAAATGTGTGTCAAAGAGTAACTAAATACTTCCCAGTGTTTAAACAGCACTAGTTTTTCCTCTCTTCTTGATCTTGTCTCCTCTTCTGTATTTACTCATTTAAATACACAACTTTGCTGTCAGGAAGGGCAACGAAAATGAAATTGGCAACTGTGCTCCCCAATGTACCTATCCTATAGCTTTCTCATTTATGTTTTAGTCTCCAGATTTGGAAGAATCACTGCAGCCAGTTGTAAATGCTCTGGGAAATGAACAATTCTTGGCCACCTACTACAAAGAGGGAGAATGCAAATAGCGCTTTGCAGTCACTTGCTGCATTCAGCTATTAGCTGAAACACGTACAGTTGCTCAGACACAGCCAAGAAAGGCCACCAAATGTAGAAGATTTGGAAACAAAAGATGTGAAAAATGTGTCGTATTTTTTATTTTATTTTATTTTTAGTGCCCCACCACCTTTCCACAGGAAGCATTGAGAATCCTATAAATTAGATCTGGGAAAAATGTATTAGGTCATCAGTCTTTCCTGCTGCTGCCAAAGCAAAAAAAAGATCTCTGCAGTATGTTCTGAAATACATTGTTCATTCTTCTGCCTTTCTTGGGAGATTATTCTACATTCCATACACCTCACAGTTAGAACATATTTCTTAACACTCAGTTTTATTGTTTTTCTCTTCAGTTTAAACCTGTTACTTCTAGTTATAGTGAGAGGTCAAAATGGGCAAGCTTAACATAACAGCCAAATTGGGTCCATCTAGCCCAGTATCCTGTCTTCTGATCATGGCCAATGCCAGATGCTACAGAGAGAATGAACAGAACAGGTAATCATCAAGTGATCCATCCCCTGTAGCCCATTCCCAGCTTCTGGCAAACAGAGGCTTAGGGACACTCAGTGCACTGAGTTGCATCCCTGACCATCTTGGCTAAGCGATTGATGGACCATGAATGTGGCTAATTCTTTTCTGAACCCAGTTATAGTTTTGGCCTTTGCAACATCCTCTGGCAATGAGTTCCACAGGGTGACTGTGTGTTGTGTGAAGAAATACTTCCTTAGACCTGCTGCCTATTAATTTCATTGGGTGACCCCTAGTTCTTGTGTTATGTGAAGGGGCAAATAACTCTTCCCTATTCACCACACTATTCATGATTTTAGAGACCTCTATCATATCTCCCCTTAGTTGTCTCTTTTCTAAGCTGAACACTCCCAGTCTTTTTAATCTCTTCTCATATGGAAGCTGTTCCAGCTCCCTAATCATTTTTGTTGTCCTTCTCTGTACCTTTTCCAGTTCTAATGTTTCTTTTTTGAGATGGGGCAATCAGATCATACACAGTATTCCAAGTGTGGGTGTACCATGGATTTATATAGTGGCATTACAATATTTTTTTGGTTTAATATCTATCCTAACATATCCCTTTTTGACTGCTGCTGCACATTGAGCAGATGTTTTCAGGGAACTATCCATGATGACTCCAAGATCTTTCTTAAATAGTAACAGCTAACTTAGAGCTCATTATTTTATAAGTATAATTGGGGTTATTTTTTCTAATGTACATTACTTTGCATTTATCAACAATGAATTTCATCTGCCATTTTGTTGCTCAGTCACAGTTTCTTGAAGTTACAAAGAGCCAGCCTTTTGTAACTTTTCACAGTCAGTTTTGAACTTAACTATCGTGAGTAATTTTGTATCATCTGCAAACTTCGCCACCTCATTGTTTACCCTCTTTTCCAGATAACTTATGAATATGTTGAACAGCACTGATCCCAGTACAGATTCTTGGGGGACCCCACTATTTATTCCTTTCCATTGTGAAAACTGACCTCTTTGGGGTCCTCTGACTGTTTTTTTACATTTGAGGTATACATTTACTTTGACCCTCTGTTATGGTGCTTTTAAATAGTTTCCATGCAGCTTGCAGGCATTCCTTTTACTTTCCATTTAACTAGTTTCTTCATTTTTGTGTAGCTCCCCTGTAGCGGGGCAGTCACCCCACTCCTTATTTGAAGGGGTTAAAAGTCTGCCCTTGGGAGAGGGCTGGGAGCCAATCAGAAAAGGCTGGGAGGCAGCCAATCAGGGCTAGGGTGGGCTCTATAAAAGGGCTGCAGGACCAGAAGGCAGTCAGTCTCTCTCTAGGTTTGGAGAGAGATGGACCTAGCTGCCTGAAGGAGCAAAGGGTACCTTGGACAGAGAAGTGCTGGGGAAGGGGCAGGCTGAGCTGGGGAGCTCAGGCCTAGTGACCTCCCAGGCTGACGCCTGACAGGAAGGTGTAGCGAGGTACTGGGGCTGCAGGGAAAGGCAGCAGGTCTAACTCCCTTGCCAATGATGAGTGGCCATTACAGACTGTAGTTTGCCCCAGAAAAAGGGGGCTAGATGACAACTGGCAGTAGCCACTGAGGCAAGATGGGCATAGCGGGAGGGGGTTTTGCTGGGAAGGGAGACCCAGAGTGTGGGGGCAGTGCTGTGGGCAGCACCCCAAGGGAAAGGGGCACCAGGGTCTGGGAGGGACACGGGGGCTTGAGGCAGGAGGGACACCGTCCAGCAGGAGGTGTTCCAGGGCTGAAAGAGCTAATTCCTGAGGTAACTAGTGGGAAGTGCCACGGCGGTGAGTGCTTGACCTGCTACATCCCCATTTTGAAATTAAATTCTATTGTTGTGGGAGTCTTTAGTATCCCTCCCCTATAAGGGTGTTAAATGTAATTACATTTTGGTCATTATTTCTGAGCCATTCAGCTACGTTCACCTCTTGGACCAGATCCTGTGATCCACTTAGGACTAAGAATTGCCTCTCCCTGGCGGGTTCCAGGACTAGCTGCTCCAAGAAGCAGTCATTAATAGTGTCTAGAAATTTTATTGCTGCATCCCATCTTGAAGTGACATATACCCAGTCAATGTGGGCAGGACCAGCCCTAGACCAAATGATGCCCCAGGCGAGGAGCATCTTCTGCATCCCCCTTTGTTTGTTAAACTTTGAATACCTTACAGCACCCTAAGCCCAGCGCCCCAGGACTGCCACCCAATGTGGTCACCTGGGTCGCCTGCCCCTAAGTCCAGCTCTGAATGTGGGAATGGTCCCCCATTATTTATTGGGTTTTCTATTTTAATAGCCTCTCCAATCTCCCTGAGCATTTCACAAGCATGTCACCTGGTCAGATGGTTGTTACTATATTCCTCCTGCTATGCTCTTATTACTCAAGCATGGAATTTCTATCCATAGAGATTCTATGGGACAGTATGATTCATTTATAATTATTATTATATTTGACTCTATGCTTTCTTTCACATACAGTGCCACTCCCCCACCAGCACGACCTACTCTGTCATGCTTATGTATTTTGTATCCTGGTATTACCATGTCCCATTGATTATCATTGTTCTACCAAGTTTCTGTAATGCCTATTATATCAGTATCATCATTTAATACCAGCCTCTCAAGTTCATCCATCTTAGTAATTAGGATTTTGGCATCTTAGCAAGCCTGTACACTTTTCTCAAGGTTATCTTGTGCCTTGGTATTAGAGCCTTCCTTTAAAAAAAAAAAAAAGAGACTGATTTTTCTCAACACCCACAGTTCCCATTGAAGTTAATGGGAGTTGTGGGTAGTTACTGCATAGGAAACTGGCCCTTATAAAAATCATAAAGAAGTGAATTGAGTGTAAACTGATGCAGTGATGCAGAATTTGTTGGGTTTGTTATAAGACAAAAGATTGAAAGTTTAATAAATGAACAATTTATTTAAGTTATATCAACAAAAGCAGATTATTGGCAGTAGAAGTGGCATCTATACTAGGAAGATTTACTGGTATAGCTTTCCTAGCATTGATTAAATGTATGTCTACATAGCAAAGAAAAACCCACGGCTGGTCCTAGAACCTGGGCTCCAGTCCAAGCCCAGAAGTCTACACAGCACAGGCCAGCCACGTTTTTTCTTTGCTACTGCGCTCCATCCTTCAGCTCAAGTGGCAGTGTTTCACGGCCCTAGATGCGAAGGTACAGGGCTCAAACCCTTCTCACAGTTCAGATGGCATCAGTTCTACATCCTTTACCCAAGGCTTTCTCTTCCTGTGTGTCAGACTCTGGCCACCCCCTACTCAGGTGTGCAGGGGTTAGGGAGGACTCAAGGAGCATCTCCACTTTTGCACCTCTGTGCAGTAATTGGCCAGAAGCCAAAAGGACCATAGTCGTCCTGCCCTCCTAGCTCCACACAGGCCCTAAGTGCCCAAAAGGAGGAGGTGAGTTGAAAGCAGGCAATAGCACTCTCCTTCCCTCCACCTTGTCCTGCAGAGCTGGCCAAGCACAGAGCCTATACTCCATGGCAGCCCCCCAAGGGAAATTCTTGCTGACTCCTCCAGAATTTCTTTTGTGGGATCTAACTGAGGTTCAGCCCCCTTTCAGCTCGCCTTGAGAGCAGAGGGATGCAGCTTGTTCTATTCACTTAAAAACCGGAAAATGATAAAACTGACCGTCTGAACTGGTAAGAGACACACATCAGCAATACCTTAGATGTGATGAACTACCCCTTTCCTGGCCATTTTGTATTGCTGCACCACATATGCTTCAGGCTTAAATATCAGTACGCTGTCTGAAATACAAGCAATGAGCCTAAATAAAAATGTCACATTGAATCATGTTATGTGGGGCCATCCTCCAGGTACATCACACTAGGACATGACACAGAACATCTCAATGCAATTCTTTAGCAGTTAAATCAGATTATTTCAGTGTCCTATCACTTCAGACAGGAAAATGATATATTCCTTATTTTTTCTCTCTTCTTCTCAGCAACAATCTCTTCCACTCACCCTCTATCCCCCTCCCCAGTGGATTATCCTGTTTATAGACTGCAACCAGTGAGATTTTCTGGGAGGCAGGGGGAGATATTGGAATAGACCAGCGGTTCTCAAACTGTAGGTCGGGATCCCAAAGTGGGTAGCAACCCCATTTTAATGGGGTCGTCAGGGCTGGCATTAGACTTGCTGGGGCCCCGGGCCAAAGCCGAAGCCCTCAGGCTTCAGCCCTGGGTGGCAGGGCTCAGGTTACAGGCCCCCTCACCTGGGGCTGAGCCCTTGGGCTTTGGCCCCCCTCCCGGAGCAGCCGGGCTCAAATGGGTTCAGGCTTCAATCTCCACTCCTGGGGTCATGGAGTAATTTTTGTTGTCAGAGGGGGTTGCGGTGCAATGAAGTTTGAGAACCCCTGGAATAGACTAATGCAGAATCAGAGAGATTGCAAAGTGTGTGTGCGAGGTGGCAATTCAACAGAAGCACCAGGTCGGGTGGTTCTAGGAACACACCCTTTGGAATCCCTGAGGAAGTTCAGCCTATGGTATTGCATGGTAGGGTTACTATTTTGGTGGGGAAGAGAGGGAGATGAAGAAAACAAAATGAAGGGGAGAAGTAGAGTAGGAGAGACCAGAGGAAGGGAAGGATGGATATGAAGGTAGATGAGAAGTGCACTCAGAGCAAGGAAAGGAAATAAAGAATAGAGTTGAATATTTAAGACAGAATTTGAACTGCTACACACTTATGGCACTTTTCTAGCCTAAAGGCAGCTTTGAGTGATCATGGAGTCTTGGTCCTATTTCTCATCTGCAGAGAGTCCTCACAATTTTTTTCTTGTCTTTGTTTCCCTGATTTTCCATCCAGTCTTCAAATAACTACTATCAGGATACTGTCCTCCTCAATTGTTCATCAAGTCTTCCTTCAGTCTCCTGAATATGAGCTTTTCTGTAGGAGCAGTAGACAAGGTCCAACGGCTATCTTTGATAGAGCTGCATGAGGGACTGCAGCTTGCAACTGGCAGTCCTCCGCCATTCTGAATCTGCTGTTGTTAACTCCAGAGATGGGAACGTGTTGGAATGGAGCTAAGAAAATATTTGGGGTACATTTCAAATATATATTAGACAGTTTTAGCCTGTTAATAAATAACATGAAACCTTCGTAAACAAGCTATTTTAAAATATTCTCTCTACCTATTAATTTCAAATCCTGAAGATTTTTAAAAATACTCATGAAAAAATTCAGTAAGACAGTAGAAAACTTTAGTTTGTTTTTATTGTTGTGTTTCTTTCTGCTCTTCTGCAGTGTGCAATCAATTCTGTAACCAGTAGTAAAAGAGGACTGAAAAAGCTTAACATTTTTGTACTATTAACACCTGGACCAGGAATAGCCAATTTAAATTTCTCTTTTGGCAATGTGCTCTGCATAAAATGGCAGAAATCTACACTTTCACTAAGTTCATTACAGTTTTACATATCATGCATCCTGCATTCAGTCACTTAATTCTTCATTCTGTTGCAGAATCAAAGTAACAACATTCAGTCTGCCCTAAGAAGTTGCCTCATTTGAAGTTTTTCTCCATAGAAAGAAACCTGAATGATCACCTATAGAAGTCAGTAAGATTGTTTTCCCCCCCTTTAAATCAAAACGCTTAAGTCAAGAGTGCCTACTACATTTTGTTTAATGCCAGTGAACAGCAAGGCCTCCTTATAATTTTTCCATGCATTAGTACTAGGTAAGTGCCTTTTTCCATATGTATCATCCTCTTTAGCACAAATGCCAAAGAACACATAATTTAGAACAACCTGATTACTGGAGCACTGCTAAATCCCTTCGTCGTAATAAGGATGGGCATGATTAATCTGTGTTTGAGACTGAAAATGAAAGAGAAAAGAGATGGCTGAACATTCTGTTCCACTGGCAACCTATAAAACATACTATTTCTGTCATAGCACACATGTATTGGCTAGTCTATTGTTAATCTGATAAAAAGTTGTATGTTTGTGTATATCTGTGGGCACATATGATATGTGCACCACCTAGGACCCCGTTCTGCAGCAAGCTCTGAACTTGTGCAAGCATCCATCCACACAGATCAGGGCCAAAGGCTGTAATGCACCCATCTGACCATGTGTATTAGCAAATAACTGGTTTCTGCATGCACATTGCATCTTAGCAGTGTACATAAATTATGTGTAATCAAATATGCATGCATGCCTGGTTTGAAAACCTGGCCTAATGTGGAATGGCAAAACATAAAACTCCCAAACAATTTTAATCCGCAATTTCCTATTTTCAGCAGCAGCGCCACACTTTGGAGACAGCATCTGGGGCCACAATGCAAAAGTAATAAATAGTCTTACATTTTTTTAAATATAGATCTAAAAACTTGTATATCTTTGTATCATGACAACCTGCACTGGGGAATGAAAGAGGCCACTGGAGAATGTCAGCAGTGGAAGGTTGTTCAGCAGGAAAGCACAAGCTCCAGTGGGTGTAGGCTAAGAAGTCAGAGACCCTGTGTAGTAAAAAGGATCCTGGGTAGTAACTACAGAGCTGGGTTCAAGAAGCAACATAGAATCATAGACTATTAGGGTTTGAAGAGACCTCAGGAGGTCATCTAATCCAACCCTCTGCTCAAAGCAGGACCAATCCCCAACTAAATCATCCCAGCCAGGGCTTTGTCAAGCCAGGCCTTAAAACCCTCCAAGGATGGAGATTTCACCACCTCCCTAGGTAACCCATTCCAGTGCTTCACCAACCTCCGAGTGAAATAGTTTTCCTAATATCCAACCTAGACCTCCTCCACTGCAACTTGAGACCATTGCTCCTTGTTCTGTCATCTGCCACCACTGAGAACAGCCTAGCTCCATCCTCTTTGAAACCCCCCTTCAGGTAGTTGAAGGCTGCTATCAAATCCCCCCTCACTCTTCTCTTCTGCAGACTAAATAAGCCCAGTTCCCTCAGCCTCTCCTCATAAATCATGTGCGCCAACCCTCTAATAATTTCTGTTGCCCTCCACTGGACTCTCTCCAATTTGTCCACATCCTTTCTGTAGTGGGGGGCCCCAAACTGGACACAATACTCCAGATGTGGCCTCACCAGTGCTGAATAGAGGGGAATAATCACTTCCCTCAATCTGCTGGCAGTGCTCCTACTAATGCAGCCAAATATGTCGTTAGCCATCTTTACAACAAGGGCACACTGTTGACTCATATCCAGCTTCTTGTCCACTGTAATCACCAGGTCCTTTCCTGCAGAACTGCCCCTTAGCCAGTCGATCCCTAACCTGTAGCGGTTGGATCTAGTTTCAGATTTTGGACATTCCAAGGTTCTGGGGTGCTTGGATTGAGATTTTGGGTTGGCCCATCTCTAATGAAGGGAAAAGCATGCTAAACTGCCACTAGAATTCTGAATAGTAATATTCAGACCTCAGTGGTTCAGGAGCCAAATTAGCGATCAACATTACCCAAAAGAGGCACAGGAGTGTGAATAACAGGGGAAATATTTTGTGTGTGTGTGTGTAATATATAAATTCTCACAGCAAATAAGTTAATAACTTAATGCAAGTTGATAACTTAATTGGTTAATAACATAGCAAAAGCATCCTGATTGGTTAATAACTCAGACTGGTTAATAATTAAATCACAGTGTTTTAATGTCATGTGCTGCAAAGAGCCGTCGGAGACACATTAAAGAGCCACTTGTAGCTTGAGAGCCACCATCTGAGGATCACTGATTTAGATGATTGTCTTGAGTAAATGTTCTATATACAGTTACACGGCCTGTAGAGTTACATTTCTGGGTCTGGGCACCAACACATCATATAAGTATTGTGGGGGTAGCTACATAGCTCCGTTGGCTCAGATAAAGTAGTTATTTTTAAATTATTAATGAAAGGCCAGATTGTGGCCAGCCACTCTGTAGGTATGCAAGGGTGGCAGGGCCATGGAGCCTTTCTGCTCCGTGGACAATAGCAGCTCTTGTGCTCCCTGAAGTGCCTGGACTGCTAGTGGCTGGCACCACTAGAGCTGTTTGAATTATAGATTTCTCGGTCTGCTGGCAGTTCCGAAAAATTAAACAAGCACTTAGTTTCAGGTTGACCTGAAAATGGATTTGTTTGACTTTTTCAGCAAATGGAAAAAGTAAAAAAAGCTTCAGTTTTTGAGTCGAGTCAAAGCGTTTTGTTCTACCCCAAGTGAAACATTGCATTTGGATTTTGCACATTGTATTTGCAGTTTGTGCATTTTTAAACAAAACTGAAGAAAATTTGGAAAGGAAAAGTCATTTTGACCCTCAAAAATGAAACATTTCATTTTGAGTACATCAAAGGAAAATATTGCAATGCTTTTGGAATTTTGTGTTTTGTGGGGTTTTTTACACCAGCAATTTGGCAAAACCAGCATGAATTTGCAGAACATTTTGGTGTCGCTGAATCTGCATTTTTTTTTTTTTAAATTAAGTTTTGGCTAAAATTTTTGTCTGTCTCTACAACAGTGATGTCAGAGGGCGCAATCAGGTGCCAGAATCTGCAGAGGGAAGGACACATTGCACCGCTTTAGGAGTGTTGTAGCAGGTTTTCTCCCATTCACTGGTGAGCTCCTGAAAGCATTTCCATTCTGTGCTGAGTTCATACTTGGGGCAGCTAGACCCCTCCTACCACTTACACCACTGCAGCTAAACTCTGTACTTAGTATGCGAGCTTAATCCGAGCTAGTGTGGGTATGGCTCCTCGAGCTGGATTTTACACTTCCAGATCTGGTGTACACATGACCTTACAGTTAGGAAGCTTGGGTTCTGTCCCTTTGTTTTTCCACAGTTTTCCTGTGTGATCTAAGGGGAATCACTTAAAATCTGATTTCATAATTAAGTGCATGTGCCTGATTTGCGCACACAGTTATCACAGTATTGTACACAAGCTGCATAATTACACAAACACGGGACTAACCTGGTAGTAACTGTATGAAAATTAAGTGCATGTTGTCACTTTTAAAATGAGCCTGTTTATGTCTCTCTGCCTTATATTCTGCCTCCGTAACCTGGGAATAATACTTACCTTCTTTACGGGGTGATGTGAAATTAAATTCTTTAAAAAGCTTGGATGGAAGGGTTTAGATAAGTTCAATATATTACTATATTCCCTCCCTAGATTTATTACTTAGAAATGTGAAGTGCTGGGAAGCCTGGTACTGGGCTGTCATCCATTGTTCTGAGGCCTGCAACATACAATGCTGGCAAAAGGCAATTTCACATAAAATGAATCTCATGTACTTTCTCTTTCCATTCTACAGCAGTTTATTTGCTTATTTGGAGTGATTTAGCTAGCACATGTAGTGTAATATGTGCTCTGAGCACTTTGTAATTAAGGTGTTGTATGATGGGAGCTACCTGAGACATTTTAATCTTCAGACAGTTCTATAGCAGCTTGGCAATAGATAGTTTGAGGGCAAATGTGGCTAACTGTCACATTTGGCCACTGGTTCCATTCTTCCAAGACATCAGTAATGGGCTCCACACTGGTCTCCTCTGTACATCATACAAAAAAGCCTCTCCATCTTGGAATAAGCTCTTTATTTCAGCTGCAGTCAGTTTAGTAGCAGCTATTTTGGAGCTTGTTTAAGTGGTTTTCTAAAAACACTGATGTCATAATTGAAATGATAATTTTAGAGCTGTTAGGTATTCACCTCTTTAAATGAACTTTTCAGGGCAGATTTTTGAGATGATGGAACCCAGGCTGCAAGGTCTCAGCTGTAGAAAGTCCACCTGAGGAGGGGCATGGCACCTCCTATGGGGCATAGCCCATAGGGTGACTGACCTGGATTTCACAAGCATTCTCCACCAGAGGAATTCCTTTGGAGCCCAAACTAGATTTTAAAGCTTCCCTCCCATGAGGTTATATCACCATCTGCCCCCTCTGAGTTAATGTCCTCATTGTCACAGCTGCTCATGGTAACACTAAGCAGGTTCAATACACACACCCCTGTGTATTTGTGGGTTTTAAAAAATTTTATCTAGTCTGATGTCTAGCAACAAGGCGACAGGTGGACCACTGTGTCCAAGAAGTGTCCCGTGTGAACTAAGATACCTGTAACAGACTTTCTTGTGCATTGACTGTTTGGGGAAGATCATGATGCATCCTCATGTGAGGTCTATTTAAGGCAGTCACTTTCAGCTATAATGTCCTGGAACTTCTCTTGTGAGGGATTATAGCAGATGCTTTAGTTTTATTCTGTAATTGAAGGTCATGACATGAAGAATATAATTTTATTTTGTAATTCCAACTCATTTTAAGAAGAATTGTTCAACTCCAGCTTCTTTGACCTCTCATTTTATTTTTCCATTCTTATTGTTTTAGCTACACTTGTTACTATAGATTTTTTTTGGTGGCCCACACCAGAGATATTCACACACATTCCTTTGATGAAACCTTTTGAAACATTCCATTTGTGCACCACTCATTCTTAGTTTCTTTTCACAGTACTAAAGTTTATCAAAAACAGACGTTCTCTACAGAATCTATCTGGCACATAGAACATTAATCGAATGGTTTCATACTAGCTAAGAGCAAAATAGAACTGAAAGCATAACTGTTGGATAACAAAGAAAGTTCATCTATCTACTTGGAGAAATGGAAGTGAGAAATTAATCTGGAGTACATTTTGGTAGTGTGTACAGATACATGTAAGCACCTAACTGAATTATAATTAAAACTGAGAAAATAATTTGCAGCAAATAGTCTATTTGAATTTAGCCTTTTACTGTTGATGAATTGTTCATTAAATGCTTTCTTAATGTATTTATGGTTATATATTATTAACCGAATAATTTTGGCAAATTCTTGCTCATTACAATTCTGCTCATTACAATTCTGTAAGCATTTTGGATCTGAACTTGCCCCTGCTGAAAGGTCAGCATTTCTATTGACTTCAATGGGAGCAGGAGCAAGCCTATTTGTTCAAAATATTAAAATATGGTTCAAAATAACAAGTTCTAGTAATTAGAGTTGACCAAAACTTGGAATTACCAGTGTGACGGGATCCCCTAGGAGTGTAGCCTGGGACTGTGGGACTGCTGTGCCCCCATAACTCTCTCCAGCCCAGGCTGTCTCTCATAATGCCTTGCTAGTGACCAGCAGCAAGCTCCTCCAGGCACTGTGATCACTCAGCACAACAGCATGTGGAGCCCCGCACCCAGCATGCTCCCAGAGCCACTCATGAATCACACAAAGTCACCAGAGCCAATCCCCCCAGCTCCCAGCACTGTACCCCAGGAATATACCGTCTTGCACTGCTCAAGATGGGCAGTGCACATTTATTAATTGGTTCACCACTTCAGCAATGAAAAGTGGATATACACCAGCCTTTGTCAAACCTGAGCAGATTTGCCCCACAATTCATACAAACTCACTGATAAAGATAAGCAAATTTATTGACTAATTGTTTATAAAAGGTAGATTTTAAGTGGCAAAAAGTTAGTTAGTTACCAAAAGAAATAAAATATAAGCATGTAGTCTGAACTCTCAACCCCATTAGACTGGACAGCAACTAGATTAAGCAGTTTTTCTCACCCCACTGGATATTGCAGTCCTTAATATACAGGTTTGTTCCTTAAAGCGGGGCCAATCTCCTCTCTTGGAGTGTTGTCTTCTTCTCAGTGTCTTGGTTGATTGCAGCGTAGGTGGGAGCAGAAGAAGGGCCAAGCATGGTGCCCCTGTGGTCTCTTTTATACCCTCAGTCCCATGTGCTTGGAGAATGCAAGTCCAGGCATGTCTGGGGCCATTGCTGAGTCTCCAGGCAAAGTTGAGCAATTCCCCTGGTGTGGCCTCATGCAGGTGAGTCACTGAATTGTAGCTCCCTGGCTGGACAATGGCTGCTGACACCCCACCCGGGCACTGCTTACTCTCCTTGCTGTTGTCTCTGGGAAGCTAATATCTGGCTGATTCCCCAATTTACAGCATATTTTAGTGACAACCATACAACACATTCACATAACTTCATATGCATTGATGATATACATTTATGGTTAGAAAAATGACTTTCGGCAGATCATAACCTTTCCCCTGATACTTTACAAGGCATGCTTATATTTAAGATCACGATTATATGAAAATGAGGAATATGGGGCTACGGGGGCCTCCGCCAAGGTAGAGAATGTCACAACCAGTTTGTGGGAAATATTGATATTTAGATATGTGAGTTTGTTCCAGTTTGGACCAAAACCATTTTTTCCAAATTTCCTGTGAACTAGACAGTCCAAAAAAATGTCAGTTCACTAGTACTGACATATGATGTCTGCAAAACAAAAAAAAAGGTTCCCTAGGAGTTCCCAGCAGCTGTGTGAAATTGACATAATTTTTGTCAGTCTCACTGCTGCTCAACACTGAATATCAGGAATGAAACTGACAAAAATCATGTCAATCTCATTCATAGCTGGTAGGGCTTCCAAGGCATGCAGCTGGGAAGCAGCCACACCATGCGGACTGCCCTGGACCAGCGACCCTAAAGCTTCCAGGCCAGCTGGCTTCCCGGGCTGCCTGAAAGTTGGCCATTCCTGCAGCCCCTGCCCCTGGGAGCCTCGCAGCCCTAGATATCATGGGAACCCTGGTTCAAGATGGGGCTCTCTCAGAGCCCCTGGTCCCTGTTAGGAAACCAAGCATGCAGGGTTCCATCAGAGCCCTGCCTTTGGTTCAACAAAAGTTAGTGAAACCCAGTATATTTCTACCAAATGTTTAACTTTCAATGAATCGGCATTTTCTGATGAAACTGTTTCATCAGAAAATTCCCGACCAGCTGCAGAAGTCCTAATCTGTACTACCTCTCTATAGCTGGTCTCCTCTTCTGCTCCTTAAGATGACTAGTATAGTTAATGGACCAGATCTTCAGCTGGTATGGATCAGTGTGGCGCCACTGATTTCAGTCTGGATTTCAATAAGAGCATGTTGGAGTCAAAATGATTACTGATTCAGACACAACACAGATAGCACACTGGTTGCATAGGCACATACTGAATAAATCCAGTGAACTGTTCATCCACACGCTACACAGCAAGAGAGATTTTTTGGCAGCCCAAGCATTGCAATAAGTTAAGCAGCTCTGTAAATCCATTCCTTTGTCTGCATTAGAATCAACCATACTAAGGATCATTTGGGTTTGGTCCGCAGTTATCATAACATGGCAATAATGGGGTAGTATGCCTCTTATAACCACACACCACATTGTCAGGCAAGGGTTTGGCTGAAAGTGATTATTGAGAGGGTCTCTGTACTGATTACTTAAGCTGTACTCTCAGAAATTACTAGATGTGTAAATTCTCTCAGTTCTAGAATACAGAAGATATTTTAAGAAAAAGTCTAGTTAAGTTTTGCCAATAGGCAATGATTGAATAAATAAAAACTATGAGATTACCCAATGTCAGAAACTTGCATATTGGGCCTTATGCAATGCTTTTAATTTTCCAGGCTGCCAAAAGAAACTTTCCTAGGGAATGAGTTCGGGAATGTGTGTATCTGCTAGAAGCTTTTAATGCTACCTTCCTGCAAGATCCCCCAGAGAGCTTTAAAAACAGTGATGGTACATATTACCCCATATATTTTAAACATAAGATGTACATACTCTTGAATTCTGTTGACTTTAATTGGAATCACGTGGCTAAAACTCATAGCTCAGCATTAAAAATATACCCCTAGCAACAATCTGCTGCGAATATTTTCTGTTTCCAACCCCAGATGAATAACCTTTAGAAAGAAAAGAGCACAATACATTTAATCCAAATAGTTATTGAATTAGCAGTTGGGTAAAAGTGCTTGGTGATTCCCTATATTCATTTTACAGTGATTGCACAGTCACACCATCATGATAACACAGAGAGAGGATTTGTGTTATATGGGGATTAGAAGTTTTACAATGTGATTAAAGTGTTTATATATTATGCAGCGCTAAAAGGATTTTTCAGGTTAACATTAATATATATGTGCTCTGCCCAGCTGCAATAAGAAGTTTGAAACTAAATTTTTAAAATTAAAGTGACACTGTTGATCCACCAAGTTTTTTTCAAACATACATGTTCTTTTTGGAAAATGGTCAAAATACAGCCAAGGTATGATTGGAGAATTGTCATACTATCAGCTCAGTATTGTTATACTATTTCCCTCTTTGGTGTTGATGATAATCTTTACAGTAAAAAAAATTATTTCCTGCATTTTCTTTTGATAGTTATTGCTGCTCAGTGGTGCAACCCTCATTGTCTTTCTGTAAGCATCTGGTTCAAGAACCAGTATGGAACATGTTTTCCATGCTCTGAAAATAAACAACAGACATATTATCTTGCTGGTTGCTGCCCAGCTATCCCAAAATGCCCAGCTATGGAAAAATCCACGGACTCATCCTCCACAAAAAAAAAAAAATCAGAGTTCAGTGCTATGGCAAAGGCCTATTTATTTGGGGCAGGAGGAACACTGCTGCCTTTGACTATCATTCGACCTCCAAGAACCTCGTATAAAGATTCTACAGTGAAGGCCAATGGGAGACCAGGTGTGAAGAACAGGCATAGGAGTTTCTGAAAAGCATCTATCTTGGAAGTAACTACAGCAATGCCTCTCTGGGCCCCAGATTGTTGAGTGGAGCAGTAAATCTGAGTAAAATTACTCTTCTGAATTATCACTGGAAGTTTTTCATAGCTTAACCAATAATAGTCCTCCACAGTAGAAATCTTAGGCAGGTTGAAATGTTCCTGTGTTATAGAAGCATTTGGTCACTGGGCTTCTCCTCATAGTTTTAATGTTAGAATCCCTGTTATTAAACTTTTATTTTCTATGTAGTTTATCATTCATAAAAGACACCATAATTTATCCAAACCTTCTAGAAGTTTCTTAAGCTTATATTTGAATGATGGCTGCCATAAACATTTTTTCCTGTTCTTGAATCCAGATGAACTAACCTAGACTAGATCAAAAGCTGACTGCCATCTATCACCTATGTGTGCTAAAAATCAGCTGAAAACCTGTTGATTCAGATTTCTCTGATGTAGTAATAAGTAAACTATTGCAGGTAGAGTAAGAGCTGACCCTAACCAGCACTCAGTACTCTAACCAAATATGTAGGCAATATTCCATAAGAACATAAAAATGGCCATAGTGGATAGACCAATGGTTCATCTAGCCTGTATCCTGTCTTCTGACTATGGCCAGTGCCTGATGTTTCAGAGGGAGTAAACAGAACAGGGCATTATCCAGGGACCCTGTTGTCCAATCCCAGCTTCTGGCAGTCAGAAGATTAGGAACACCAGAGTATGGGATTGTGTCCCTGACCATCTTGGCTAATAGTCATTGATGGACCTATCCTCCAGGAACTTAGCTAATTGTTTTTTGAACCCAGTTATACTTTTGGCTTTCACAACATCCTCTAGCAATGTGCATTGTGTGAAGACGTACTTCCTTATGTTTGTTTTAAACTTACTGCCTATTAATTTCATTGGGTAACTCCTGGTTCTTGTGTTTTGTGAAGGGGTAAATAACACTTCCTTATTCACTTTCTCCAAACCATTCATGGTTTTAGAGACCACTATCATATTCCCCCCTTCATTGTCTCTTTTCTAAGCTTAACATTCCCAGTGTTTTTAATCTCTTCTCATTTGGAAGCTGTTCCACCCTTCTAATAATTTTTGTTGTGCTTCTATGTACTTTTTCCAATTCTAATATATCTTTTCTGATATGAGGCAACCAGAACTACAGGAAGTATTCAAGGTGTAGGCATACTATGGATTCATATAGTGGCACAATAATATTTTCTGTCTTATTATCTATCACTTTTCTAAAGGTTCCTAGCGTTCTGTTAGCTTTTCTAAACTGCCACTGCACATTGAGCAGATGTTTTCAGAGAATTATACAGAATGAAGCCAAGATCTTTTTCTTGAGTAGTAACAGCTAAGTTATACCCCATCATTTTGTATGTTATAGTTAGGATTATGTTTTCCAGTGTACATTACTTTCTACTTATAAGTATTGAATTTCATCTGCCATTTTGATGCCAAGTCACCCAGTTTTGTGAGATCTCTGTGTAACTCTTCACAGTCTGCTTTGGACTTAACTATATTGAGTAATTTTGTATTATCTGCAAACTTTCCCATCACACTGTTTACCCCTTTTCCAGATGATTTATGAATATGTTGTACAGCACTCGTCCAAGAACAGACCCCTGGGGGACCCTGCTATTTACCTCTCTCCATTCTGAAAACTGACCATTTATTCCTATCCTTTGTTTCTGGCTTAGTCTGGATTTAAAAAAAAACAAACATAATCAGAGTGGCTGATTTTGTAATATTGACAGTCTTCTATTATCAGGAAGAACCATAAGTCTTGCAAAAAGCCTACTTAGAAATTTCCAGTGCAATTTTATAGACACTAATGGTTGGAATAGTTCAGATGAGGTTTGAACTGAACTCCCAAACCCATCCCTAGTTTTATCCATCCTTAATCTTTCCTCCATGTTCTCTGAACCCCTTCCCCCCCTCTCTTGGGAGTCACTGCGCCTTTTTCATCAGTTATCACAATTATCTGGCTATACCAAAAGAAGGAGAGGACACATTTGACATGGGTTTAATTAGGCCGCAACTTTATTATTAGATGTCTGGGACTACCTGACAGATAAGTGTACTGTTGGGGTAATCCCATGTTCATTCCATAATTACCCAGGGGGCTTTAATCAGCTTCCACTCTTTTCCATCCAAGTCCCTCCAGCAAATCCATTGTCGGGACCTTACCATACCTGGGGGCTTCCACAGGGGCGGCTCTATGTATTTTGCCACCCCAAGCACGGCAGTCAGGTGGCTTTCGGCGGCACGCCTGCGGGAGGTCCGCTGGTAACGTGGATTTGGCGGCGTGCCTGTGGGAGGTCCGCTGATCCCGCGGCTTCGGCGTACCCGCCGCCAAATTGCCGCCAAAGCGGTGGGACCAGCGGACCTTCCGCAGGCATGCCGCCGAAGGCTTCCTGACTGCCGCCCCCCGCGGCTTGCCACCCCAGGCACGCGCTTGGTGTGCTGGTGCCTGGAGCTGCCCCTGGGCTTCCATCACCTCCCCCTCTTTTTCCATCCAGGTCCCTCCAGCAAATCCATTGCTGGGACCTTATCATCCACCTCCCTCATAGGAGGGTTAAGGTGGGCTATAAGAATTGGGGGTTGGCTCCATGACATACCAATCATAGGAGTCCCCAACCACTCCCCATTCATTCCTTTAACAAACACCTCTTTTTAAGTCCTTTTCCAAGCCATTTATCCGGTCACTGTATACCTTTCCTGTGGAGTACCTGCACTGGACATCTGCCTCACACTTAAATAATGAGTTGTGACATATAGCCTACCTCCCTTCATGCCATGCATGAACAAAGCCCTTCCTGAACCCGCTGTGGGGAAGGCAAAAAAACCCCAACTGCACGCAAGCCAATATGGTGATAAGGGGAAAATTCCTTCCCAGCCACCCTTAAAGGGGTGGCTAGTGTAATGCCCACAGCAGGTCTTGACCAAACCTGGTATTTTACCACATAAAGGGGAGGGAGGGTGGGTCCTGGTTCAGCCTGCTCCATGTAAAAGGGAGGCTTCAGGCACAGGGCTGCGCCTTTTAAACCCTGCATTCCTAGGGGATGATTCAGTGACCACGCTGACCCCTTTTGCAGCAGTTTTCATCCTCCCCCTCCCGCACCCCAGCCATAAAGCACAGTTCCCTTCATTCAGCCAGCCAGCCAAATCCCCCCTGCTTAAAGCTGCAGGGCGGTCAATCTCACATGTTATTCAGATTTTTGTACACCCCCCTATACTAGTTTAATCATTTGTAAATAGCCTCCCATCTGTCTTTACTCCATTTCTTCACCCTGCTTTTTTCCATTCAGGTCCTCCTACCCACTGTTGGCACTTCAGTCTTTCTCTACCCCTTATTATTTTTTTAAAAAGTCGGTGGATCTGGCAGGTTTAAGTTAAAAAGCAAAATTGTTTTCTCCAACTTGCAAGCTCTGATCATAAACCCACAATAAGATTCATTATTGTTCTTCACTCCGCCCTTCATCATTGCCAGTGAAAGTCATATGAGAAATAATTATCCCACAAATTATTTAAGAAAAATAATTCTACATTTGAAAAAAATATAATTGCGTTAAGGAATTATATTTATATATTTATATTATACTCACAGGAGGGAAGCTCATAGTAAGGATTAAACTTCTAATATCTAGGTAGGGTAGGACACAGTAGAATAAATATCCTCAGTTCTTTAATTACAGATGGTATTAATAAAAGCATTAAGGATTGTAAGTCACATGGATCTTTTAAAAATATTACTGGTAAACTAAAAAATAGACCAGGGATCAACTCTTTTAATTATGTCAGTCTTCTTCACAGGCAGCCATACTAAATTTCTCAGAAATGGAGACATGTATACAAAAGAGGTCTGCAAATCTTCCCATATATTTCAGGACTTAGGCTTTTTTGTTTTTTGTTTTTATATGGGTAGGGCTTAAAAAATCCACATGACAATGGTGAGTAAAAAGATTTCCTCAGAAGACGACCTGGGAATTATGTACAATTTAAGCTTTTGTGTGTTTGTAAAAACAATTTTAAGGTCAAAATTTACAAATGTGCGTATCTAAAGTTTAGGCACCTAAATCTGTACCTAAATTTTCAAATGTCGGTATCTAAATTTAGGCACCTACAGAAGTTTAGTCCAAATTTCAGAGGTGCTGCCCATCTGCAAGAGATGCTAAAAGTGTTCTGCACACTTCACTAAAAGCAAACACATACAAGGATGCAAAGGATATTGTTATTATGGGTTTCCAGCAAAGCACATGCTTTTAAATTGTCCAACTTGATATTTCTGTATAAAGTTAGGTAATGGTCCCCTAACAGTAGCTGAGGGTTCAATCAGGGCCGGCTCTGGCTTTTTTGCCACCCAAGGCAAAAAAGCCTCCGGCCGCCCCCCCCCCACCCCCGCGGGGGGGGGGGGGGGGGGGG
>NW_020664435.1:33748080-33758703 GCF_002925995.2 Terrapene triunguis
TGGACTCCTTTCCCCCTCATGTTATTCTCCCAGGGGATCCTGCCCATCAGTTCCCTGAGGGAGTCAAAGTCTGCTTTTCTGAAGTCCAGGGTAGACAGATCTCATAGGCTATAGACTGCAGCCATGTATACACACCTAGGGCAGAATTCAATCCATTGCATTCAATCCTGTGGTACAGTAAACTTTTCTCTATTTTTTGGACTATGCTATTGATCTACCAAAATCCAGCCCTTTACATACAACTTGGAAAATGATGCGCTGAAACAGATTACAGAGAGTTATCATTATTTTGTTGTTATTTGTACTGTGATAGTGCTAAGAGGCTTCAACCCCATTGTGCTAGGCATTGTACAAACATGTAACAAAAAGCATAAGATGAGACACAACAAGTGGATACAATAAACAGTTTTGGGAAGCACAAGGCAAAAATGAAACACTTGTGATTAGTGTAATAAGCAGCAGTCACAGAATAACAGCTGGCCTAACCGCAGTAGGCATCTAGAAAGAGGTGAGTTTTAGGGAGACTTGAATGAGAATAATGTAGTGGCCTTGTAGATTTTTCTGAGGAGCTATTTGCATGCATTAGGGATGGCCTGGGTCAAAGCACAAAGGTGTTGGCAAATCTGACAAATGGGTTACCAGAATAATTTTTAAAAAACCTAATTATTTTAGTGTGCAAACAAATTCCCAGGGGACATTGCTCCATTAAAAGTGTTTGCAAAGAACACATCAGTAGAATAATTTTTTAAGGAATATTTATTTTCAGTTCCATTTAAACAACCCACTTTTGTAACACATACTAAAATCTTTAAGAAACATTTTAAGAAATGTCAGCATTATAGCTACAGGGATAAATTAAACATATTTCTGTTCTACAGATTAAAATACAGAATATGTTCACATCATTCTGCATTTTACTTTGTTGTTGCTTTATGCTTTACATTAAAAATACATGACTGACACTCTTTATAGCATTAAGCCTTTTTATTGAAAAAAAATATTATTGCATTAAACTACATTCCCAGGAATTCATTGATTAAACTAAAAAAAAAAAAAAAAAAAAGCTGCATTGCATGTACAATAGTGCAATTCACTTAGCTACTGTATAATATAAAACACTTTATACAGAGAATACAAAACAAAATTACTAGTTTACATATTATACTAGTCAGAGTATTATTCGGTTTTAATATAAACTAAACATTTTTAAAATCAATCAGGTCAAATGGCATGTTTATGCAAAACTGCATAACAAATGTACATATTAGGTATTTTACAGAAATGCCTCAGTTACAAAAAAAAATAGATGTTTCATCATTGTGGATTAGGGGGCTCAGTTTTGTTATTGGAATTGATGTTTATTGTACAGTATGGATGACACGTATCTCTTTGACTAAGGGCCAAAGAATATATAATTATGCTAAAATATGTATTGACTTTGAGTGCAGATACCACACTTTCCCATGAGATACCATCCCAACACCACCCACATACCGTAACTTTCTTTAAAATAATTCTGAATAAAATTGGAACCGGAGCTTTGCTGCACACATCAGACCTAAGAATGCTGGTATTAACAAGGTGTATATGTTTTTAAAAATAACATACTGCAAACCAAAATGTGGGAATAAATTCAGCAAATAAGTCATATTAAACTACAATTTAACAAACATTTTCAAGAAAATCCACCTAAATGCACCAAGGAATCCATTTTAGCCTCCCTTTAAATGTAGCACATAGTGACTATTTTGCTTTCATTCTGTTTCTGTACCTTTTTATCTCTACTTTCTCCATCAATAGCTTTACTTCTCTTTTTCACAGTTCTACTTACTAGGTTTTATTGTTTTCATTTGGGTTTTTGGATATTTGTTTCACAAGACCTTCCATATTTATCTGAAGCAATGACTTTTTCTTGATTTTTCTTAATTTGATTCTGTTCTCAATTATTTAATTTCCTTTATATAAACAGGTGATGTGTATAACATTTTTTTTAGATTTTTATAAGCAATCTGATACTATGTGGACTATCTTTTTCTGTTTGGTTGATTTTTTTGCTATCATAAATATGTCTTAATTAGTATTGTTGCCTTTCAAAAGTGAAGAATCTGATCCTGAAAAGACTTATGCATATATGCTTAACTTTACAGAAGGGAACAGTCCTATTGAAGTCAGTAGGAGTACTCAAGTGTGCAGAGATAAATATGTGCATCAGTCTTTGAAGTAAGACCTTGAGGTTCATATGTAAAAATGTATGTGCATTTGCACATATACCTTTGTATACTTTGTATCCATACTGTACAAACAGTTA
Source organism: Terrapene triunguis (assembly GCF_002925995.2). Taxonomy (NCBI): domain Eukaryota; kingdom Metazoa; phylum Chordata; order Testudines; family Emydidae; genus Terrapene; species Terrapene triunguis. The sequence goes on from NW_020664435.1 coordinate 33,750,389, forward strand.
CTGCAGTTGCATGCACAGTTGGGTATTTAGGCATCTATCCATTTGCAGGTACAATTGCTCAACATACGCATGCAGCTGTGGTAACTACACACGCACACATTTGCTCATGAACCTCAGGCAGAGACAACCCGTGCCTGCTGATGTGGAGAGGGGGGCAGAGTGAGGGCAGTCAGCTTCAGCATTGTTACTGAGCATGCTCAGTCTACGTGAGCATGCTCAGTACAAGCCACACAGCAAATCTGGGGGGCACATGACCCCTCATGCCCTCCCCCCCATGCATAGCTGCCTCATGACATATATTTGTAAAATGTAGCCCAAGTCATTTTAAGTGGCTTGAAAGGTAATGCATTCCCGAAGAATCCATAATCTAGTTCCCCTCCTTTTTAATTGGCAAACAGAGTTGAAATAGATACTGAGAATTAAGAATTATTAAGAGTCTGCTAATATGTGTTTATACTTATATGTGGGTGGGAGCTGATAGACGTTAACTTCTGCATTTTCTTTAATAAGCTTAATTCATATTTAAAACCCTTATATATCACTGATTATTATTGGTAGCGAGGTGTTTTTATACCTTGTCTGTTTTTCACAAAAAATTATGTTCCAATTAAATTAAACCACAGATGGTTTAATTTAAATTTGTTGGTTTGATTTTAAATTTACTATAATCATAACACATTTGGGGCACCGTGAAGCACTGTGATGGTCAGTAAGGCCCTGATTCAGCCAAGCACCTAAACACACGTTTAAGCCCAGCCTTGTTAACAAAGCACTTAGCAAATTTTAACTGCATAGCTACTTTACTGAAGAGAAACAGACTTAAACACAGGCTTAAGTGCATTGCTGGATCAGGGCCTAAAATGTCAACGTTTGCCAATAGTAACCACAGTGACATCTGAGATATCACAATAATTTCCAGTTTAGTGATTGTGTAGTAAATGAATGTGGTATCTCAGATATCACTGGATGTGGTCACTTAAAATGCTCGTCTTTTTAATAGCTGCCCACTGTCCTTCCCTGATAATCCATATGCCGCGAGCTCTTCCTAGACCCAGTTTGACATGTCATCCCTAAGTCACTCTATAACTATCATTCTTAAAGGAGTTTTATAACCAATAGCCCATCTAACTCCCTTGTTTTGGAGATTATGAAATTTTAATAATTAAACAAAACTATTGTTGAGGCCCCCCACTCACTCGCTCAGACTGTCATTTCTCCCCTTCCGCTCCTTCTTTTGTCAGTGTGTTGTCTAAATAAGTCCCAAACTAACTCTGAAAGAAAGGAATCACTTGCATTGATTTTAATGGATGCTGGATTGGCCCCTTAAATTGTAATCTCTTTGGGGCAGGGAACTTGTCTTATTAGGCTGTAACATGCCCACGGAACTGTGGTAGCTATAGAATTAATCCAAAAGTTTCAAATATGTCTACTAATTTTGGGTGTCCAATCAGAGTGTCTAAAGCCAGGTTTTCAGAGGGGATCAGCTCCCTGGCTCTCAACATCTCTGAAAATCAAGCATTAGTTGGGTTGAGTTGAGCGTCCAGAAATAGTGGCCACACTTGAATGTTATGGTCTAATAACACTAGGCCACTCTGCAGAATTCATCTGAATCTGCAGTTTTGCTTGATTGTGACTAGATTATTTTCATTTCAGGTTGATTAAAACCAAGTTAAAAAATCAGTTATAGATTTTGCTTTAAAAACTTGCTATATTCTAACCACAGCTACTTTCCTCTCTTTCTATAGCTAACCGAATATCATGAAATAAAATTCCTCAAAAGTTTGCTATTATATGTATTGGGAATTAATTCTGGGTGTGTAGATTATCAACTGTGCACTAAATCCAAATTAACAGGAATAATCTGTCAGCTGTTTCGTTAGCCAGTGATATTGACAGGCATAGTTGTACTCTAACTGCAATCAAGAACTTCATTTCATACAGACTATCCAGTGTTGAGTATTAGACCACCATAAAATATAATCAGTTGAGGCTCCGTTGAAGCACACAGCTAACTCTAGGTATATGAGTACTCCCATTGATGTCAATAGAATTTCTAATGTGTTTGAAGGTTGTGCCTTGCTGAATCACAGCCTTAACTTGTACTTTGAGAATTTTGGAAATTATGTTAGGAACTTCACTGCATGTTCATTTTTACCAATTGTTTTTTTCAGTCCAGTTTTATTTCATACTGTTGAGAGTTTTCCACTACAGTTGTCAATTCTGCTCTGCATTATACCCATGCATCACTATTACCTTCAGTGGTGCTGCATAGGACAGAGGTAGAATTTCACCTTTCTGGTGAAATTCTGGTTCCCTAACCAAAGACCACATACAGAGAATTATTTGCAAAAGGTAACCATGTTGATGTTGGGCCTAGCTGAGACTAATACAACATTATAATTTCCAGCAAACATTTTCTGAGAAGGGGTACACATTTTTTTGAGAAAAGTATATATAGATTCTTTGGGCAAGATTCTCTGGAGCTCTGCTTGGCAGGGGAGAAAACAAAGCATCAGGGTGTCAGGTACAGTTTCCCACATCTCAAGACCAGCTCCAGCCCCATTGAAACTTAGAGCTACTGAGTTCTGCAAATATTCTAATTCCTTCTGCAGAACTAAGTTAGCATTACTGCTTCCTTCTAGTTTTAGTTTTAGTTTTCACGTGGTGCTTGTCTCTACTATGGGGAGATTGACGCTGCTGCAATCAATGCAGCAGGGATCGATTTAGCGGGTCTAGTGAAGGCCCGCTAAATCGATGGCAGAGTGCCCTCCAGTTGACCCCTGTACTCCAGCTCTCCGAGAAGAGTAAGGGAAGTTGACTGGAGAGCATCCCCCATCGATGCACCGCAGTGAAGACACCGGGGTAAGTCAACCTAAGCTACATTGACTCCAGCTACGTTATATGTGAATAACGTAGCTGGAGTAGCATAACTTAGATCGACTTACCCCGGTAGTGAAGACAAGCCCTTGGTGATGTGAAAACTAAATCAACATTCATATTCTGTCACTTTCCTTGACTTTTAAATATTGCTGATGTGCTCCTACCACTTCCCTTTGGATGTGTGACTGATTATGAAGTGTCAGTTTTTCTTCAGATTTATTTTTGGAGCAAAGGAATAATAGTTTTGCTAATTTAAATAACTAGAAACCTTGAAAATGTTTCTCAGTCCAGGTAACTGCTGGGTCTAGCTAGAGCAAGAATGGTGGTGAAGATCTTGCCCTTGGAACAATGGATGAATTAAAGGATTCAGATGTAGGGCAGCAGCTGCAGCTGCATTCAGGTGTGGAGTGAATAAAGTAGGGATAAATGCAGTATGTGGCAATGATGGGAGGGTCAGATAGGAAGGGTGAATGGGTGTGGTGGAGAGCAAATGCAGTGGGCGTCCTGTCAGTAGAGTAGGGTGGGAAGGAATGATGGTTGGAGCTAACGGGGAAAGTGATATGGGAGTGAAATATGATTCGGAGAGTGGGTGCATGTTGGTCAAGGAAAGATGGCTGCTATGGGGATGTACAGAAGTGGAGACCGCAAAGCGTTGCAGAAGGGTATGGTGGATTGTGGTGACAGAAGCATGATGCTGACTGGGAACAGAATGAATGGCTGGTGTTGCAGAGAAGGCAGACGGTCCTGTGGCAGGCAAAACTTTAAGGTGCTTTGCCAGGAGTTGTTTCTGCATATGCTGCTGGGCTTGCAGCTGAAGTAACCTGTACTTGTCTATTTCATCAGGTGAAAATGTGATAGGCTGTTGAGTTAAAGGAGGGGAGATGGATTTCCTGTACATTTCTAGCTCATTTTCTGTTTCATCACACTTATGCATAGCACTGTCACAATAAGTGTTTACATTTCCTTCCACTCGATGCAAGTTCATGCTTACATCATGTACTTCTTCTTTGGTCTCTGCTGAATTAACAACAGAATATCTATTAGAAGGAAAAGCACCAGGGAAATCATTTGGTACCGGGTCACAGCTTTGTATAAAAGGTTGTACTTCACTAATTAAGAGATTTGATTGTTCCTTTATTGCTGTGTTCCTTTTTATGCCGGGAGCCTGATAGCCTATTCCTATTTGAATTATGTCTTTAAAAAGACAATTATCATAATTAGTGCCTGTTGTAAGAGTAACATTATTTGTCTGTGAAGCTTCAAAATTGTCTTTCTTTGCACTGCTTTCTAATGAACTGGTTTCCTCATTCCTTAAAACATTTTTACTTATATCTAGGGCTTTTTCAGGCATAGGTAATATTGCTATGTCACCTACTGATGATGGAAATTTACTAGCAAAGTGACTTTGTGAGTTATCCTCCAATTCCATCACACAATAGTTTGAAAATCCCTCTGAACTGTGTGCTTGCTCTTGGTTTTTCTTGGATTGGACTCTTTCTAAAAGTAGCCTGGCTGTCAATGACGTTCTGTCTCTCACTGTGTCTTTTGCTGAGTTTTCGGAAGAGCCAACATGAAATTTTTTTGACTGACAATTTACATTCTGTGAGTCAAAATGTGTAGATTCTGTTTTTCCTGGTTCGGTGCTGTAACAGCCTTCTATCTCTTCCTTGCTTTTGTTCAAATAATATACTGTTTCTTTTGAGAAGGATCCTGAACTACTGGCTGTTGATCTTCTGCAGCTAGATGATCTTCCACTGCTTCTTGAATGTCTGGTGGAAGAACTTTTGGAGCTGTGGTATCTTCTATTTCTGCTGTATTTTCTGCCAGAATGTCGGTGTGTATTTCTGCTTTGCTTTGATCTGTCTCTATGGTGTAAATCTCTACATCTTGAATGTCTTTGATATTTAATTGTATCCCTCTGTGTACAGTTTCTAGTTCTTTGACTTTTACTGTAGAAAAGGTAATCCTCATCTGCATCATCAGAAGAGGAAATACAGTTGTGCTTTCTGTGTTTATGTTTGTGCCTTTCAACTGTCTTGTTTTTTCTTTTACAACAAAAGAGCAAGTGACTTCTACTGTGATCACTTGATCTGTGACTAGAGGAGCTACTTACATAGCTAGTTGTACTGCTAATGGAAGTGTCAGAATAGCTAGAATGTCTGTCAGAGGATGACTTTTGGGAGGATGAGAATCTCCAGTATCTTGTATAACCTCCACACCCTTCATTTTCTGAATACCTGCTTTGAGAACTTGATTTATAACTAAGGAAACTTCCAATAGAATCTTTTCCACTGTCACTTACATCACTGCTGCATCCAGGCCAGTTTTGAATGGATTTGCAGTTGTTTTGGTTTTCATGTATTTCTTCAGAATAACTTAAATCACATTTTGCAGTTTTATGCCTTTTAGTCCTAGACACACAAGGCAAAAAGGAAATGCCTTCATTTCCATCACTATGTGTTCTTCTTTCACAGCTATGCAAATGGTGCTTTAAAGATCTCCTAGGTGTTCTGGCATGGAGACTTCGTTCTCTTGTATAATCCTTTTGTGAGACATCAAGGAAAGCAGGCACTTTGGGTATGTTTTCATTCGAATAATGTGAAATGTACTTTTGATCACTTCCATTCATTTCTTTCTCTGTGTCTGAATCAGCTTTTTGCTGGGTCTTGTTATGGGTTTTGGAACCTTTCATCTTCTTTGGTTTCAGTGACTGATTATCTTGTTCCATTGACATTTGCTTGTCTTCTATTAAACCTGAGGTTTCGTTTTCATCTGCATTAATATTTGTAGGGGGCTCACTACACCTTTCTGTGTTTGTTTCATGCTCTTTACGATCTCTATGGTTTAGAGAAAGTCGAAAGTCAAAATATAATGGATTACAGCCATAAGAAATACAGGGTGCAGTTTTTGTAAACAAAAGAAGTTCCGTGGGCCACTGAAGGGCAGTGCTGCCATCTTTGCTCAGTACATGAAGAAATGGCAATGCTTTGGGCTTCATCTCATTAACCAATGTCTCACTTGGTAGCATTTCTGTGCTTCCATTCACAGTTCCGGAACTCTCAAAGAATGTCTCTGTCTTGACCACATTGGGATTGTAATGCAGCTCACTTGCATATCCCTGCTCAGCTGGGTGTTGTGGTGGGAACTCCGTTAAGAGGTCACTTAGCATGATATCACTGTGCTTGTAAGGGTTCTGCTGGGTACAAAGATTGGTAGTTTGGCTTGGAGGTGAAATGAGAGTTTCCAACAATTTCTCAGTCTCATTCAACTCACCTTCTTGTTCCGTTTCTCGCATCGAACCAGTCAAATCCAAATTTGAAAGCTGCATTTTGGTTTTGCAGAATGAAGGATGAGCGCTGACAATTTCTTCTAACTCTTTATCGCTGTTTTTCTCATTTTCTTTGACTGTTTTAGTTTTTGCTGCTGTATTGCTTGATGCAATGATATCCATTTGACCTTGTGGGATATTTAATCCTCTATCCACACTTGCTTTTGTATCCTCACGCAAAACTGTGCAAGACTGGCAGCCCTCAGGCGTTTGTTTTGTTTTATGGTTAGGTGATTCACTACCATCATATGCTTCTTCAGTGTTCTCACTGAAAACTGATGCTGATGACTCTAACTTTAATTGGGCTTTTTTAGAGAAAGAAAAAGAAACTCCTGTCCTGTGACCAATATTGGTGCCATCTGAGAATGCTTGTGAGGCTTGATTTCCAAGTGAACAGGGTCTCTCGGTATGTGATTGGTGCCTGCTTAGTGTAAGTGCCTGTTGTTTCTCTAACATGCTTCTGGAGTGACTTTGTCCTTCACACAGAACCACACTCTTGGTACCTGCTGTGATTTTGCCATGTTTATCTATGAAAATTCCTTTTTGCAGTTGTTGCTTTTCCACCACCAGTCTGGGAGCTTTAAACACTGGTCTGCTGCCTGTGATGCTATAAATAAAGAAATAAAATGAATGGATTTTTAATTAAATAATTGAAATAAGAAATTATTAACATTTCTCAGGATCAGTCTGTTGAAGGAGGGGGTCATTAATGCTGTTGAAAGTGAAAGCTATTAGATTGTTTCTATATCCTATAAATGCAATTCACTCCGGCCGAGGCCACCTCTAAAAAAGCAAGGAAGTCTTTATTCTCAGTAACTGGCATGATTTTAACTGAGCACAGAGCCACATTTTGTACATCCAGAGCAAACTCTATTGGCTTTAGTAGAGTTACTATGAATTTATACCAGTGCAGCTGAGATCAGAATCTGGCCCGTGATAATTTAGGTCAGCTTTTCATAGGGACTATGGTTCTGATTGTGAAGTGCCACATGCAAAATTCCAACAAAAGGGAGATTTGTACATGGAAGAATGGCAGAATTGGGCCCTAAGTGAGAAAAGGGATTTTTCTCAGGTATATTACTCAGTGTGATTCTTTCAGAGCTAACATGTTTTAATGCTCTCTCTTTTTTTTTCTTTGTAATACAAGGGACTTTATTCTGCAATACAATTCTTTTGTGAAACATTCAGAGAGACGTTAAGTATTAAAAAACGCATCCAAGCTACCATAAGACTTTAGTATTTTGCATTAACTTCCTTTCTATAAATTATTTCATCTGTTTTATAACCCTTCCCCCTCACTTTTTGATACAAAAAGACATGTGTTCTCTCCTTGGTGCATGCAGCCAACTTCCATTAATGTTAATGGCAATTACATGTGCGTTGATCGAGACTAGTCTCAGTACCCACCAGTATTTGGCTATCATTTTCACATCTCCTCATCCTGTATTTGACTCCCTTGTATACCCTTTTTTCCCCTTTCCCCAAACCTTTTAGATTTAAATGTATAGTTTACCTTCCTGAATATTTCTTTTCAGTTCAAGATATTCTAATGTAGCTTTGACCCAGAACTCTAGCTGTCTGTCGTTCTAATAAGTGACAAACTGGGAACAAGAATGACTGCTCTGCGTTGTTTTGCGTTCGAGATCAGACATATATGATCACTGGACTAATGGTCTCTTTACTTATGCTTTAAAAATGAGTTTTGCTAGACAAATATCTGTTCTTGCAATCAATGCAGTGTAGCAGAACTTGTACATAATACATCCGTGCCAAGCACTTTGGACATGAAATCAGAGTTTGAGTGAAACTGGAAAATATTTTAACTCAGTACAGGGAAAAATTCTACCTGTGTCTAAAAGTATGAGTAGAGGGAGAGTGTGGGGAGTCCATTTATTTGCTTTGCTTCTGATGCCACTTAAAACCCACAGAGAGGTGGCTCTGCAGGCCTTCGGCGGTGGGAGCCAAAAAGGAAAATTCTGGGTTAGCATCAGAGGCATGTTCCAGGGCTGTGTATGCATATGCCCCTCATTTAGCAATGAGAGCTCCTATGCCGTCCCCATGCCATTTATTTGTGTGTCATGCAAGAATAATCTCTTAGGGGGTGCAG
>NW_020664435.1:33759103-33815480 GCF_002925995.2 Terrapene triunguis
TTTGGGGAGTGGGCGGAGTTGGGGCAGGGGCGTGGGCGGGGCCGGGGGCGGGGCCGGGGGCGGGGCCGGGGCCCCATGGAGTGTCCTCCATTTGGAGGCACAACATATGGTAACCCTACGTAGGGAGCTCAGCTTTTGTGAAACTTGCAATACATTTCAAAGCGCTAGTTGTGACTCTGGTGACAGCAGGACCTCTGTTTATGGCTACCCTTTCCCCAGATCAATTGAGAGCTGGCAATAGGACACCTAACATGGGGGCAGCAATGCAGCACTGTCCTACCGCTCTCTGCACCCATTATTCCAGCCACTGTGGATAGAAATAGCAACTACTACCTTTCTTTTCCCCCTATCAGGAGTTAGGGGTAGCAGGATCTTTCTAAAAGCCAATGTATTGGTTCCTTCCCAGCCCAATGTTGGCATTATCTCCCTATCTTATCAGTCTGTCTGGGGACAGCACACAATTTATCCCTCTGATGTAGAAGGGCATAAAGAGCCTTTTCACAGGGAAGTGTATTTCATTTAATTAAGTTGTATGAAAACCCAACTTTACCTGAAGACTATTCTACTGCAGTCATTCTTAGTAGAGCAGGTCAGGAATTTTTTCAACAAAATATTTTTTGATGGAAAATGCTCATTCATTGAAGCCTGATTTGGAGCAGGGTCTTGAAGCTGGTTCTCTCATATCCCACGTGAATGCCCTAACCACCAGACTATGGAGTCAATCTCTCTCACTCTACGTCTATGCATTGCGGGGAGGTGTCATTTCCAGCTTGAGGTGACATACACGCTCTAGCTTTGATTGAGCTAGCATGTTAAAAATAGAAGTGTCGCTGCAGTGGCTCAAGCAGTGGGAAGGGCAGGCTGCCTAGCGTACTATCCCGTCTGAGACACGAGGTACGTACTTGGGCAACTAGACCCCTCACCCCAGTGCTCATGCCACTGGAGCTACATTCTATTTTTAACACTCCAGTTTGATCAGAACTAGAGTGGGTGTGTCTCCTCAAACTGCAAATTACAGCTCCCGCTCAACATGTAGATGTACCCTAAAACTCTCCTGTTGGAGCTGCTCCGCTTTGTATAAATCATTGAATATTTATGGGCCAAAGAAAGAGAGAGAGACTGATGCCATAGCCTGGTTCAGAGCAGGGATCTGAAATCTGCATCTTCTATATCTCATGTGAGTGCCCTACCTACTGGAATATTGGTTACTGTGGGCTCTTGCACTCATGTTTTTTCACGAGGAATTTCAAAGGGTCTCATTTTTGTTCTCCATCAAACAGAAAACAGATTCTGAAACCTTGAAATTTTTCATGAAACAGAATTAATTTTTTCCAGTCAGCCCTAATGCAGAGTGCTAAGTGACAACTTCAACCTTTTACCCCCAAAAGATTGAATTGGCCTGAAATCATTGTATAGTACACCATGAATGTTATTATTTCCACTGTACTGAAAACTTGGTTTGTTTTTAACATAAGAATGACAGTTTAATTAACCCATTATGGTCACAGATTAACATCAGTTGAAGGTCTGGTAACAACCTACTCTGTTGAAGCATTTAGTGTATGTAAGTGTCATTAAACAAAAAAGAGATTTGTCAAAGATAAAGGTTTATTAGTATAAACATTGTACTGTACCTCTATTATTATCATCAGTTTAACTACAATACTGGGTAAATTTAACTGAGCTAATTACATCTGTTTTTCATTCACACAATGATACTGTCATTTACTCTAGAGAGAAACTACCTGAATAGCCTAAATCTACTAAAAGTAATGAAAGGATTTGCAGACTCAATACAGAGTCATTAAGGTCTGTTTAGCCTTTTCCTTTCACTCTCTACAAACTACTAAGAGTTATACTAGCCTATTCAGGTCAATTTTAATAAGATAAAATGCTGATCTTGTAAAATCATCTTCAAATCACTCAATTCAGAGGAGATTAGATTAACAGGCTACAGGGGAGAAAAACACAAAACCTTCAGATGCCAATTAATTAATTGAAGGACTTTCAATTTTATGGTTTTCAGAACAGGAACATTTGGAGTCCATGATAACTAAAAATGGGTTACAGTAGATGTGATCTCTGTACATTATAGAAAGCAGGAATAAAAGTTAGAGATTTCTTCTGGGAATGAGGAAAGAGAGTGTTAAAACGTAACATAAATTTTAAATACTTGCCATTCAGACTGCTTCCGTAATTCAGCAAGCTGGTGGAGCCGCTTGAGTGCTTTTTCCTGTTTCTTCTCATCTTTCCATGACTTTGAAGCCACATTTCGAGCAAATTCCCTTTGTTTTAAATCTTTCAGTCGCTGTGTGAAAGGAGTAAAAGGAAAGGATTAAATATGTACAGAGCAAATGCATTTCTTCTTACTACATTCCTGTGCTCCTGCTGAAGGCAATGTGCAACAGGAGATAATAAAAATGTGTTTAAAATAGTGTCTCAAGTGAAGATTCAAAATATTATTTTCATCTAATGTGACAAAATAACAAAACTATTTATGGCTGGTCTCATACAGGCTTACATTAGATGCAGATACACACACATGCACATCCACTTATGGATGGATGTACATTATATATGAACATTATGCACACACATGCAGAGTGAAATCCTAGCCCAGTTGAATTCAGTGGAAGTTTTGCCATTGCCTTCAAACAGATCAGGATTAAATCCATAATATGTATAAATCTACTTGTATAAACTCACGTGTGTTTGTATATAATATAATATATGGCATAGAGATATTTGTGCGGGGCTGTATACTCGTGTGAATAGGGGTGTGTGCATGCATGTGTAGTATTTAAAATCCCACTTGTAATTGAAGGGAGAAAAGGGGTGGCCAAACTATTTAATCAGGCATTTTAAATCTCTTATGAACAAATTCACATTTCTGTGTACCTGATATGCCTAGATTTCAGAGAATTAATGCTGAGCAATGTATAATGAAGCCATATTATATAGGTTCTTTGAATTCTTTAGTTCCCCAATGTTAATATTTTAATTACGAAGTTTTGCACAGGTGATACTGTAGGGGGAAAAAAGAAAGAAGCACTCAGCACAAGAAAATTGATGACTGCGTTCTTAGGGAATATGATGATTGTCTAGCTTAGAACTAATTAAAATCTTTAAGACTCATAGGCTGCAGTGCCCATTTACAAGTAGCTCTGATATGAAGCCAAGTAGCCCATCTAAATAATAGGTGATAAGGCTTTGACTGATGGGTTCTATTACTGTAGTTGCAGCGCACCATACACAGATTTTACTGGTTGCCAACAACTGTCAAGTTCAACTGGCAGTGGAGTATATCTGAACCAAAGGTTGGGGAGGACAGAGACTGCAAGACCACCTCCCGTCACTGATCGGAAAAAGATTCAAATACAAGTTACTTTCTCCCTGGCTGCCTCCAGGAAAACATAATGGCAAGTTTCACCCTGTTTTTAAATGCCCCAATTTTCCTTCCCCACCCAGACTTCTCCATGTGACATCACCCAGTTCTTCTACTTCCCACAACTCCTTCATTGTCTCCAGCAAGCCCCCTCTCTACCCTCAAATCCCCATGTGCCTCTGAACCTATATCACACTTTCACTCCCCTGTCTGTCTGTCTGTCTGTCTCTTAGCAGCAGGTAGAGCGCCAAGGGATACAGGCCTGAGCACTGCTGCTGAAAGCAGCCTCAGACTGTCTTCATCCTCCGCTCTGATGATTCCCCTCCTTCTTCTCTACAGCCCGCCAAAAGTTGGTGGATTACATGTTGTCGTCTGCCAAGGCTTAAAGTTGGGAGGAGGTATCCCTTGTCTCTCCTTATATTTATGCCCGAGGATCAGTTGGGTTAAGGAAGAAGTGGAATGCAGTAACTGTGTAGGGGTCACTTAATGACACTATAGGATTTGAGGAATGGAGATGGGGCTGTCACATCATGATGCTCTAATGACAAAAGTATAACTATGGAATTCATGGTAGCTGCTGACATCCCACTGCCAGGAGAGGTAACAGAGCTGGCTTACCAAGTAGTATCAGAAGCACTGGTCATGGAATCAGGGATAACTGTCTTCTAAACCCACTGTGCCAAATCCATCCTTGGAGGTCTTTAATTAAGTTATACCTAGAATGAATGTGGCTTTCATTCAAAAGCCCTAAGTGTTCTGTGGAAAGTACTCAGAGCTATATTTGAGGGCCACCACTAGGAGTTTCAGACTTAATATTGTAGCATCAGGGTAAGTGAATGGAGACTGCAACACCATATTGTCTAAAACAGAGTTTCTCAACCTTTTTGATACCAGGGACTGGCTTGATACCTTCCTAAACTGTGTCAGGGAAAGCTCAGAGACTGGTGCCAGTGCACGGACTGATCATTGAGAAACACTGGTCTAAAATATCCAACACACTTTAATGCTGTCACGGTCCTTGCACAGCAGTGTCTGCCTCCCCGTAGCTGGCAATATGTGGCACAACCCTCTAAAAGAACATTTTGGTTCAATCGTATTCCCCCTGCTTTCTCTAAACCACACTCAGTTAACCAAGCTATTGGGGAGGAGGAAGCCCATAACAATATTTATCCCTTTCATATGAAGGGCTAATCTAAAGTAAAAAGGTGCTGAATGCCAGGATCCCATCTACGGTTTGTAAAATAATAATTATTATGTATTGTTCAATGATAGATCATATATAAAACCTTTAAAAACAGTTAGCCCCTCTCCTTACAAAAAAATGGACAAAGGGAAAGCCAGGTGGCATTAGTCTTACTTGAAACCTGTCAGCAAAGTAACCATGTTAGTCTTTCCCAGGGCCGGCTCCAGGCACCAGCGCAGCAAGCAGGTGCTTGGGGTGGCCTATGGAAAGGGGCGGCACGTCCGGCTCTTCGGCGGGAATTCGGCGGCGGGTCCTTCAGTCCCTCTCGGAGGGAAGGACCTGCTGCCGAAGAATGAAGCGGTGGCAGTAGCTGCCGCCGAAGTGCTGCCGATCGCGGCTTTCCCCTCCCTTCCCCCCGCTTGGAGAGGCAAAAACGCTGGAGCCAGCCCTGGTCTTTCCCTTCAGAGCGTCAAGGCTAAAAACTGAGTATATGGCAATTAAATCTAGTTTTATAGCAAAAAATTTGTATTAGTAATAATCTGTCTGATATAGTTTCCCCTTTCCTGAGCAATAACAAATGCCTGAGCCTTGCAGCTCAATTTTCCACTGGAGGAGACATCAGTGACATAGAGTCTGGATATTGTTTTAATTACACATCTCTATGAGTTCTGGAATGGGGATGGTCACAAACAGCATGCAGGAAATCCTATTTTTCCTCAGAAAGCTCATCCAGCAGGCAGCAACTCTTCCTTAAGAATTTACACTAGTCCGAGACCCAGTAAGACTCTTATGTTTCTTACATGGTTCCCTCAACCCAGAACCTCTCCTGCCTAAAACTAACAACACATAACATGTCTTCTCAAGACTGAGCATTTGCTCACATGCTAAGAAAGATAGTTTGGAAGAATATATATAAAAGCTCTACCTGGAGACATCTAACATAAGGTGGGGAAAATATAGTAGCTCTCCTCCAACCTCCACCCACAAATCAAGCCCCACCAAATGTTTCAAAAAAACCCCCCATGGTTTATCCATGAGCAGCTAACATGTTCGGCGGCCAGCACATCCCTCAGCCTGCGCCACTTCCCGCAGCCCCCATTGGCCTCGAATAGCGAACCTCAGCCAGTGGGAGCTGCAATCGGCCAAACCTGTGGACGCTGGAGGTAAACAAACCATCCCGGCCTGCCAGCGGATTTCCCTGACGGGCCACGTGACAAAGGTTGCCGATCCCTGTGTTAGTTGATTAACACATTTTCTAACAGGATGTATTTTTTCAGTGGACGCCAGCCAGCCCTCACAGTAGGTTGTGCACATTCTCATAATATGATCTTTCCTTTCCTTTCTTACCTGCTTTGAACAGAAATGAATTAGTTAACAATGTTGATATTTAAATTATTGTAACTGGGCATATGAATAAACACCCCATAAAGAAAAATGGGGCAATTCACACCTTTCAGAGCTATCATTCCACCCTCTCTGCATTCTTGGACAGACGTCACTACAGTGGTCACGTTTGGGTCCAGATTTTTAAAGGCATTTGGGCATTGCTCTACTCAGCATTGCAAGGCCTAAGTGCTCTAGATAACTAAATACCTTTTTCAGAAGTGACATCAGGGACTTAGGAGCCTAAGTTCAATTGACTTTCGAGGACGTGTCTGTCTCTATGGGGTGTCAAGTTTAGTAGAACTTGAAGGTGCTCAGTTGAACTGCCTGGAAAATGGTATTTCCTTCCCACAGAAAATTTGGATTCTTTGGATAAACATTTCATTCCAAATTGGGAAGAACTAGCAAAAAACTGATTTTTTTTCACTGGAAGGAACATTCTAAAAAATTCCCTTTTGGGTGAACCAAAATGGAAATTGTCAGCTTACTTCCAGCTGCAATGAATCCCCAGGCAGCTGCCTCCCTGTGCTGTTCAATTCTCAAGGGTTCTGGCTTCCTGGGCAGTTGGGCAGCCCTGAGAGGCAGCTGCCACAGGAGTTGGGGCATCGGGGGTGCCAGGTGTCCATTAAAAGTTTTGACAGAATCGACACGTTCACACGGAACATTTCTATTCTGTGGGATCAGAATCTTCCATTGGAAAAGCGTTCCCCTGGAAATTGTTTGACCAGTTCTAGTGCTCAGTACTTCAGAGGACTGGATATTGAAATTGCACATCTGCTAATCCCTATTTAAAATAATGAATCAAGCTTTCAATTTCTTGAAAACTAACCATGTACTTTTCACCCACTTTCTTAAATTTCCCCTTTCCCCGATGCTTGTTCCCCATTTCCCACCGCAGTTTGGCACAGGTATCCTGTGGTGCCCTTCTCTTCTGAACACTTCTCACTCTCTGCAATTTACAGTAATACAGATTAATGTGTAAAACAAGTTATTTTTAACCCAAGAAAGCAACTTCCATTTTAACAATATTTTACAGACCAAACTGTTAAATTGGATTAGAAAAAAATGAAAACCACATTTTTCTGATATCTCTCCAAACTTAACAAGAACATAAAGTTATTCAAACAATGAAGATCTCATTCTCCACAGAACAATGCAAGTAGCCCTTATTCTTATTAACCTGTTCTACTTGAAGACAGGGCAAAGAAACACATTTGAAAAATGTCCTTTGGTGACTCTTGCTGAATTTTAGCTGTCACCATGAGCTGCTCAGTGGCACACATACAGTATTCATGAGGAGAAACAGAAACAGTTTCTACCTGTCAAGGAAACAAAGAACAATGTGAAAGCTAGTACTGTGGAAGCAGGTACTGAAGAGTGGTGCCATTTCACTTCTTTGACAGTCAGGATTATAATCAACAAAGCAAATGGACCAGCACTAAGAATAGAACACCTAACTGTATTTTTGCTCTCTAATGGCATACAGTAAGTGTCAATGAAATAGGAAAAAGAACACAAAGAATATAGCTACAATAGACAGGTAGTTGAGAACTCATCCATGAGAGATTAAATCCAAAACTTAGAAGCACGTACCAGGTTGACAGAGAGAGTCTTTCTCAACTCATCAAAACAAAAACTTGCAGTGGCACAGCACAGTCATTATATGGTCATCTCAATTAAATGTGTGGACTATATTTGTAAAACAATGGGCCTGCATATTTCAATTGCTCCTGTAACCTACTGATGCTAATGACACATACAACCATACTGACATGCACTTGAATGCATGGTGGTGCTGAACAACATAAAAATCATTGTGTACCTAAGTGAGAGCATAGAACCAAACAGGCGAACCTGGCAATTAATACCTATTTAAATGTACAGTTGCATTTTTCATGTAATTAGGTGCTTAACTGTGCATCTACATTTAGATATGTGTAATAAATTATGATTCATTTAATAGCTCTAGTGCTTTCTCTTATACCTCCTACAAGTAGCATTACCAAGAAACTATAGATTTTTAAAAAAATCTGTGTATCATTTTTTTCTAATTTAAAATTTTCCTTTGTGTTGAACGTTTACAACATTGAAAAGATGGTTGCCATAATGAAAGTTACTCTTGTTATATAAGCATGGAATATTAAAACAAAAGGAAAAATATTCACTATTATGGAAAAATATGAATGATAACACATCTTAGTTATGTTGGAGCCTATATCTAATACTCTTACTCTTAGAAGCTGATGTGTACTGATTCTCCTCTTACTGTGTGTAATAGCTGGTGAATAGCTCCATTTATGTCAGTGGAGTTACACAGGTGTATGTGAATGAAGAATCAGACCCATAGACTCACATTCAAATTATATCTCACAGTCCAAGTAAAAACAAAAAGTCTCCCAAGCCGGTCTTGAGGACCTTTTTATTCTGTAAGACACGGGCACAGTGCAATGATCTTGCCTTAAACTTACATGGACCTGATTGTATAAAACTTTAACTGGAATTTTACCATTCTTATGTGAAGTGCATCAAGCCAGACAGTGCAAAGCTCTGGCTAGATGTATGTGCGTCAGTGCCTCTCTGTCCAGCCTGCACAAGTGTTTGTGATCGTTGCTCTCTAGCGAATCATCTGAAGAAAAGATAGAAGTCCTAATGTTGCTAACAGCTAGTGCTAGTTCTCCTTTAGCTACAGTAAGAGGGGCCTGTCTCGTAGGAGTTAAAGTCCTGAGTTTTATTCCTCATACTGCAGATGAGTGGTTTAACTGCTGTCTGTACTTTTGCAGCCCTATATTGATTACAGCAGTGCCACAAAGAAGTAAAATGTATGATTTTATGTTTTTGGCATGTGTCATGGAAAAAAATGAGGAGAGAGAGAGAGAGAGAGAGAGAGATCTTTTACCCTGTTCATATAGTATACAGAAGAAGGGCTAGTTTTTCAAAGTACATTTTCAGAATCAGCGTTTCAAGGGTATAAATATGACAAATGATAATAGCTGTGAAAAATGAAAGGCTGTATTAAACTCCTGCAAGGATATCCTGCATCACAAGGTGCAGGGAAGATCTGATCTCCTGATCCCTACCCCTCTCCCTGCCCCTGAGGGTGGATGTCTGGCCTTCAGTGCTCACTCTCTCTGGAGGTTCAGGGACTAAGGAAGCACAATGCTGGGGAGGAAGCTGACTATCTCTTTGACTACACTGCTAGGGATGACCTTTGGATCATGTTCCAAACAGGTTTGATTGAGCCCCTGCATACAACTGTCCTGGAGATGTCAGGCCAAATCAATCCAGAAGTGGCATAAATGGTGATGTAAGTTATTCAATGAGGACTAAATTCAGTTCCCCATTTACACTGATGTAAATCTGAGGTAACTCTATTGACATTGGAATTACGGTGATGCAAAGAGGAGGTAAAACAGCAGATTTGGTTCCACTTTCCATACCCACTTAATGCTAAATGGCAAATTAGTGCAAGTTATAAATAAATGGAGATATCCTATCTCCTAGAACAGGAAGGAACCTTGAAAGGTCATCGAGTCCAGCCCCCGCCTTCACTAGCAGGACCAAGTACTGATTTTGCCCCAGATTCCTAAGGAGCTCCTTCAAGGATTGAACTCACAACCTAGAGTTTAGGAGGCTAATGCTCAAACCACTGAGCTATCCCTCCTCCTAATTACTTTGTGACTTACATTTAGTTTTTTTATCAGTTTACTCCCAATCTATACTAGTAATAATCGTCATTTTATAATCCGCTGCTAGCCCAGAAATAAACATGGGAAGTGCTCCCACTTTACTCAGCAGTTGGCCGAATTTGGCCTGTCACGTACAATGAGATTATCATGTTTGAAAATGAATCTGCAAATTCGTGGGTTTTATATACAAAGCCATATATGTTTTTACTTTTTAGCATACTGATTACTTCGCTCAAAAGCTGGGTCAGTGTCTTCTAAACAAGGTCATAATGCATGGGTTAAAAACTGAAATTAAAAAGACAACATGCTTTTCAATAATTTTACTCCTTTAAATGGCCCTAAACTATAAGAAGAATATATTGGAGCCAATAACATTATTTGCAAATTAACTTCAAACTACAAACCATCAAATGAATATGATAAAGTTATTACAGAACATAATTAGGCTCTGTGTCTGAAGCTTACAGTATTAGCGTCTAAGCAGTGGGAGGGGCGGGGAGGGAGAAACAGCAATGAGGGAATTTGCTTTCACCATGGCAACTGACATTCTAAAAATAAAATTGAAAGGCTATTACATAAAGGAATTAACCATGAGAAATGTAACTTAAAAATCAATGCATAATTTTTCATTTGTTTTAATTATAACAAAGTACTACCACAGATTACTTTAAATGTGTGGTAGTGACATATGTGTGGTAGATTGTAGTACAGTCAACCTTAGCAGATAGGCAATTGTTACGTGGAAAGTTTAAAAGAAAGCAGGAGGGATAGCTCAGTGGTTTGGGCATTGGCCTGCTAAACCTAGATTGTGAGCGCAATCGTTGAGGGGGCCATTTAGGGAACTGGGGTAAAAATCTGTCTGGAGATTGGCCTTGCTTTGAGCAGGGGGTTGGACTTGAGGTCCCTTCCAACCCTGATATTCTTTGAAAATCTTTGTCAAAAGATCAGAGGGGTAGCTGTGTTAGTCTGGATCTGTAAAAAGCAACAAAGAGTTGCACTGTGGCACTTTATAGACTAACAGAAGTATTGAAGCATAAGCTTTTGTGGGTGAATACCCACTTCATCAGATGCATGTCAAAAGAGGCATCCACAATGAAAAAGGAGGCCAGGGAGATTTTTTTTTTTTTTTTGGAGAAATCACTTGATACACTTGTCCTTCAAAGAACTGTGTAACTTGTTTTCCCAGGCAACTACAGTCCTATAAGCATAGGCAGTAGGAGGCTGGGTCCAGAGGGGGCTCATCCCTGACCCCCACCATATCTATCTCTGCCTTGTCATTTTCTGAGCCATCCTTCCACATGCACCTTCCCAGCTCAGCAGGTGAAAGCCCCATGTCCAGCAGTGCCAGGAAGGGAGCAGGATGGGGCATTGGTGCGGGGAGGGTGCCATCTTTGTGCCAGATTCCCCACAGATGGCGCTAGATACCTCAGTCATGGGAGTGGGTGCTGGCTCCTGAGCGACGCTTCCTGGGAAGGTTGAATTTTGAAAAGTGGCAGCTGTGGCAGATCCACCAGGCAGGGAGGATCAGTAGCCATGTATGGAGTGGAATACGGGAAGGGGAGCTATTGTGTCCAGGGAGTCCCAGCAGGTGAATGGAAGACACCTTTCTGAGGTGAGATCTCAGGGGGTTCCACCAAGGAGGAGACGGGGCTGGCACAGAGCAGATAATAAAGTCCCCACACTGGCAATCAAGATGAGAGTCTCTTGGGTGGGGCCAAATCTTGGGGGAAGAGTAGAGATCCTGAGAGGATGGGGGAGAAGGGAAGACCCGGGGAAAGGGACGCATACTGATGCCTGGCCCCATGGGATAGGAGCTGCCACTACAGGGTGAGTGCAGAGGGAAGTCCTCCACAGAATAGTTTCAACAGCTGCCTATGCCTATAAGTAGTAGCTGCCATGATGTAGGCTTTCACTGCAGCAGTTGATGCATTAAAACTTCGCTGAAGTGAGAGTTTTGTCTGTGTCTGGCTTGTGGAGAAGAAGTCCCTTATTGGCAAGATTAAAGGGGTGATTCATCCCATCATTGGTATCGTCCTCTGATTCCTGCTGTCTTTGAAAGCTGCAGCTAAGTAGAACCACTCAGTCCTGCCCCCTCAAGCTGTGAAAAACATTTTGGCGGTAAAGAATAGTCTCTTCCAGTGTCTCTGAGCCAGATTCTGTTGTAGACTAACAGGCTGGATTTGTCCCTTGAGAGGGATTCAGCCAGTTCTTCCTCCCTGAAGAATGGGGTCTCTCTTATTTTTGGTTATTGCTTCCCTACATCCAACATTTGAGCCCCCGGCAGAGAGAAACAAGATTGGGGAGAGTTGAACAAGAAAATAGCTAGGAGGAGTAAGGTCAAGTTAACCACATCCCACAGGAAAAATAAAAATGGCCTTTCACCACTTCAGCTAATTACAGACACAAGAAGTGGTAATATCCACTTTCTGCTGCATCTTACAGTTAACAAGGATGAAAATGCCAGGTCCAATCTAGTGAATGGAATGTTTTGGGTTTCTTGTCTAGGAGAGGCTACTGGTTCAGAAGAGATTGCAAGCATTGCAGGTTTGTTAGAAGAATTAAATATGAAATTAATTAATTCATTCACTGCCTACCACCAGCAAGGAATTTGGGGTTGTGGTGCTTTTCAAGAAGAGTCATTTGGCAGGAAGATTGACAACAGGGTAAACTGGACAATTCAGCAGCCAAAAGTGTGTTGGTTTGAACTGATAAGCTTGAGAGGTTGTTTTAACATTTAACATTGTAGGCCAAATCTTGGGCCCCCATGCAGCATTTAAGTAAACAGCATTGGGGGTTAAAGAGCCCACTTTGCAGCCACTCTCCATCTGCTGGAGGCTTTTGTTATTTCTAGTAGCGGTTGAAACATTGCCAAACACATAGGTAATATAACCCTCCTTACTCCTACTTGATATTTCCTTGTTTATTCATCCAAGGATTGCATTAGCCCATTAGGCCACAGCATTGCACTGGGAGGGAACTCATGTTCAGCAGATTATCCACCTTGAGCCCCAACTCCCTTTCAGAGTCAACTGTAAGTATGGCCTACATTCTTTGTTCCTTGATGTATAACTTTATGTTTGGCTGTATTAAAATACATATTGTTTGCTTGTGCCCAGCTTACCAAGTGATCCAGATCTATCGGTATTAGTGACCTGTCCTCTGTATTATTTACCACTCCCTAATATTTGTGTAATCTGTAAACTTTATCAGTAATGATTTTACATTTTCTTTAAGGACATTATTAAAAATATTAATTAGGATAATGTCAAGAACCAACTCCTGCAGGACTCCACTAGAAATACACCCACTTGATTATTCCCCATTTACAATTACATTTTGAGACCTATCCATCAGCCATTTTTAATCAATTTAATGTGTGTCATGTTGATTTTGTATTGTTCTAGATTCTTAATATAAATGTAATGTGGTAAGTCTTACAGAAGTCTCAGTATATTTCACCAACACTGTCATCTTATCAACAAAACATATAGCCTTTACCCTCCTTTAATTCTTTATCAATTCAGTCCATATCAGCCATTCCATTATTTTGCCCAGTATTGATGTCAGGCTAACAAGTCAATAATTAACCAGGTCGTCCTGTTTATACTTTTAACATATTGGCATGTTAACTTTTTTCCAGTCCTCTGGAAACTCTCCAGTGTTCTAAAACTTATTGAAAACCAACAATAACAGCCTGAGAAGTTCTTGGCCAGCTCTTTTAAAACTCTTGAATGCAAGTTCTCTGGACCTGCTGATTTTAAAAATGTTTCGCTTTAGTAGTTGCTATTTAACATCTTCCTTAATTACTGGTGAAATGGAAAGTATTTCATCATTATATGATATGGCTACCTCATCTGGCTTTCCCCAAATACAGAACATGAATATTTATTGAACACGTTTGCCTTTTCTGTATTATTATTGCCATTTCTGCCATTTCCATCTAGTAATGGACCAGTACCATTGGTAGGCTTCCTTTTGTTCTTTAATATGCCTAAAAACTTCTTATAATCCTTAACTCTGCTGGCCATAGAGTTTGATTTGTGTCCTTTTGCTTCCCTTATCAATTTTTGTCATAGCTCCTGATTTATATTCATTACTGTCAACTTCCCCTTTGTTTGTTTTATACATATATAATTTTTATAGCTACTTTCACTTCATAAGCCACGTCGGTATTTTTTTAACCAGTGTGGCCTTTCTTGATTGTAGTTTTTTAGGGCATCTAATAAAATATTCTTAAACAGTTCCAAATTATCATTCACATTTTTTGTTAAAATTCTGTCTTTCAAGTGATTTTGCTCATAATTCTTTTCAGCTTTGTGAAATTGGCCCTTTTAAAATACCAAGTAAATAGCTGTTTGGAGTTTATTCTGTTTATACATAACAAACGTAATCAAGTCATGATCTGTTGTGCTACCATTGTGTTTAGGTACATCACTGCCGTAATAATAATGTAAATTTTAAAAATCAGCTTCTAAGAGTTCAGTAACTCTGAATGAGTTCTGACTCATTTATCTACAGCTCTTTTCTACCATCTGATCTAATGAATGTACTCTGCTTGACACCGGGGGAGGTACAGATGGGGCAGCAAGTTTAGTGTGATAATCTGTTAATTTTAATCTTGATATGTACATAATTCGGGTAACAATTTACATTCCAATCTTTGGCTTGATTTCAGAAAAAGATGAACAGATGTCCCAATCTTGCAAGGAAAATACAATAATGACGTATTCTTCCAATGTCTTGATTTGACCTTTTGACCAACTTTCCGAGCATTCTTCTCAGTGCATTGCACTGATTAAAAAAAATGCTGGTTTCATTTATGGATTAATTTTTCAAAAACTTCATTCAGCTCCCATTCTCCCACTTCATGCTGTGGAACTAGCGTGGGTCTCTGGGAGGGAACGTCTCTCTCTGTGGCAGAATGCTTCCCGGTCTTCCCCCAACAGTGTGTCTCTGCACAACTTCATCATCAAACGAGTGGTGCCTTAAAGGCACATCTAGCCCTTAACATACACACAAATATCTTTAATATTACAAGAGAGAACTGTTTAGTGGCTCTGCAATATGTTTTGCCTCTTCTTAAATTCTTTGCCTTTCACTTGACATAAACACCCTATTAGACAAGTTTTATTCTATTATTTTGTTAATAAGCAACATGGGGTTTTTTGGTAACATTTAAAATTGATCTTTTGTTATACAGTGGCATGATATTTTTGAAGTCTCTGTAACTTGCTTCTTAGCCCTGAATTTGAATCCTTTATCATTAAAAGGAAAGATTGTGAGTTTATATACTCAGAGCCACAATCCCTTTAAAATATGCACCAGCACAGATTCAACACGGTGACAGTGACTTTATAGCCTTTTGACTAGGTGAGCCAGAATGATATAAGTTATTCTTAGATAAGGAGAAACAGGGCAACTGAACCCTATTCATCTTACCATTGTATTTTCTGAAACAATATGTCATTGCTACTCTGTGTATTATTGGTTTAAATCTTTATAATAACCTTGTGCAGCTCTGTGAACTCTGGAAGTGATGAAGTATTGCATGAAAAATACTCTTGGTTTCTTAGAAGATTTTGCTAAAATAATTCTTGTGTTTCACTTGGCTAAGAGGCCAATGTAGATATACTGTAATGAGACTTGCTATTTTGCATACCTGTTCTGAGGCATGGTTGATGTTTGTTATCAGTTTCCAGGACAATTTGTTTTACCTTTAATTGGAAGACAAAGTATTCTCAGTGTGCACATACAGTATCAGATTCTGATTAGTTAAACTTAAATGGTGTTACTCCTGATTTATCTTCAGAGTGGTGGAAATCAGAATCTGGCCCACGCCGCCTATTGATCTGGGGAAGCTGAATGTCTGACATAACTCGTGCTCAAATAGTATGAGTGAAAGTAACTGCAAAGCCAGAAAAGAAAAGAGGATCACAGGGCCTGCTGAGAGAACTGAGTTTTGCTCAGAGGCAGGGGTGAAGGTACGCCGGTATGGGACGGTATGGTGTACCGGTAAGAAGCTGGTACCGGCCCGTATGCAGCCAATGTTAAAGCACTGCCGTGGCAAAGGCCCCTCCTTAAAGCACTGCTGGGGCTTTAACTTCACTGCTCCTTTTGCCCCCTGTCTGTGGCCCTGCCAGTAGGGACCTTACCGACAGGGGAGGGCAAAAGGGGCAGCTGCCCCAGGGCCGGTGATTTAAAAGGGCCCACAGCAGCGGCCGGAGCCCCGGGCCTTTTAAAATCGCTGCTGGAGCCCTGGGCCTTTTTAAATCGCCGCCGGAGCCCCAGGCGGTGCGGGCCAGGCAGCGCGGATGGGCTGGCTGGGGGAGGCTGATCCTCAGCCCCACCCCTTCTGCCCAGAGGCCCATACTGGTAAGTGTTTAATATTACTTTCACCCCTGTTCAGAGGCAAGAGCAATCTGAGACTTAGGCTATATCTACATTACAGAGTTAAGTTGACTTAAGTTACATCGACAATCATAAACCACTATAATTACATCACTTCTGCACGTTCACACAATGCTCCTTGTGTCGGCGGAGCACATCCCCAGTTAGTGCTCTAGTACTGACAGAGAGAGCAGTGCACTGTGGGTAGCTATCCCACTGTGCAAATCACCACCTTTTCCCACTAGGAGTTCTGGGAATGGATTGCAGTGCATCATTGGGGTGGGATCACTGCGCCAGGATGCATTTTTCTCCAGTCCATAATTCCAAGGGCTTCTGACTGTGTTTTGCACCATTTTTCAACTGCCCCTGTAAACTTTGCTCCCACCATCTCTGCCTGAAAGTGTGGATCCTCCACTGCTCACCAGTCTTGTGATAAGTGTAATGAACACAACACAACTGATCCTACAGTATTTCATGAACTGCAACTCTGAACAGGAATCCACGTTGCCTTCCCTGCTGTGTACCATGGAAAGGAATAATTCAAGATTGGTTTTGGCATTCACAGAGCAGCTGCACACATGGACCATCACTATTGGGCTCGGGAAGCAAGCATCAAGGGGTGGGATTGGATTGTGATGCAGCTATGGGATGATGAGCAGTTGCTGCAGAACTTTTGTATGTGCAAAGCCACCTTCCTCGAACTCTATGTGGAACTCGTCCCCACTCTGTGGTGCAAAGACACCAAAATTAGAGCTGCCCTACCAGTGGAAATGCATGTGGCGATCACTTTGTCGAAGCTGGCAACTCCAGACTTCTACCAGTCAGTTGCAAATCAGTTTGGAGTTGGGAAGTCCACCATGGGGGTTGAAGTGATGCAAGTGTGCACAGCCATTAATTGCCTCCTCTACGCAGCAATTGGATTCCCTAACATCAGCAGGGTGATAGATGACATGCATATCCCAATTTTGGCCCCAGACCATCTTGCGATAGAGTACATCTGCAGAAAGGGCTCCTTCTCTATGGTATTGAAGGCACTGGTGGAGCAGCGGAGTCATTTCACTGACATTAGTGCAGGGTGGTCAGGGAACATGCATGACGCACCCATCTTCAGGAACACTGGCCTGTATAGAAACCTGCATTCAGGGACTTTCTTTCCAGGCCAGAAGATTCCAATGGGGAGGTGGAAATGCCCATTGTGATCCTGGGAGACCCAGCCTACCCCTTACTCCCATAGCTCTTGAAGCCATACACCTTGACAGCAGCAAGGAGCACTTCAACAACAGGGGCAGCAAGTGCAGAATGACCGTAGAATGTGCGTTTGGCAGATTAAAGGGTCCCTGATGCTGCCTTTGTGGCAGATTAGACCTCAGTGAGGAAAATATCTCCATGGTCATAGCAGCCTGTTGTGCTCTGCATAACAATTGTGAAGCCAAGGGGGAAAAGTTTCCCCAGAGGTGGAGCATTGGGGTGGATTGTCTGGCAGCTCATTTTGAGCAGCCAGATATGAGGGCTATTAGAGGGGCTCAACGGGGCTATTCAAATCAGGGAGGCTTTGAAGCAGCATTTTGACAATGAGCCCCAGTAATGTGTTTTTCTGTAATGTATTGAGCCAGGCGTTGTTTTCTTGCCACACTGAATGACCCTATAATGATTCCAGCCTGAGCATTAATTGTAGTCTGCAAGTGTGCTGATTGCCACTGTGTATGAATTTCTGTTGCAACCAGAAGGTCAGAAATAAAGAATCACTGTTTTCGTAAGTGTCGCGGGTCATGCACGCCCCGTCCCCTTTTGGGATGGGGCACGGGTTGCTATTGGCTCATGGTCAAGTCTGCATGATCTCTCTGGGTCTTGGAGTAATGTGGCCTAACAACCAAAGTCAATCTAGTCACCCTCTCTATCAGGGTGGGGTGGTCTAACAGTCAGAGTTCCAATTGCCACCCTCTCTGTCAGGGCTGTGCGGCCTAGCAGCCAGAGTCAGTAGAAAGGCCCTCCCAGTCAGGGATGTGCAGCCTAGTGGCCAGAGTCAGTAGAGTTGCCCTCATGATCAGGGTGGTGTGGCCTAGTGGCCAGAATCAATAGAGCTGGTGAGGCGGGCCACCACCCCAGGGTGCCGGGTGGCCAGGATAGGGGAACCTGGGCCCTCCCTCTCCACCAGGTCCCAATCAAGGGCCCTGTCAATGGCAGGGTTGCCCACCACCAGCTCGGTGGGGATCCGGCCAAAACACTGGGTTACTTCCTACCCGCTTCTCCGCAGCTTGTGGTCCCATGATTCCCCCAGTCTCTCCCCACTCTGTGGCATCCAGAGCCTGAGGGTTATGAGTCGCTGCTATCTGCTGGTCTCTGCATCATGAAGTGCCCGGGGGTCCTTCAGCAGGAGCCTGCAGCACACCTTGTCCTCTCCGACGATCAGCCCCAAATGAACTGGGCTGCTCCCTTTTATACCTGGCCTCCAGCAGGAGCATGCCCAGCAGGATCGAGGGGAAATGGCCTCCTCGGCCCAAAGAGAGGAATTAACCCCTGAAGTCCCAGTGCGGGCCATGCACGCCCCGTCACAGTGAGACTACATTTTTATTAAACGGCAATACACAGATTAACATTTCTTATAAGGGACATGACTCTCTGATGTGAGGATCTCACAGCTGTGTGTAAATCCTGCTGTCATTATGGAAAATGTCCCTGGGGTGGCGTGCGACAGGCCGGGAATGTGAGAGGAATGTATGGTGGGAGATTGGGGAGGGCAAGGAAGTCGGTCAAACACACATGTGTTCCACTTGCAGTACAATCAGGGACCTCAGCATCTCTGTTTGGTCCTCCATGGATATCTCCTCTCAACCCTCTATTATCCAACTCTGGCCCTATCTCCTCTGCTGGCTATTCATATCTAGTTTTTCATTTATTGTCTCTCTTCGGGCTCTGTGCTCACTATTGGCCTGATCTGACAATTGCGGTGCTTTGTGAAACATGTCCTCCTAACTCCTCCACGTTCGCCTCCTTATCTGACAAAGGTGCTCCGCGGGTATGTAGCAACTGGCCCTCAAGGGCACATCTGCAGAAGCAAAAGAAACAATCCACAGAGTCAGCATTGTGTGTGCACTCAGAGTCTTGAATCATTAAAGTTACATACACCTCTTTCTCACTTTCCCTTGGGAAGCACGCAGCACGGCCAGAGCACTAAACATGGTGACAGGGGGTGGGGTGGGGTGGGGTGCAAGATAGGACAAAGTGTTTGGGTAGTTTCTGCTTTGGTTCCTCCAGAAGTAATTGCTGAATGACGAGGCAAAGTTTCTTACAATGGAGGAAGAAACAAAGCAGCTCTGTCAAGGAATCTTTAGCAGAGGATTGTAGAGTATCTGCAGAAAAGTTTCCTAGCGATCTCTGTGGAGGATTCTTGGAGGACTGTGGGACCTCTATGGAGGATTGTGCATTAACAAACTTTTCTGCAGGTCCCCACTGTGTAGCTGCACAGGGGACTGTGAAGCAGCTGCAAACTGTACCTAATGTTAATTTCGATCCCTTCTCCCACATGCGCCAAGTAACAAAACAAAGGACATCTCTATCTGATGTAACCATGCACTATCAAAGCAAAATGATTTCTTACTGGAGCTCCCCTCTCCTGCTTCAGGCACACCAGAGCTGGACTTCTGGGACTGGCTAGACCCCTCCAGAGGCAAAAAGAGGTCCTGGCTTGCCAGGCCACTAGATGAGCCTGTCAGCTGTCCTACATCTGCCTCCAACTCGACCTCCATGTCCACAACTTCGTCCTTGGGGTTGACTCCGCTGGCCGCTGCCTCCAGTCCCCCTGGAGTATCCACGGGACTCTTGGCAATGGAGTGGGGTCGCCGCTAAAGATGGCATGCAGCTTCTTGTAGAAGCGGCATATTTTTGGCGCCGCACCAGAGCAACAGTTGGCCTCCCTTGCCTTCTGGTACGCCTGCCTCATCTGCTTGATCTTATCACGGCACTGTTGCGTGTCCCTCCCGTGCCCCTTCTCATCCACACCACGAGCAATCTGCCAAAGTTCCTATGGCTGGATTGTAGCTGTGACTGCACAGCCTCCTCTCCCCACAGACCCAACAGATCCTGCAACTGCGGTGTACTCCAGGAGGGAGAGCCTTTGCTGCAGAACACTGGCACGGTCAGCTGGGAAGTTGCAATGTGAACTGTCCATGCTGAGCAAACAGGAAGTGGAATTAAAAAAAAATTCACAGGACTTTAAAGGGGGAGGTACCTGGCTGCAGGACAGCAGAGTAGAAACTGCTTACCACCGCAGTCATGATGGGCATTGTGGGACACCTCCTGGAGGCCACTTAGGGTGACATAAGCAAGCACAGTGTCTACACTGACACTGCATTGCTCTATCTTAGTCGCAAAAACCTCTATGCTGCTTGTTGAGGTGGTTTTATTATGTCAGCACAGCAGGAGAGTTAAATCAGTGGGAGGAACATTGTTGTATGTACACCTCAACCGTTTTGTCATCGACACCTGACTTTTGTTGACAAAACTGTGTAGGGTAGACAAGGTCTTATTTCACTATTGTGGTTACCTTGTAAAGGAGGAAATGATGATGTAACCTTTAGGAAATATTTTCAGTAGAAAAATACAGTTGTTGATAACTGTACACACTGTTGTTCTCACCCCGTCATCATGAGATTATATCTCCTCTCCATGTTTGTAAAGTGCCTAGCACAGTGGGGTGCTAGTTCATATCTGGGGTTCCTAGGCAGTACCACAATTCAAATAATATATAAAAATAAGTGCTTCTGTTGGGTATTACTTCCTACCGATTTGAATGGCACAAATCTGCAATTGCAGGTACAAGTAGAGAGTAAACAAAATGCAAATGAATTTTGCACAAGAATCATTAGCATGCATAAGTGAAAGTACATTTATAAATGGAGTGTGGGATGAGACGCCTTTCACCCTCTAAGTTCCTGCTCCAAAGCCCATTGCCGTTCAGTGGAAATCCCTGATTTCCAGGGACTTTGTATCAGGCCCTGTATATTTAGTTATTAGTACAGCAGGTCAGGAACCAGAATTTCTTTTCTGTGGGAAAATCAGACATTTCAAATTAATATTAATATTAATCATTCCAATTATTAATTGGAATTTCTCATTTAAATTAATTTTTTGAAAGATGTTCATTTGAGACCATCAAAACATTTTGTTTCGATAAGGTCATTTTTGATTCATTTTGTTTTGACGTTTGTATTATATTTCCATATAAAATATTATATCTATATATAACATAGTATTAAAATTAATATTTAAATAATATACATGTCAAAACGAAATAACATTAGCTCAACAAAAAGTTTCAACCTTGTTTGAATAAAACATTTCGGCACCATCGAAACTAAACGCTTTGTCTTCTTCGCAACACAAATTTCATTTAAATCAACACATTCCTGCAAAACATTTAGATTTCAACAAAGCTGCATTTTTCGACAGAAACTGTTCCACTGAAATTTTTTTGATGAGCTCTAGTCCTTAGGAATTTATGTGGTAGTCACGGGAACAGCTTCAGACATACTAGATTCAATGGGTATTTACATGAATGTCATCTGCATTTCCTTAGGTATTCCCCTGTAATTTAGTATTCATTAAAAGACACTTAAAGAGTCGTCATTTTCTTTGATGGCTAATGGTGACGTCCAATTCTCAAGAAATTGCTATGGCAGTGAAATGAAAATTAGTCTAGGATTACCTTTTTTATTTTTCCCTTGGAGAGGTATGAAAGGATGTTAATTAATATTTCTAACTCACTTTGCATAATAAATTACTAATTCCACTATTTTATTGCTATCATGGTGATACGGAGACATGGTTTGGTTTGGTTTTTAAATATTTGTTTCTTCTGTAAGTGTCCCTTAAAGACACACTGCACATTTCCTCAAACACAAGCACAGTTGATTAGCATCACTTTAAAGCTCCACAGGATTCAATTATGCAGCTATGTTGTATGTTAACCACTACATGGAAGTTACAGATAGGCAAAAATGGCAAAATATGTCTTACATGCAGATGCTAGGCAGGTGTTCATTGGGTCAGATCCACCTTTGTGGGTGCAAATTGGATTAGAGGAAGGGATTCATCACCCAGAGGCGGGGAAGCCACTGGACAAGGGAGGACAGCTTTAAAGTTCTGCAAGCATTTGTGCCAGTAAAACTCAATTGCCCACCAAAAAGCTAACCCAACTGGGGCACAAAATTGACCAAAGGAAAAATCATGTTTGTATTTGGTCTAATAGTCACTGAAGACCAGGTTCTGATACAGTCCTCATGTTAGGTAACACCTTACTCCACAAGTAACTCCATCAGCATGAATGTGGTTGTTAGATAATGATAACCAGTGTGCATAAGGTATCATGTCCTCTTTCGTTAGCGTTTGCTCAGCTCTACGCAGAACTCTCATAAAGCCAAATTTCATTGATTTCAGTGGAGCTGTGCTAATTTACACCTGCAGAGTATTGGGCCCGTAAGTGCTTATTTATCCCTCTACTTGGTGATTTGCCAGGGTCAGTCTGTAGAGCAGTGGTGCAAGAGAAGTGATACTACATGTCTGTTTTCAGACCTGCAAATGCATGTGTTTGACTTTCACACTTCACTTATTCACTTAAAATAGTGCACTTTGGATGGATATTTTTATACAAGCAGTAGCATTCTACATGAGAGTAGTTTGAGGGTAAGTTGTACCTCTTCTTTGTCTATTTGTTATCTACATTAAGAACCATTGGTTTAAAAAAAAGGCATTTTTGGCATGTACTTTTTTAAAGGGCAGCAAAGCCTATGTGATTCAGCAGATTAAATAATACCAGTGTGTCGCTAATAAAACTACCCCAAAGGTTTATTGAAAACACGGACATTAATCTAAAACTAAACATTTTCTTAGGTCCTTAATGCTTATCCATCTTCTGGCAGCTCTTATGTCCTGTATATATTAGCATGTCAGAACTGAAAATCATAGGGTGAATGCAGACAGCATGAATTAGCTGCCCAGGCTCAGATTCAAATGTGAAATATTCCAGCTGGTTTGCCTACTGCAAAATATGATCTCCATTCTACAAGATGCTGGGCACTCTGGTCATAATACAGCAAAGTACTTAAGCAGGGGCTGATCTTTAAGCATTTGAGCAGTCCAATTGATTTCAGTAGGACTTGAGTATTTAAAGTTAAGTATGTGCTGTAAGCATTATGTTGGATTGCAGTCAGAGTGCTTAGCACCTTGCATGTCAAACCCTATATCAAATGCATACTGTTTATATTTCATATGTTAGCCAGGCTTTATTATAATTACAATTAACATTAGCATGTGCACCTTATTCAGGAAAGCAACTGGTAGAGTGATATTTTAACTACTGATTTTTAATCCTTTATTATTTTTCATTTTGTAAATATTTAGTACATAAAGGTGGATGAACAGGGCTAGCTAATCAGGCTGTTATTTTAAGTGGTCTCAAAGTTAACTGCCATGCTATCTTTCTGCAGATTTTTCTAATCTGACTTCAATACCGATCACTCATGGAACAGAAGGTTCTTGAATTTTTGTGTCTGCATCACTAAAATACATGTAATGTATCTATGGTCCATTGCCTTTCAGCTTGTGTAGTCCCTTACATCTGTGCAAGTTGAGTGCAAAGTAGAGGTAAAGCACTAATCAAATGTCCTTTAGAGCTTCAATCTGTACATGCCAGCTGAGTAACCCGTGCTTGCAGATATAGAAGAACTGACTATGCTGAATTCCATTATTTCATCTTTCATAATTTATGGAAGCAATAGAGTTGGAGACTGCTGAAGTCAATGTTTGATTATTTAGGTTAAACAAACATATTGCATTTAAGTCTGTTTTGTTGCACTGAAAACTGTTAATTAGAGCTGGTCAAAAATTTTCTGCAGGAATGATTTGCTATTGGAAAATGCTGTTTCATTGAAATTGAAACCTTTTGTGGGAATGTGTTGATGCCATTTTATTTAGAAAATAAATTGAAAAAAGTGTTTCAATAAGGTCAAAACATTCCTTTTTTACCTTAATGGATTTGGAATGAAAGGCAATTTTGATATGTCAGAATTTTGCACAGAATGGAAATTCCAAATTTCCACCAGCTTCATAGAATCATAGAATATCAGGGTTGGAAGGAACCTCAGGAGGTCATCTAGTCCAACCCCCCTGCTCAAAGCAGGGCCAATCCCCAACTAAATCATCCCAGCCAGGACTTTGTCAAGACTGACCTTAAAAACCTCTAAGGAAGGAGATTCCACCACCTCCCTAGGTAACCCATTCCAGTGCTTCACCATCGTCCTAGTGAAAAAGTTTTCCTAATATCCAGGCTAAACCTCCCCCACTGCAACTTGAGACCATTACTCCTTGTTCTGTCATCTGGTACCACTGAGAACAGTCTAGATCCATCCTCTTTGGAACTCCCTTTCAGGTAGTTGAAAGCAGCTATCAAATCCCCCCTCATTCTTCTCTTCCGCAGACTAAACAATCCCAGTTCCCTCAGCCTCTCCTCATAAGTCATGTGCTCCAGCCCCCTAATCATTTTTGTTGCCCTCCGCTGGAGTCTTTCCAATTTTTCCACAGCCCTCTTGTAGTGTGGGTCCCAAAACTGGACACAGTACTCCACATGAGGCCTCACCAATGCCGAATAGAGGGGAATGATCACGTCCCTCGATCTGCTGGCAATGCCCCGACGTATACAGCCCCAAATGCCGTTATCCTTCTTGGCAACAAGGGCACACTGTTGACTCATATCCAGCTTCTCGTCCACTGTAACCCCTAGGTCCTTTTCTGCAGAACTGCTGCCTAGCTATTCGGTCCCTAGTCTGTAGCAGTGCTTGGGATTCTTCCATCCTAAGTGCAGGACTCTGCACTTGTCCTTGTTGAACCTCATCAGATTTCTTTTGGCCCAATCCTCTAATTTGTCTAGGTCCCTCTGTATCCTATCCCTACCCTCCAGCATATCTACCACTCCTCCCAGTTTAGTGTCATCTTCAAACTTGCTGAGGGTGCAGTCCACGCCATCCTCCAGAACATTAATGAAGATATTGAACAAAACTGACCCTTGGGGCACTCCGCTTGATACCGGCTGCCAACTAGACACGGAGTCATTGATCACTACCCGACAATCTAGCCAGCTTTCTATCCACCTTATAGTCCATTCATTCAGCCCATACTTCTTTAACTTGCCAGCAAGAGTACTGTGGGAGACCGTATCAAAAGCTTTGCTAAAGTCAAGGAATAACACATCCACTGCTTTCCCCTCATCCACAGAGCCAGTTATCTCCTCATAGAAGGCAATTATGTTAGTCAGGCATGACTTGCCCTTGGTGAATCCATGCTGACTGTTCCTGATCATTTTCCTGTCCTCTAAGTGCATCAGAATTGATTCCTTGCAGACCTACTCCATGATTTTTCCAGGGACTGAGGTGAGGCTGACAGGCCTGTAGTTCCCCAGATCCTCCTTCTTCCCTTTTTTAAAGATGGGGACTACATTAGCCTTTTTCCATCACAGTTCATTATGTCAAAATCTGTGGTCAGTGAGTATGTGTTTTTTCATACTGCTCACTATATATCAGGTGAGGAATTATGACACTAAACTCAAATCCAAAACAATTGCAACTTTTCAAACCCGAAAACAAGTATTCCTAATCAGACCATCTGGGTTATAGATGTTTGGTTTGGGGTTTTATTGGCTGCAGTTGTGTTAAATTTGAATTTAGCTTCATAATGATTATAGGTCATGGTGCTTCACCACTGCTGCTATCCTCCATTTTATGTGTGTAAGGATTATAATCAAGCAACATCTAACCAAACTGGAAGGATTTGTATTGGCTGAACTCAAACCAGACACCACAGGTGCAAGTTCAGTGGCCACCTTTGTTGTCATATTGTGGCATAACGCCATAATAACGTTACCTCAGACGATCCCTGTGCCATGGGATCCCATCCCCAAAATGCAGAAAGAAGCCCCCTCCTGGTCCCCATGTGGCTGGCCATTTCCTACTACTTGCATTTCTTCCCCAAAAGGGGAGCTTTATCCAGCCAATGTTGTGATGCTAAGGCTCTATACATTGTGATGCATTGCTCTATACACATCATCACATTAAGGGTGGAGTTTACCAAACTGTTCATTTGAACCTTAACAGCCTCAGATCTGCTTATCTCGATTAAAAGTAAAACCTAGCCATGTCATGAAGGCCCTACTCTGGGTGGGATTTTCAACAGGTGATCTAATCTTGCTCCCATTGAAGTAGCTGGTAAAACTCCCATTGACTTCAGTGTGAGCAGAGTTAGGCCAACACTAAGTGTTTTTAAAACTCCCAAACTCTTGGTTACTATGAGGTGCTTGAAGTCAATGGGAGTTTAGCCTAAGGATATCAGAATTTGTTTCTTGTGTTTAGAATTAAGAAGTTAGAATTCCAAGTTGATTTGTAGGACTTTAACTATAACTCTTATTAGTTGTAATAGGATTTATGCATTTAAAGATCTGTGCAAACAGCTGAAAAATATAGCCCTTTGGATGCTTCATTTATTTAAGTAACCAATTCACTAGACTGGATGATTTTGTCCATTCTTCCTGCTTGCAAGACAAGTAATAAAATTTCAGTAATTAAGAAGTGTACCCTCAGAGAAGACTGGAAAGGAAAATAACACAAACATTCATGTAGAGAACTTCCTCTGACAGACAGAGCTGATTATTGCTATGCTTTAAATGCAAAATCTGATCATATACTTCTGTAATTCCTTGTATAATGAAATACTTAAGAAATATATTACAGTCATTGGACCATCATTAACAACTATGAAATTAAGTGTCCCGTGGGTTTTTTCCAATTTAAAGAGGGTTAAATTGCTAATTTTCATGTTAATTAGCATTCATTCTGAAGAGTAGCAAATGTAATTCCATAGCATCTAGCATTTAACAATTTAGCTTATCTAGACATTAAATTTAAAGGAACCTCTGCATTATTTGCTAGAGATTTCTTAAGTACTAATGAATCTCATTATTTTAACAACATGCAATTTCCAAGGATGAATATTGCTAATTTATATACTTTATCTCTGCATAATAAGAAAGTAACACAGCACTTAGAGTGTGGCAGGTGCATCAGTTCTTATTAAAGACCATTGGACTTCATAGATTTGTGGGTTTAAAATAAAATAATTTTGTATGCTGACATTTAGAATTGGAATTTGTTGCCTCAAGACCTATGCATTCACTGGGCTGTGCTCAGTGGCATTTGATAATTCCATTTCTGCTACCCAAGTACATGCATTCACAGTTATGCGCGATTGAAACATCTTCATATAATGCAAAAATTAATGCCTCCTTTCTTAATGTTTAAAAATTTAATACATCGTATTAGTAACTGTAAACTGTAGATATTAATTATAAAATTAATTTGAATTGAGGCAAATAAAAGTTATAGTTCAATTTAGTGTTATGGATACTGCTCTCTCTTATAGCATTAACCACATACCACCTCTTTTTTTAAAAAGAAATGCTGATGTAATTCAATGGGTGTTTTCCCTTTAGTTACATCAGGGTTTGTGATGTGTCACAACCTGATGGTTTGTTTCACTGCATCATAAATTCATCACTGCTGGATTGCAGTAGATAGACGAGAAGATGCACCATGCAGCCCCTCTGGAGCATAGCAGCAGTGGTGTAGAGATGATTTGGGATATGTAGGGGCTCTAAACCTGCTAATTGAAATAAGTCAAATGAGAGCTCATGGCATGAAGGTAGGATGGTGTTTAGGTCAATATAGTATCCAGGGGAAAGAACATACAGAGAGCTAGAGGGCAGCGATGGTACTATATATGTTGTTTTTATTTTTTTCAGATCCTCATTCAGGGCTCTTGGTGTTTACTATATTAAAAACATACAATTTTGAGCCAATATAAAATCTGCAGTACACTTGCTAACTGAACTGTTTGCCCAAATATGCATTTCATCACTGAAATTCTCCCCTTAAGGTGCATTTTGAATCTCAAGTAGGGAAAATCTGGTGTTCATCTCCAAGTTTCAAAACACTGACATAACCTGGAAGTATTCTAATGCCAGAATAAATTGGATGCCTTTCCTCTTTTCTTCTCCTTTGATTTTTATTTTCTAACTTCCATAGCTTAGGTCTGGTGATTTGGTTTTTCCCTTTCATCCAATGCCTTACTAGTTTGACAAACTGACTTCCCTGTCCATAGCTGACAATACGAGCTCTTTCTGACAGGACCTCTTCTCCTATGTTTTCTTCCTGTCTTTCTCTTGTATTCTTGGCCTCCTCTTCTGGTTTCTCCAGGTCTTTCCTTTTTCACATCTCCTTGTTTTTCTTCTCTTCATCTAGCAACCTCTTGTCTCAGACCCAGTCTCTCTCTTTTTCTTTCTGTTTGCTAACTCCCTGCCACTCTCCTTGCTGCCTTTTGTCCCTTCCCTGTCTGGTCCACCACCTTGTGCCTATCCCCATGATCTCTTCATAACCCCATTCCTTTCCTTTTCCATACTCTATATCCTTCTCCTATAGTTTCCTGCATCTTACTTCACCTTTCTTTCTGTAGACAAAAGCCTCATTCACTCCACAACGCTGATTCAGTCCCTAAGTAATGTCTACCCCAGGGATTGGCAACCTTTGGCACATGACCCAACAGGGTATGCCCCTGGTGGGCCGGGATGGTTTGTTTACCTGCAGCGTCTGCAGGTTTGGCCAACTGCGGTTCCCACTGGCCATGGTTTGCCATTCCAGGCTAATAGGGGCTGCGGGAAGTGGCGCGGGCCGAGGGATGTGCTAACTGCCGCTTCCTGCACCCCCCATTGGCCTGGAATGGCAAACCATGGCCAGTGGGAGCCGCGATTGGCCAAACCTGCAGATGCTGCAGGTAAACAAACCGTCCCGGCCCGCCAGGGTCTTACCCTGATGGGCCACGTGCCAAAGGTTGCTGATCCCTGGTCTACCCAATGAGGCAGTGGTTCTGTTGAAAAAAATATTATGTGGTCATGTAATTAAAGACTCTGTCATAATGCATAAACACTAGAGGGATGAATTAAGATTGCACAGGCAATCTTAATACTGGAATTTCCTAATTGCTGAGTGCTTGACTTTGCAACATTCATGTTCTTTTAATGAAATTTTTGATGTAATTTCCTATTTGTTTTTTAAAAAAGCAAACCCCCCAAAATCAAAATTTTATCATGTGGAGCCATACTGACTTCCACATATGTCATCAGCCAGGCTGGAACATTTAGATCCACAGCACACATATCTATCTCTTAAATTAATGGAGTAACTGGTAGCTGTAATAGGTTGTTATTTTCTGTGTGGACCAGACATTAGAAGGGGATGAAACATAGCCCCTGTGGGTTTCAAAGTTACTTGCCAGGGATTAGAGGAATGTTGAGACTCAGGAATCCTGGGTTCTAGCCATAGAGCTTCTCAACAAAACTCGGAAGAATTTTTTAACATGCATGGGTAAAATGATGTGGTTTTCCCAACTTCATTCTGAAAAGTAACTAAACCATTTTTGCTAAAAATTTCCAAAATATTCTGACTGTGGCAAAGAGCTGTCAAGGAACATTTCGGCCCAAACTCTTAAAGTATGGCAAAGTTATAAGCAATTGAAAACAAGATCTTATAATGGATAGTGGTAGGCCACCTTAACTATAGGTGCACTGCCAGCTCTGCCTCTAAGGCCTGGTCTACACTAACCCCCCAAGTCGAAGTAAGGTACGCAACTTCAGCTACGTGAATAACGTAGCTGAAGTCGACATACCTTACTTCGAACTTACCGCGGTTCAGACGCGGTCCACACGGGGCAGGCAGGCTCCCCTGTCGACTCCGCGGTACTCCTCTCGTTGAGATGGAGTACCGCAGTCGACGGCGAGCACTTCCTGGTTCGATTTATCGCGTCCAGACCAGACGCGATAAATCGAACCCGGAAGTTCGATCCCCAGCCGCCGAACTAGCGGCTAAGTATAGACCAGCCCTAATAAACCAATACGAACCATGCACTAATCAAGTTGTAGTCAAATCTAATTTGAGAACAAAACGGAAGAATATAATTTCACTACAGCAACTTCTGGAAGAATGAGAACAATTTTGAGTAGCTTTCACTGTGATAAAGCAATTGTAGGAAAGGTAGATTGAGGAAGTGGAAAGTCTTCATCAAGAAATTACCATACGCCCCAAGGATGGTGCATGTGTGCTACTTAGTATTTATTACATTAGGAGCAGAAGTAGTCTCAGTGAGGATGAACAAGAAAAGGCAAATTGTAAGAAAATAAAACAAATGAAATGAACAAAATATCAAACACAGCAGTGAAAAAGAGTCGATGTCTGATATAAAGTAAAGAGAGTGTGAAAATTAAGCAGAGAATATAATGGAGGGCATAAGAACAAGCTACAAAAAGAAATGCATCACTTTTACAGTGAGTGAGAGATCAGTGAGTCAGTGATAGCAGAGGTACTGGAATGGCAGACAAATTAGCCTCTACAAACAGTATAAATGAATTCAAAACAAGACTGATGCCAGATACATAAAGAGTATACCATTTCTATGGGAAGAAAAATACATGGTTAAAACAAGGAGCAGAAATATTGAATTGCAGTGTAAGAAAACAAAATGAATGAAGACTCTGAGTTTTAAAAAAATCCCTCAAGGATACAACACAATAGCATTTAAAAAAATAAAGGTATGTGATGAAGTAGCATTGTCTAGCAAGGCCAGGTATCCAGATCATAATCCTAAAGAAACTTCTAGCAGTTATTTTAAAAATCATTGGAAATAAATGAGGTGTCAAAAGGCTAAAAATAATACGATGTTTCAACTCAAATGGAATAATAGGAAATAGCAAAGCTTTTGATACGGTCTCTCACAGTATTCTTGCCGGCAAGTTAAAGAAGAATGGGCTGGATGAATGGACTATAAGGTGGATAGAAAGCTGTCTAGATCGTTGGGCTCAACGGGTAGTGATCAATGGCTCCATGTCTAGCTGGCAGCCGGTATCAAATGGAGTGCCCCAAGGGTCGGTCCTGGGGCCGGTTTTGTTTAATATCTTCATTAATGATCTGGAGGATGGCGTGGACTGCACCCTCAGCAAGTTTGAAGATGACACTAAACTGGGAGGAGTGGTAGATACGCTGGAGGGTAGGGATAGGATACAGAGGGACCTAGACAAATTAGAGGATTGGGCCAAAAGAAATCTGATGAGGTTCAACAAGGACAAATGCAGAGTCCTGCACTTAGGACGGAAGAATTCCATGCACTGTTACGGACTAGGGACCAAGTGGCTCGGCAGCAGTTCTGCAGAAAAGGACCTAAGGGTTACAGTGGACAAGAAGCTGGATATGAGTCAACAGTGTGCCCTTGTTGCCAAGAAGGCTAACAGCATTTTGGGCTGTATAAGTAGGGGCATTGCCAGCAGATCAAGAGACGTGATCATTCCCCTCTATTCGACATTGGTGGCCTCATCTGGAGTACTGTGTCCAGTTTTGGGCCCCACACTACAAGAAGGATGTGGAAAAATTGGAAAGAGTCCAGCAGAGGGCAACAAAAATGACTAGGGGGCTGGAGTACATGACTTACAAGGAGAGGCTGAGGGAACTGGGATTGTTTAGTCTGCAGAAGAGAAGAATGAGGGGGGATTTGATACCTGAAAGGGGGTTCCAAAGAGGATGGATCTAGACTGTTCTCAGTGGTACCAGATGACAGAACAAGGAGTAATGGTCTCAAGTTGAAGTGGGGGAGGTTTAGGTTGGATATTAGGAAAAACTTTTTCACTAGGAGGGTGGCGAAGCACTGGAATGGGTTACCTAGGGAGGTGGTGAAATCTCCTTCTTTAGAGGTTTTTAAGGTCAGTCTTGACGAAGTCCTGGCTGGGATGGTTTAGTTGAGGATTGGTCCATCTTTGAGCAGGGGGTTGGACTAGATGATGGATAGTTTTTGCACATCTGAAGGAACCAAAACTCAATGTCTTTTAGACAGCCCCAATCATTGGTGCTCAACATACTATACAGGTGGTGACTCTAAGAGCCCCTTTGTGCCAACTAGCATAGGCACACCCAACATACTGTTGTCAGAATATTTAGCCAAACAGCAACTTTTAGGCTATCATAAAAAACTGGCAATATGCTGGTCATGAATATCATCATGTGGTGCATGTAGGGTCTGTGTATAAAGAGTTATGTATGTGAACTGTAATAGGTTCTTGAAATATATTTTGGAGGCTGCCTTAGACAAAGGCATGTTGTTTTGCCTGTTTGCCTCTGTCTCCAATGCAAATCGATCAAGGGGAGGCCAGAGACTCACAGACTTCAAAGTCAGAAGGGACCATCGTGAACATCTAGTCTGACCTCCTGCACATTGCAGGCCACAGGCCCTAACCTCTGGCTGAGTTACTGAAGTCCTCAAATCATGGTTTAAAGACTTCAAATTACAGAGAATTCACCATTGACACTAGTTTAAGCCTGCAAGTGACCCGTGCCCCATGCTGCAGAGGAAGGCGAAAAAAAAAAAACCAAAACCCACCCCAGGATCTCAGCCAATCTGACCCAGGGGGAAATTCCTTCCTGACCCCAAATATGGTGATCAGTTAGACCCACAGCATGTGGGGAAGATCTGCCAGTCAGATACCTGGGAAAGAATTCTCTGTTGTAACTCATGGCCCTCCTCATTGTGTGTCCCCTCTCCAGCAGTTGGGGATTTTTGCTACTAGCAGTCACTTATGGGCCATATGCCATTGTCGGCAGTCCCATCATACCATCCCCTCCATAAACTTATCAAGCTCAGTCTTGAAGCCAGTTAGGTTGTTTTGCCCCCACTGCTCCCCTTTGGAAGGCTGTACCAGAACTTCACTCCTCTGATGGTTAGGCACCAATCCCAGGAAACATGGTTGGTAAATAGGTAGTCTGGACACCCAGTGTAAAATCCATTGCAGGATTCCACTGTGAGAGAAGTGCATACCTGTCACTTGGAAGGGGTGCCCACAGACAGAGAGAGGTTAAAGGTAAAGCTAACCCTGTTACAGTAACAGAGAGCATCGGCTGTTGTGCTTGGTTGTGCTGTAGTTGGTTTTAAAGTTGAAAGGCAATTAGCCCCCTTGATAGAAAGGATTTAATCCAAGCATTTCACGTTCATGAATGGTTAAATTTTCAGGCAGGGCATTACCTGGCCTCCACCTGATGTTGCATGTACTTAAATTTTCATTTTCTATTTACAGACAGCATCTAAAATTTAAATACATCTGCTTAGCTTTTAAATAGTGTAGCAGCTGCACAACTTCCAGTACTGGAGTTTTCACCAACAAGTCCCATTGATATTAATAGGAACTGGAGGTCAAAATGTGCACAGTTGTATGTGCCTAGATTATGCATGGCATGCACACAAATGTTAGCATGCATCTCTGTGTTTAGATACAAGCATGTGCAGAAGTGTAGACTGAAAGATCCTGCCCAAATAACACAAACGTACTGTAGATTCCAAACATACTAAGAACTGACTGCATTTTCATTTCATCACCAGCTTTAATATCTCAAAAATTGCAAATAAATACCTGTGATGTCACCAGAAGCCCCAAGATGGCAATACAGCCTTGTTTTTCTTAGCGGCTTATTTTTATCATTATTATTATTATACAGTATATGGATCTGATTTATATTTTACAACTTTCTCTTGCTGGTTTCTAAGGAGGCCTTGTTGTTTGCCAAGAATTATATATACAAAATTAGAACTCTCCAACTACTTCAGTACTACAATAAATGAATGTTGTGAGTGACCTAGAGGCACTGAAGGATTTCATTTGATGCCACCAACAAAATGGATATCTTTAACCAAATTTGGTCTCTTTTCTATTGACATATGTATGTAACTAAGGAACTCTCTTAAAGGAAATATACTGCCTTATATTATTTTCTATTTTACTTATAATGATTTTATATAAACGTGCATGCTATATTTTCAAACAATAGCTTGTATTGCCTTCCATACTAATCCCTTCTTTGAACCAAACCAAGGGTATCTGTCCCTCCAGTATTGGAATACTTTCTATAGCTCCGGTGAAATTGCTTCTAATTCAGTCAATCTTCTTTGCAAAGAATAATGACAACTCCTTGCAGCAGGGATCATTCACCTCAGATGAGTGGCAGGGAGGCATTGTGGTTTTGTCAAATGGGCCACTGCCCAAGCAATTCTGTTGCCCAGGATTCACAGATTCCATAGCACTGGTGAAAAAAGAAATTGCTAGCCTTCAAGAATGCCACAACATACA
Source organism: Terrapene triunguis (assembly GCF_002925995.2). Taxonomy (NCBI): domain Eukaryota; kingdom Metazoa; phylum Chordata; order Testudines; family Emydidae; genus Terrapene; species Terrapene triunguis. The sequence goes on from NW_020664435.1 coordinate 33,793,381, forward strand.
ACTGCAAAAACTCCCTATTGCATAGCTAGTCAGAATCAGTACTTGTATTTTGCCACCAATACTATGATAATCTTCCTTTTCTCTTTGTTACAGGTAATCATTAAAACATGGTGACCTTTAGGTTGCTTTTGTTTAAGAGCCAGGGAATAAATACTTGCATAAAGCTGGTCATTTTAATGTGCTAGCAGAGAATCCATAACCTGCTCTGGAGGCACATATGCCTCCCCCCCCCAGAAAATTCTAGAAAATAGTTGGATCCATTAGTTGCTGAGAGTAGACCATCATCACAGATCCTTTGCTTCTGAGAGTGAATAGGCCCTAACCCAGTCTGTAAAAGTGGTGATTATTTAGTCCATGATAGAATTGTATTCAATATGGGATGAATCCTGAGGTTGTTCTTCTGGCAAACCTCTATTGAACTCAATGGGAGTTTGCCTAAGAAAGGTGTGAATTAAAACTGAATAAAGACTTGAAAATTTGTCTTCAACCCCAACCTCCATGCCAAAGTCCAAAATGTGCCCACTTGTATGTGTCAGGCCAGAGAGACCAGCTGCTTGTAAGCATATGGTTGTTATGATGGTCAAAGGTACAGGGACCATGAATTAAAGCTCTCAAGAGTGCATATTGAAGCCCCTCTGCCCTTCTCTCCTCTCAAGACAATACCTTGATACCAATACCAAGTTTAAGAGCAGATAGCTCACATAGAGAAGCCTTTGGAGTGATGGGAAGGTCTGCACACAACCAGAATTTACACATTCACTGTATCCCAGGATTTTCATTCAAAGGACTTAATCTTCAGAAAGGGGCATCTTCTCCATGAAGGTTTAGCACAGTATATCTGGACTATGTAATAGGTAAGACGTTGGTGATATGAACTAACAATAAGATAATAAAACAGCTATAGAAATAAGAATAGCTAAAAACTAGTCATAATTACTGAATTATGCATAAATCATATTTGCCTATGCTAGATGGATTTTTGTTAGAAGATAATGCAAAAACAGACATTGGTGGAGAACGTGTATTTGATAAAGCTTTTGATAACGTACTATATGGTTAACTAATGTATGAGGTTAGCATAGCACACTAGTACAAATTAGTTAAGTGAACAAGGCCAAGCTGTTATAGTTAAACCTTAGAAACCTTCTAAGGTAATGAGTACCATACTAAGTATTAGGGCCAAGACTTTGCACTTTGTACTTTAATGAATGGATGAAATCATAAATGGAAAAACAGCTCATGAATTTCATTTTAGAAAAGTATAATGTTTGGAGATTTTGAGTCAGAAATTATCAAAGAAAATCAGTGTTCTGCAGAACACAGAACAGGAGAAGAACATAGGATGTATGGTATAATGCTCATTAACATTATTAACATTTCTGCTTTTGCTCACTCCTGTGCTAAAAATACCCTTTTGTGTTTTATTTCTCATTTACTGGATATAACCACCAGCTGGGAAACTGGATCAGATTTGCTGGGTTCCTTAGCTCAAATGTCTCACATTATATTTCCATATCTGGTGTATAGTAGCTGATCCAGTTTGCAAAGGATGGCCCATGTCTAAGAGACACATTGCCTTGCCTTGATATGCACTATATACAGTATGTGGACAAACAATACAATGTTCTTTCCTTCGGCTTAGCAGACAATCTTTCAGCCTCGTATACAATAAGATTGTAATAGCCTATCTTTTAGTGCTGGAGCAGGAGCGCCGCCAGCTTTTCCGCCGCCCTAGGTGGTGGAAGGTCCCGCCCCGAAATGCCCCCACAGAGGCAGCGGAAGGTCCCGCCATGGAAATACCGCCGCGGTCGCCGCCCCCCAAATCGCAGACCCAAATTAAGCAGGGATCAGGGTCCTGGTCAGGATCTTTCATACTCTAACTCTATGCAGCATCAAGTTTATGGCTTCTTGAGAAATTAATTCTATTTGTTGCTTTCCCAGTCCAGTTAATGATGAGCCCCATAATATCGGGGAAAGGACTATTGTTGAAAGGACTATTGTTGAGTAGCAACCTATGGATGAGAGGTAAGGGAACACCAGGGAATGACTTTTTTGTTCATGAACTTTTTTGGTCAATTGTAGAGCGTTTCTAATGAGCTCTGAAGGGTCACTCTTTAATTCAGCTCCAATTAGAGAAGACTGTTAGCTGTGACAAAAGTCTTTGCAGGTGATGGTGTGAGATACACGAAGTGATGGGGAATTTTCTTATTTATGACAGAGAAACAGAGGCCCTGCTCTATGGGAAGGATATTAATTTGACATATCAGAAACTTTTCATGTTTAGTGACCTACTATAGAAGTTGGAGCAGAGGGGTGTCCTTGTCCCCATTCTTCTGCAAACTAATGTTACTGGCATCTTGGCATAGGGGTGAAGAAGTGAATGGGCCTGCAGGACTAAATTACCCTTTTCCCAAAGTGGGTAGCTACTTCTGAGCTAATTGAAACTCTACTGCTTCTGAGCTACATTTGAAAGGGCAGGGTGGAGGAAACTTGCACTGGCACTTGATGTAGTATACATGTTGTGCATTTAAGTACAGGCTGTTAGTCTTGAGTACTGTCAATCTGGCAGCTTTCAGAGCACTACATTTACTTTAAAATTAAAAAGAGTTTTATTGCTTAAACATTATCTTTTATGATGGAAAGCAGCCAAGAAAAACTGGTCGGTGCATCAAAATGGTGGTTTTATTTTGCATAAATCACAGGGAGAGAGTAGTGTTGGGGGATGGGGGAGGTTGTTGCTATGTGCTGGGACTGGATCGGTTTGAGTTCAGATACAATCCTGACAAGTGGAAAAACACTGAAGGGGGGATATTAATATTAGCTTCACAGGTTTGGGATCTGAAAATGTTTTTGTTGTATATTATTACATATGTTTGTGTGGATTAATTGAGTGGTGATGTGAAGAACTGCTATTGTGTCCCTAGCCTCTGTTTGGCAGAAGCTGGGAATGGGCTGGGAGTCCAGCTGCACCCCCACCCAGGCTCTCAGCTCCCCACTCCCGGACGCAGCTGGGTTCCCCGGGGGGAGCTCTTCACCTGGAGTCTCAGTGGCTCCCAGTGTGTAGTGAGGAGTGGGGAGTCCAAGGTGCAGCCCAGCTCAGAGCTGAGAGTGGGGAGCTGGGCAGGTGCAGCCCGGCAGCTGTCTGCAGCTGCCAGGCTCCCACTCACCGCAGGGAGCCTGGCAGCTGCACCGAGGCTCCAGGCACCCTACTGTGAGCTGCAGGGGCATCTAGGCTCCCTGTGATGGGCAGCGGGGAGCCCAGGGGTCAGCTAGGCTCCTGTCAAGGAGCTGCCTGTGGTTCTGAGAGCCCAGGCTCTCAGCCCCCAACATTGCCCCTCTTAAGTCAGTGGAAACGCTCCTGGTGAGGACGCGCAGCACTGACAGAAGGAGGGTAGTGTGGACATGAACCACCGCAGTATTTACTAACATAGGTTGACTTACATTTCAAGTATAGACATGCCCTTAGTCAACTACATTGTTACCTAGACCCTTACCCAAAAAGTGCTGAGCGTGCACCATAAATTAATGGGTTAATTTGGTGAGTATTCAGCCCCTCCCATATTGGTCCCTTCATCAATAATGTGTCTGCCTTGTAGTTAGAAAGTTGTGAGCTAAAATTCTCTCGAGGGTTTGTCTTGATTAAACGTTCTGTATACCTCTCTTCTCTGTTGGATACGGATGACTAAATACTCACCCTTTAATTATCTGTATCACCACAACACTTTCTGCATTTGACTAAATCATTTCAACAAACCTTTTCATTGCAGAAACAAACCATATCAGTTACATCAGAAATTCTGAATGCTCACAGATCTTGGCATGACTTTTGGGGGAACCACTTTGTCTGAACCCTGAAATCTTGGTATGAAATAATAGCACTTTCCTCCTTGCTGCCATTTTAAGTTGACATCCTGTTAAAATCAGTAGCAAAGCAAGATGTAAAAGGCACATCTAGCAGGACAGCAGGCACCAGCTATGGATGTAGCTAGCCTATATAGCAGTGATTAACTTGTTACAAAACAAATGATAATAAGCAATTAGAAAATATTATCTGTTTCCTAAAATGACAAGTCATGTTGTTCAATAACATCCATTATCGTCTGCATGCAATGCTGTAAGAGCTCCATCCTGAGAAATCATAGAATCATAGAGGTGTAGGACTGGAAGGCACCTCAATAGGTCATTTAGTCCAGTCCCTTGCACTCAAGGCAGGACTACGTAATAACTAGATCATTCCTGACAAGTGTTTGTCTAACTTGTTCTTAAAAACCTCCAATGACTCAGATTCCACAACCGCTCTAGGCCAGTGGTTCCCAAACTTGTTCCTCCACTTGTGCAGGGAAAGCCCCTGACAGGCCGGGCTGGTTTGTTTACCTGCCGTGTCCACAGGTTGGGCCAATCGCAGCTCCCAGTCGCTGCGGTTCGCTGCTCCAGGCCAATAGGAGCTACTGGGAGTCGCGATCGGCTGAACCTGTGGATGCGGCAGGTAAACAAACCGGCCCGGCCCACCAGGGGCTTTCCCTGCACAAGCGGCGGAACAAATTTGGGAACCACTGCTCTAGGCAATTTGTTCCAGTGCTTAACCATCCTGACAGTTAGGAAATTTTTCCTAATGTCCAACCTAAACCTCCCCTTGCTGCAATTTAAGCCCATGGTTCCTTGCCCTACCCTCAGAGATTAAGGAGAACAGTTTTTCACTCTCCTCCTTGTAACAACATTTTAAGTACCAGAAAACTGTTATCATATCCCCCCTCAGTCTTCTCTTCTCCAGACTTAACAAACCCAGTTTTTTCAATCTTTCCTCATAGGTCATGTTTTCTAGACCTTTAATTATTTGTGTTGCTCCAATTTCTCCACATCTTCCTGAAATATGGCTCCCAGAACCGAACATGATATTCCAGCTGATGCCTTATCAGGGCAGAGTAGAGCAGAAGACTTCTTGTGTCTTGCTTACAACACTTCTGCTGATATGTCCCAGAATGATATTCACTTTTTTTTTTCAACAGCTTTACATTTATATTCAGCTTGTGATCCACTATGACCCCCAGATCCCTTTCCGTAGTACTCCTTCCTAGGCAGTCATTTCCCATTTTGTATGTATGCAACTGATTGTTCCTTTCTAAATGGAGTACTTTGCATTTGTCCTTATTGAATTTCCTCCTATTTACTTCATAACATTTCTCCAGTTTGTCCAGATCATTTTGAATTTTAATCCTGTCCTCCAAAGCACTTGCAACACCTCCCAGCTTGGTAACATCCGCAAACTTTATAAGTGTACTCTCTATGCCATTATCTAAGTCATTGATGAAGCTATTGAACAGAGTCAGACCCAGTACCATTCCTTGCAGGACCCCCTTCAATATGCTCTTCCAGCTTGACTATGAACCACCAATAACTACTCTCTGGGAATGAACTGTTTTCCAACCAGTTATGCACCCATCTTATGGTAGCTCCATCTAGGCTGTATTTCCCTAGTTTGTTTATGAGACGGTCGTGCGAGACAGTATCAAAAGTCTTACTAAAGTCAAGATATACCACATCTACCGCTCCCCCGCACACACACATCCACAAGGCTTGTTGCCCTGTCAAAGAAAACTATTAGGTTGGTTTGACATGATTTGTTCTTGACAAATCCATGCTGACTGTTACTTATCACCTTACTATCTTCTAGGTGTTTGCAAATTGATTGCTTATTTGCTCCATTATTTTTCTGGTTACTGAAGTTAAGCTGACTAGTCTGTAATTCCCCGGGTTGTTCTTATTCCCCTTTTCGTAGATGGTTATGAGACACATATTTCTGAAGTTGAATTGAAATTTATGCTTTTATTTTTAAAACAAAATGTCTTCTGCCCTTGGTACAGCATGATTAGACTGTACATTGACCATCTGAATCTAAAGGAGGGATGCTGGATGTTTGAGAAAGCGCTCCTTCCTTCTCCTCCTTTAGGCCGGTAACCCCACATGTAGAGATATCATTATCACTACCCATACTGACCCATTATCTCACACTGATGGCAATGATCCTTCAGTTCAACTGGTTAACCCTTGAGAATTCTTAAAACCAAAAATATTTCACATCTGATTTTAATGAAAATATATTAGTTTAAAAATAAGCTCTGGGTTGCATTTGATCTTTCCCAGGCTAGCTAGTCTTTAATTAGAGTTAGTTTAAACCCTGTCCCTTTAAAAGTATCAACCAGCAAAATGGGGAATCATTGAGTCCTTTCAGGAGCCTGGTCTAAATCTGTTACCATCATAGAACCTCGTCTATGTTAGATATTGAATAAGAAAATTAACATGGGAGGTTTGTTTTCATGGGTCTGATCAAAAATCCATTGCAGTCAATCTAAAGATTCCCATTGATTTCAATGGACTCTGGATCAGAATCAATGTTAGTGGGTCTGGGACATAAGAAAAGTTAATACGAACAATATTTCTAACCATGCCATTCAAGGTGATTTCCAATCACTCTGTGCTGTATTCTTCCTTTACGATGGAATACCAATCACATGCATGACTTTCCAAGTTTACCTGCTTGTGAGCATGGTCATAGGAATTGATGTGGTTGTCAAATTCCTGGTGTTTGTGATACTGCTTGTCACATAATTCACAGTAGAAGTTAGCCTTCACATCCTCCAGACCCTTTGCTGTGGCCTTCTCCTTCTCAGCATAACCCTACAAAGGCAGAGGGAAAGGGTAGCATTCTGTTACCAGTAGTACTGCAGATTCCTGATCTCACGCTTAATTAGCCACATTTTATGTTACGCAATAAGGAGCATTTAAAATGTTAGGTCTGTTCCTCACAGACCGAATTGATGATTCATGGAAATCCACATTGATATGAAAATACATTTTGATCTAAAGTTACTGACATCAGACTTTACTGGACATATTTTTTTTCCCCAGACAGATTAAGGAACCATTCACTCTCTGGACTAATTATTCTTTCAGCCTGACTTAAATATTATACCAAACGAAGTGTAATAGTACAAGGACGAGGAAAGAGCAACAAACAATGAGTAGGTCCTTAATCCCCTTATTGTGAAGTAGAATAATTAAGATGATACAAATGAATGTGTGGCTACACACAGGATGCTAAACCTATTGTTCCAATATCTTTAGTTTGCCCATCCGTGTGTCTGTTCTTTCATATTGTTGCTTAGAGGAAGCAAATTTGTACTATATAGTTGCATACTGGGTCAGATTCTCATTTGTGTTCTGCCCTCTTTACACCAGATGAGTGGCTCTGAAGGGCCAGAAAGCAGCTGGATATGGCCAGCAGAGAATTCTCCTGGGATAGGGGAACTCTCATCTTGAGCAAATCCTGCACCACTCCTTCCTGTACTCAGCTTCAGCATGAATGAGCTTGCCAGGTGGCTGGAGTACACTGCACTCCAAGTAAACTCAGCAGGCATTCAATCCTTTAGGGACCCTAGGCTGTTAGTTTAAACGAACAGCCCCTTGGTGGCTCTGATCTATGACCAGAACTCCAGACAGCAGAGATCCACCCTGAGAATCAACCAGCCATCACTGGCTCTCTCTGGGAGGAAGCATAGGAAAGCAGGGATTGCGATCCATTGTTTTTAATATTTATGTATATATAGATGGGCCAAGGCCTTCAGAAAGAATGGCCTACAGTTAAGCTCCTAAAGCCATACTTAGGCACCTAAACAAATGGCCTGATTTCTAAAGTAGCAGCAGCTCCCAGTGTTGGTCATTTTAAAAGTATCTTATAATATATATATTTTTATTGTCTACACTATTTTATTTAGGAGCTTTAAAAGCAAACTTCAAACAGGAAACAATTATTTTAAAAAAGTTGTCAAAATATCAATTTGATCTCCATTGTCATATTCACAATGAACGATTTGGTGCTATTCATGTGCATGTTATAATACATTGCCATGTGAGTCATGTAATTAAGCATTTACCATAATTATTATATCCATTTTTGGATGGGAATGTGGCACATCATTTTTTATAATGAGGCTTCCACAACTGCACAGAACTGCTGTCTAGTTTCTATGTACCCTCAGCTGGAATGCAAATTTTGAAATCTACATGACAGGAGTTCCAAGGCTTTACTCCATGAAGGTCAGACATTGCACGCTTTGAGACTTGAATATGCATTTTTTTTCAAAGTAACATGGACATGACTTCGCAGGGCTAGATTCACAAAGGGACTAAGGCACCTAACTGCCACTTTAGGCACCTAAATCACAGAATCAGACCCCAGTGGGATTCACAAAACCCCAGATCAGCTGCCTCTAATCACTCAATGCCTAAATTTTTGCAATGAAAGTTCCCTACACACCTATATTACATGCGCACTCTAGCCCCAGACAAGGTATCTGGATGCCAGAGCCCCAGCGTGATGCATGAAGCTAACCAAGGAAAGATAGGTATTCCTCCATCTAACCTGCCTGTGGGGCCTGATCTGTAGGTATGCTCTGAGCTTGCCTAGCGGATCAGACTGCTATGGGAGGCTTACACAAAACTGGGAAAAGGGGTTGAGCTCCCACATAATTTTTAGCCCAGTCATTAAGGTATTCACCTGGGATGTGGGAGATCCCCACTTCAATTCCCTTGAGAGGAAGGAGGGTTTGAATAGGGGTCTCCACACTCTCAGGTGAGTGCTTTTACCACTGAACTATGGAATAGTTTGATGTGCAGGATCCCTCAATCTTTCCTGTGGAAGCTGTTCCACTTTGAAAAATATAAATATAGCATCATTGGCTGAGAGAGAGAACAAGCACAAGAATGGCCCTGTAGCTTGATGATTAGCCCACTCACCTGGGATGGAGAGACCCAGGATCCAGTCCCCCTGCACTAATTATTTTTAAAATTATTTATGCAGGTGGAACAGTGATGTTGAGGGAGCCCCACATCAGAATTTAGAGTGTTTAGAGTGCTCTTCTGAGAGGTGGCCAACACCTGCTCAAATCCTTTCTTCCCTTCTGGGGGCAGGGATGGAGCGGGTGGACTTCAGTAGGGGGTCTCCCACATCCTAGGTAAGTGCCCTAACCACACGGCAAAAAGTTATGAAGGTGGTCATCTTCCTCCTCCTTCTCACCCCCAGCCTCTTGAAAAAAAAATGGCATAGATGCCTAACACCAAGAGTGGGTTTGCAGCTGGGAAGCCCAATCAGAGGCAGACACCTCCATACAGCCCAGACTAAGGCATGCAACTCCCTGAGAGAGGTGGAGCTTAGGACACGCCCCTCTCCTATGCAACTCCCATTGACTATCTGAGGGGGGGATCTGCCTAGCATGCTGGCTTTTATGAATCTCCAGTCTTAGGTGCCTGTCTCCTTATCTCTGGCAATGCATTGTGTGCACATCAAACTCAGCCTTTGTGAATCCCAGGGATTTTCTGGGTGCCTAAAAGTTAGGTGTGACAATGCTGAGTGTTATGCATCAACTCCTGGAGAAGTCTCTTTCCTGAGTTGGTCTGCTCCTCATCTGGCCTGGATGGGATCACTGGGTCAATCTCACCTAATAGTTTTGAGGTCACCATTTAGTTTCCTTTTATTCTCCTATAGGAGCTTTTATCTCTCAGCAGGATAGGGTTCAAGTGCCCACGTGGGAGTGCTGCTCCATGACTAGCAGTAAGTTTGAAGGTGGGGGGGTGTAGTGGGAAATCTCACTCCGAAACTTTGGCATTCCCATCTCACATGCCGTATGGATGGCAACCGCCAGCCCTTCCTATGGACTTAGGCATCCAGGCATCACCAGTGTGACATAGCTGAGTTCCTGTGGCTCAGGTAGCTGGAAAAATTAAGAAGCCCACATGATCTCCCATCACTGAGCAGGCTAATTAAGTCTCAGTACTTGACTGTAAAGCTATTGTAGGAAAATATTCTTGCACTCAAATAGTTAAACTGTTTCATTAGTTATGTGAAACCCACAAAGACCATTAAAAAGCATTTCAGTGATACTTTTTAGCTTTATGTTTCAGACCTATTGTTTTCCTAACATTAATTATTCACTGGGCCGTTGGTATAATTAAAATGCATAAATTAGAATGTGCATGCAATAGTGCTAATTATGCAGAGATGCTTTCCCTGGAAGTCAAGTATTGGGGACAATATATTCTTATTGTAAATTTGTAAAAAATGCAAGTTTCTGACTCATTGGCAACCAGCCACATCATAATTGGTTTTTTTCTGGTTAAGAACTGTCAAGTACATGTTTACAGCTTCATCACTGCGTGCATAGAATAAGCAGCCTAATTGTTTGAGGTGGGCTACATTATTCGCTCTGAAACACAACTGAAACTGCTGTTCATGAGCATTCTAAACTGTCAACTTCATCTTTCTCAGCAGAAATTAATACACAGTTCCCTTACCATAAAGATGTTTTTAAAAAAGCAACAAGGCAGCTTCCAGGTGCATCCGAAGATAATCACAACTACCTCCATTGCCTTATTGCTTAATTATGCTTCTCTGCCGTGGAAAAAAGATATAATTTCCTGCTTGCTTATCGATCAGATGCAGGGAAATTGAATGCTACAGCACATACTTTATAAAGGTCACGGATTTTCTTTCCTCACAAAGGAGTTAAAACTTCCAGTGCAACATTAAATTGTGTATAGTCAAATGAATTTACACTTCCAGAAAACTAATAACATTTCCTCTGTTCTGCAAAGAACAATGCTCATGTTTGGGTGCAATAAAAGAATCGTGTGAAGGAAGGCATGCAAAATCATATCTGACATTTTATCTGCTAATATAAAGCCTGATTCCTTCTTAGATCTCTCCTAGGTAGCTGAAGAAAATAGTAAGAAAAAACTTTATATTATGTGTCTGAGGATCATCAGATTCGCTGGAAATGTGTGTCACAACCTAATAAACTTCATTCTGGGTCACAGGGTACATCTTGGTGAGATGCAGGCGTGATAAAAAACCATAAAGGTGAGACTATGCAAGTTAGTGATGCTTGACACATGGACAGTCTGCAGCTAGCAGCAAGTACAGGAGGGTATGATGATGATGCAATCATTATAAGTAGAAACTCTTAGACCCAAAGGGTTAATTACCTGGTGTATTTGAAAGGCAGATAATATGCTGTATAAGGCTATGGGAATGTGTAAAATATATGTGAATGATTTTCTTGGTAGAAACCTGCAGAGCTGCTCCATTTGTAAAGATAGTAATTACATTCACATCAATTTAGCCCACAGATGCATATTACTGTAATAAATGTTGATATATTGTATTCATTTACAGTGAATCTATCCATTGTGCATTAGACTGGAAGTGCTTTCACTTAGCAGTTTCTTTAGCTGTTGCTCTTTATTGTGAAAATGCAATTAATGGTATCTGACATTTCATTTTCTAATATAAGGAAAATCAATGAAAAATACTTTGTAACTGAGTTTTCAAGAATGTTGCTGATGACACCTAGTCAATTAGAAATCATTTATTAAATTCAGAGTTTGTAATAGATATTTAATAGACTTGCATGGCCATTAAAGAATGCTGACCTAGACAATTCTACAACTTGTTTCTGAAATTGATCACAAATATCTCTGCTCTATCCAAGTGGACTAAGGTGATGAGCAGGTTAGTTCATACAGTGAAACTTGCAAAGGCAGTTTTTTGTATTAGTCTGGGCATTACTATAAATATGTTCTGGTGGAATAAATACAAATTAATGGCAAATTGAAAAAACAGCATAAACAGTAAAGACTTAGGCCTTTTTTGTCTAAACATTTTTGAACTTAAATGTAAAAATAGTAGGCATGGTGCTTTCAAATTAGCATTTCTTATTTGCAGTCAGCAATTCAGAGGAATGTTGTTTAAATGCAGAGCTAAACAAGTGAAGGACTGTTCTTTCTTGAAGGATATAAACAATTGTGCCTGTTTTGAAGTGCTGTTACCGTTTGCTGGTTTAAAGGTAGGTATATGTACCATATCAGAGACAAGGGCACTATTGGAGCCATTGAGTTGTCGGGTTATCTTCATGGAGTTGTTCCAATGTTTCATTAAGGAGCAAATCCTCCACCTACTGACCAGTAGGACTAGCAAGGAGGCACGCTGGGCAGGTGCATAAGGGTACTGGGAGGAAGTCTCCACCAAAGTTGTCTGAGCAACACTGCAGATGCTGCACAGAAACTGCTTCAACCAATGGTTCTGCTGCCCTGTCCCCACAAAGGGAAAGTTCAATGACCGGAGGATCACCCCAGGGCTGGCCTTACCATGAGGTGAACTGAGGCGGCCGCCTCAGGTGCCAGACTGTGTGTGTGGGGGGGGTGGGGGGGGAGCGCCACTAGGACCCAGAGTGTAGAAAATTGTCTGCTGCTGGTGCATATGTATTCTCTCTTCTCTAGATGCACAGAGATGGTGGAGTGCTGTGCTGGAGGAAGGAGGGCACAAGAGACATAACAGGCAGACAGGAGAAAAGGTGAGAGGAAATAACAGAAAGCAGCAGGAGCTGCAGGGAGAGAGAGGAGGAGGAGCCTGTTATGTACTTCTCTAGCACCCCCAGGAGCCTGGACTGATTAACACCAGCTTCTCACGGAGCTCCCTGTTTCCTGCTGCTTCCATGAACCCACTTGAGGAGAACAGGCAATCAACTGAAGTAGTAGGAGCCCATTAGGCCCTTAAGATGCTGATATCTTCCCTCACTCAGGCCCTGCTACCAGCCTGCTTATTTGTCCCCTTCAACTGAGTGATGAGAGCCACTATAGCTGGCACAGAACAGCAGTCATGAGGAGATGCCTGATCTTCCAGTTAGAGTGCAGGTGACCTGGCAGCTACTGCAACATCCATATCTCCATCTCAAATGGATGTAACCATGCACATTCCTGAAGAAAAGTGTAGATCAGAGAAGAGTGTGGTGGAGGCACAAGAAACAGCTGCTGCTGAGTTTAGTTCCTTAAGTCTAGATGATCCAGGAGTGTGGACCCACTTGAGCAGTAGCCTGAGGGACTTCCTTGTACTGCATGGGCCACAACAAGTGAAAAACTTCATGTTCCCCAAAGACAATGCATTACTGGCGTGAAATCCTCAATGGTGACAAGGTGGAGAGGTCATGGTTTATGTACTCAAAAACCCATAATGCTGCATACTGTTTTTGTTGCAAACTCTTCCAGTCTAATGTTCCTGCCACATTGGATTCTACAGGAACAAAGGACTGGAAAAATCTGGCTAGAAATCTGGCATGCTGTGAGAAGGCAGGAAATCACCAGAGAGCATTCCATAGGTGGAAAGAGCTTGAGATGAGACTAAGGTTAAAGGCCACCATAGATGATCAGCATCAAGAGAAGATTGCATCAGAATCTCTTTACTGGCAAAATGTTTGAAAAGGCTTATTGCCATTGTGAGAATGCTTGCTACGGAAAACCTAGCACTGTGTGGCACTTCAGATCAGCTGTATGTGCCAAACAATGGAAACGTCCTTAAAATTGTGGAGCTGATGGCTGAGTTTGATGCTGTACTCCAGGAGCATCTAAGTAGAGTCACCACCCAAGAAAAGTATACACACCACTACCTTGGAAAAACAATTCAAGATGAGATCATACAGTTACTGGCAACAAAAATCAAACAGAAGATTGTGGCAGATCTGAAGTCAGCAAGATATTACTCTGTTATTCTGGACTGCACACCTGATATCAGCCATGTGGAACAAATGACTTTAATGGTGCGTTTTGTAACAACAATAGAACCTAGTGAAAATGTCCCTCCAATGGTGACTGTCAGAGAGCATTTTCTAGAATTTATTGACATTGATGATACTACAGGAGCTGGTATGACAAATGTGCTTCTTAAAAAGCTGGAAGATATGGGAAGTGCGATAGCTGACATGAGAGGTCAGGGCTACGATAATGGTGCCAACGTGAGAGGAAAGAACAGAGGAGTGCAGACACGGATCCGAGAGATAAACACTTAAGCTGTTTTTGTCCCATGCACTTCTCATTCATTGAACTTGGTGGTCAGTGAAACAGCATCAGCTTCTAGTGAGGCTGCTGAATTTTTTAATGTAATTCAAAGAATCTATTTATTTTTCTCTGCATCAACTCATCGATGGCAAATTTTGAAGCAACATCTGGGAACATCCTCTCTGATACTGAAACCACTGAGTGCCACACAATGGGAAACTCAAGTGGAGGCGATAAAGCCTATCAAACACCAAATTGGGAAGATAGATGATGCCATAGTTGTCATTATGGGGGATGATGCTATGACAGGAACTGTTCGTGGGAGAACAGTGGCAGAGGAAAATGGAATCACCAGAAACATACATAACTTCAAATTTCTGTGTGGCTTAGTGTTTTGGCATGACATACTGTTTGAAATAAATGTTGTAAGCAAGAGACTCCAAGGTGTTGACCTTGATATACCTGGAGCAATGGAACAACTGGACAAAGCAAAGTCATACCTACAGTTTTAACCGGTCAGATGAGGGATTTCAAAATGTTCTGAAGAGTGCACAGAAGTTGGCAGAGGAACTTCACACTGAAGCTATTTTCCCACCCATTCAAGAACACAAGAGTCACCGAAGAAGAAGATATTTTGATTACGAGGCACGGGATAATCCCATAAGAGACCCCAAACAACAATTCAAAGTTGAATTCTTTAATCGGGTGCTAGATTGTGCAATACAGTCAGTTGAAGAATGTTTCATGCAGCTCAAGGAACACAGCAGTATATTTGGGATGTTGTATGATATTCCAAAATTCCTCACTATACCTGAAGAAGACCTACACCAGCAATGCAGGGCACTAGAGACAGTGTTGACACATGATGACATGCGCGATATTGATGTGAACAACAAGGAGTCTGGTGGCACCTTAAAGACTAACAGATTTATTTGGGCATAAGCTTTCGTGGGTAAAAACCTCACTTCTTCGGATGCACCAGACTCGTTGTTTTTGTAGATACAGACTAACACGGCTACCCCCTGATATTGATGTGAGTAATTTAGGTGATGAACTAAAAGCCCTTTCAAGATACATTTCAGCAGGATCAACTCCAAAGGCTGTTCTGGAATATATGTGCACAAATAAGATAACCACCCTCTTTCCAAATGCTTTTGTTGCTCTGCGCATACTTCTAACACTTCCTGTAACAGTTGCCAGTGGAGAACGCAGCTTCTCCAAGCTGAAGTTAATAAAAACACATCTACGCTCCACAATGACACGGAGAGGCTGGTCGGCCTTGCAACCATCTCAATAGAGCATGAGCTGGCTCAGACTGTGGACCTTCAGGACGCACTTCAAATCTTTGCAACCAAGAAGGCACGGAAAGCACCACTTTGATTATTCAAACAGATAAAAATGCCAGTGTTTCCTACGCAGAGAAGAAAAGTTACATTTGCTGTTCGTGCATTTGAAAGTTAAGTGTTAATTAAAATTTTTGAACAAGGCATTTTAAGTTGTTAGTTCTCCTTTATTGGGGTAGGTAGCAGAGCAGTACCATGAGAAGAGTAGAACAGGAAGAAGGCAGAATTGAGACCTTTCAAAGTTTTGGGCCAAGCGAGGGAGCATGGGGGAGTCATTTGAGCTCCCCGCCTCATGTGCCAAAATGTTGTGGGCCAGCCCTGGATCACGCCCCCATCCTGATCATGTCTTTTCCCCAAGTGCCTCCGTTGCATGCTGTACCGGCACCTTCTTGAAGCTGTATCATATAAGGGGTGTGCATAGAAATATGCCCCACCCCTTTTACAGTAGAACAACACCAGTTCTGTAAATAAGACCATCTCTGTGGAGGCCTGAGGTTGGGTTTGCCCCTAGTTATGTACATTATGGTTCATATTTTCAAGGAATCTTGCATGTGCAGAGGAGCTTGTAGATGACCAAGGACTGAACAAGCACATGGATTTAGGCAGCATGCCACAAACTTCAATTTTGAGTAAGGTGTTTCTGTGTATCATCCATCTCTAATGCTCATATCTTCACCTATTCCCAGGACAGCTGCAGCTCTGTCTCCTTTCCACTCCCCCCCACCCCACCCCCCCAGCTACTGAAAAGTATATTGAAACGGGGTCCAGGCAGCTCATCAACTGGGCACAAGTAGAAGAATCCAGGAAGTAATACTCATATTTCTGGTCAACTGTATGTTCTAGAACTGGGAAAATGCTGCAAGTATTGGAATACACAGGAGATGATCAGGTTGGCTGTGTCGGTGTCTTAACATGGACATATCTTTTCTGTGAATTTTCATGGGTTTCCCTGATAAGACCCTCATTTGTTGACCAAAGAGCTTCATATGGTTGCAGCACAGGGGATTCTTGATTATAGTTCAACATAATATGATAAATATGATTTTGATTATTTTAATAAGAATTGCTGGGGAGGATTAGTGGTGTAGATGAGGCAAATAAGCAAGACATTGATTCATTAGAGAGTTTTATTTGCTGGCCCTTTATAGCGGTACTAAGTGGCCCAGTAGCCATTTGAAATGCTGATGGGAGATCATCTCCACTTGCACCACCTCACTTGCAGCTTCCTAACCAATGAATTTCTTATGTCTGAGTCACCCTGGGATACGTCGTGAGGCTGCAGTGGAATATGCCTAAAGCATCGTGGGCATCTGAAAATAGGTTGCATGTCCATTTACCAGGCTATGCCCACAACCTGACCTGTATGTATTTGCAAAAACAACAAGGAGTCTGGTGGCACCTTAAAGACTAACAGATTTATTTGGGCATAAGCTTTCGTGGGTGAGGAATACCCACCTGGGGAAGTGAGGAAACAGATTGACAGAGCAAGACGGGTACCCAGAAATCACCTACTACAGGACAGGCCCAACAAGGACAATAACAGAACACGACTGGCCATCACATACAGCCCCCAGCTAAAACCTCTCCAGCGCATTATCCATGATCTACAACCTATTCTGGAAAATGATCCCTCACTCTCACAGACCTTGGGAGGCAGGCCAGTACTCGCTTACAGCCAACCCCCCAACCTGAAGCAAATACTCACCAGCAACTACACACCACACCACAGAAACACCAACCCAGGAACCAATCCCTGTAGCAAACCTGGTTGCCTACTCTGTCCCCATATCTACTCTGGCGACACCATCAGAGGACCCAACCACATCAGCCACACCATCAAGGGCTCATTCACCTGCACATCTACTAATGTTATATATACCATCATGTGCCAGCAATGCCCCTCTGCCATGTACATTGGCCAAACCGGACAGTCCCTCCGCAAAAGAATAAATGGACACAAATCAGACATCAGGAATGGTAACATAGAAAAGCCAGTAAGTGAACACTTCAATCTCCCTGGTCATTCTATTACAGATTTAAAAGTCACTATCATTGAACAAAAAAACTTGAGAAACAGACTTCAAAGAGAAACAGCAGAACTAAAATTCATTTGCAAATTTAACACCATTAATCTGGGCTTGAATAGGGACTGGGAGTGGCTGGCTCATTACAGAAGCAACTTTTCCTCTCCTGGAATTGACACCTCCTCATCTATTATTGGGAGTGGACTACATCCACCCTGATTGAATTGGCCCTGTCAACACTGGTTCTCCACTTGCGAAGTAACTCCCTGCTCTCCATGTGTCAGTATATAATGCCTGCATCTGTAACTTTCACTCTATGCATCTGAAGAAGTGAGGTTTTTACCCACAAAAGCTTATGCTCAAATAAATCTGTTAGTCTTTAAGGTGCCACCAGACTCGTTGTTGTTTTTGTAGATACAGACTAACACGGCTACCCCCTGATACTGTATGTATTTGCTCATCCTTCAGCATATGCTCAGATGTGCAGAAAAATATTTCTTGGACTGCTATATTCATCCAGAGGAAGTCCTCAATAAATGTGATAGTCCCATGATACATTTATTGTGGGATCTCAAAGTAGAGAAGGACGTCTTAGTGGCACCACAGTTAATTTATTGCACCAGGAAAGTTACGTTCATTTTGGGACCTCTATTGAATTTGATAATTCTATATATAAAGTTGACAATCAGCTATCACTACAACTATTCATTGTGGAACAAAAGTAATATTTTCAAAAACACCTAAGTGACTTAACTTAATTCCCATTTTCAAGAGTGGCTGAAAGTCAAAGGGATTTAGGTTCCTATATGCCTAAATCTCATTTGAAAATGGGACTAAGGCTCAGAACTTCAAAGGTATTCAGGCACCTGACTCCCAGTGGAAGTTAAGGCAAATATAGGAGTTAGGTGCCAATGAGAGCTAGATGACTAAATGCCTTTGAAGATCTGGGCCTAAGTTTCTTTTGGTGCTTTTTGAAAATTTTACCCCAAATCTTGAAGTCCTAACTCAATTCTTACTCCATCAAAACTTCCATTGACTTCAGTGAAAGTTTTACTTGAGTAAGAACTAAGTAAGGATTTCAGAGCTTAGGAATTCATTGTATTGAAAGTATCTACACCTATTGCTTTTTTGAAACTGACCAAATGCTATTGCACATTTCTTTAAATGTAGAACTTCATAGAATCTGCGACTCCCTCCCCTCAGGATATTCTAATTTTCATTTGGTTCCACTGCATCTCTCTTCCTTGGAATATCACTTTATTATTGTATCTTCTGCTCAGCTCATTTCTCCAAGCTTGCTCATAGTCATTTAATGGTGAAAATTTATTTTCTCTGATCTGCACTCTGAATCTATATTACATATTCTACACTTGTGAGAATCCTCCATGAAAACAAGTATAGAAAGCAATGTTTAGCATTTATTTGACTCCTCAAAGCCAAAGTTTTTCTGTACATTAACTATTTGCATGGGCAGCGGGTGGAGACCCCATCTGGGGAGGTTAGCCCCCGGCTCTGCCCCTCCACCCGCACCCCCCCCGGGGCCACAGCCCCCCCCCCCCCCCCCCCCCCCGCACCCGGAGGAGCCCGAGGCTGGCTGAAGCCGCACTGTACCTCCCCTCCCCAGACCCAACATGCCCAGGGGAAATTGGAAAAGCATCTGTGTTACAAGACGCTTTAATATGCCCCAGGCAGGTTCCGGGGCAGCTGAGAAGGTGGCATGTGCCTCCTCAACCGCCCTGGAACATTTATGGGGCATAATAAAGCAAAAACTTCGCCACCAAATTTGCAGCCGGGGGTTCGGCGGCCGTGGCAGCACCAGGGAAGGCAGAGCCTCCCCTGGCCTATTATACCCACCGCTTCATAAGGGGAAGATCTTTGCCCTCACTTTGGTATCAGTCTGGAGAACCTGTTTTGGCTTCAGTGAATTACTTCAGATCGGCAACAGTGTGACTAACTAAGAATATGGTCCAATAAGACTACTCCCTCAAGTCAGGGCAACTCGCATGGGCAGAGATTTGCACACCTGTTACGCAAAAAGGGCAAACTAAAAACAAACAAACAAACAAAAAAACTGCAAACAGTAGCGACATCATTCACTTTTTCTTTAGAGTCCTGCTTTTGTGCACACTGTCGATCATGACATTATCATCGGTTGTTACCCAGGGTTTTCAGAACCCAAAGCAGTGGTAACTTAGCTGTTTCACTCCAGGCAGTGTCAGGAATAAATCAATAGGAACACAGCAATTCTGTCTGATGAAAGATGAATACAAGTAAGCGTGCTCTTATCTAAAACTACAGTTTATTACATTGAAGCACACACAGACATAAGCATAGGTTTAGAACATCCCAAATAATTTCCTAGAGTCTGAGATGGTATTGAGTAATTATGGTAGGTCCGCGATGGCTGGTCGCTTCCCTGCCAGGGAGTAAGGTGTCAGGAAAAAGGTCTCTCAGGATAGCTTCAGAGGACTGCTCCAAAGTACACTCTATTATCTAGTCTTATAGCTAACTTTTACAAAACACACAACTCATACGGACCCCTACTGGGTCATCATCTCTCCTAACTCCTTCTTTCCTCCCACTCCCTTTCCCCCCCACACACTCCTGCACAGCAAGCAGGAGTCTCTGGGAGCAGCTCCAAGGCAGAGGGCAGAAGCAGCACATGGCAGTGGGGGGAGGGACAGCTGAGCTGCCAATTGGTAGCCTGCTGGGCAGCTGCAGCACAGGGAACTTAGGGGAGCAGGGAGCTGATAGGGGGGCTGCTGGTCTACCCTGGTTACAAGCCCCCACCAGCTAGCTGCAACGGGCTGCTCTTCCTGCAAGCAGTGGACAAAGCAGGCGGCTGCCAAACGACATTAGAAGGGAGCATTGCGCAACTTTAAACGAGCATGTTCCCTAATTGATCAGCAACGAAACAATGTTAACCGCAACGAATTTAAGTGAGGAGTTACTGTAATATGGTGGCAATTAGCTTGATCAAAATCTGGGGTACACATAACCCTCTAATCCAGGGCAACATAATTTTCCATTTAAAGTCAATTCCTTCAATTTGTTCCCCATCTAATCCTCTCTCCCCTCCTCTTCAGTGATCTTTTTTTTTTTTTTCTTTTTTTCTGAGAAGTCCAGCATTATCAGTTAATCTGAAGAGAGTCAGTCCTTCTCCATTTATCTCTTAGCATTCTAGTTCTTCCAACTGCAATTCTTACAGTACAATACACATTCCAGAACAGCATTTAATAGCCTGAGTGATATTGTATCTCATTGTCTGATACCTGTTTTTGAGCTGAAAACCTACTTGACATAATTTTAAGGTCCTCATACATTTCAACCCAACACTTTGTTCTATGTATAGAACATAATGAATTTTCTCTGATATGTAGTGTCTTTCAGACTCAAGTTAGTGCAAAAGTACTTTACGATAATGAGCTAGATACTGGTTGTGAAGTAACTGTGTAGGCAAATGCAGCATCCATTATGCTCTGAGCAATAGTTAGCACACAACCCTTTTTTAAGTGCCTTCCTCATAAAATATAGGCTAATCATATCAAATAGCTTTTTATAGTCCTTAAACATCAATAACTTAAAACATTTACATTCGCTTCCCTTTAAAATAGTTTGATTCAGACATTGCAGATACTGTAATATTAAAGCCAATTCAAATAGGCCAATTCAATGCCATAATTGACACTGCCTTGTATCTAATGTCTGTGGGATTTCATTGCTCAGAGCCATAGTGGACAACTTGTACATTTGTGATAAAAGACTTGTCAACTATTAATAAAGCCATTTTCTTTTTGCATAATATGTCTAACTTTCTGCAAAAGAAGTGGCCCAAGTAGTGACCGAACTCTACACTTCCCCAAAGTTTGGGAATGCCCATATAAAAAGGAATTCGGTTCAGGCCCATTTCTAATTTGTGGTCATGAAAAGCTCAAAATGGTTGTGGTAAAGTAATTGAGTAAAGTACTCAATTCTGCAGTCCTTTAGGTAGGCAAAATTCTCAGAGGTCAACCAGAGAAATAACATTATTCCTCCCCAAAATTAAAGCATAAGGTTTGTTGGAGATCCAATAAAAACTGTAATAGTATTTAAAATGTTATGGAAAAAAAGGGATCTATTCTGTCCCTTTTAAACCAAACCATATCACCAGCTGACATCACCAGCACCTTAGTCAATTAACTTGAATCTGAGTTGCAATCTTATTTCAGCACTGGAATTGCTGGTTAACTACACCATTCTGGTGGTGACAGAATAGAACGCTGTGAAACCCTCTGTTCAAGAGCCCTTAAGCAGAGGAACAATTACCCAATATTGCCCTCTTGGAGGAAAAGAAAAGCCCAACTCTTTCTATCCCTGACAGGATGTTCAGGCATCAAGAAAACCTTATGGTCAAAAGTAGCAATAACAGCTGACAGATTTAAAGGAATCATCACGGACACTTAATCTTCACCCACTGCCTGGAGAAGATCATTGATCGAGACAACCAATTCAGTCTTTCTGTCATACCCAGGCCTAAAGTGTAATTGACAGTGATCAAGTAAATCTGAGAACTCCACTTATTGTCTGAGTTTTCTTCATTACCTCCTCCTCAGTAACTTTCCTCTAACAGGAAGATTTAGAGATATGGTGATAACTGAGATTCACAGCCTCAAGAGATGGGTTCTTCAGTGAGGACTGAGAGATAACTTCTTTAAGATGTGCTGGCATTGTGCCCTCCTGAAGGCAGGTACTTACAATCAACTCCAATATTAGACTAGACTTAGATTGTTTTTTTGTTGTTTCCAGATGCTGCCTTCACATCCTGTGTGAAGAAAGGGGGCTGGGATTTCCAATGAAATAGACAGCAGAAGCA
>NW_020664435.1:33815880-33891719 GCF_002925995.2 Terrapene triunguis
TGGTCTCACGCTCCTCGTCCAAGAGCAGAGTGGGCCCAATCAGCCTTCAGGTCCTTCTTACTGCACCTGGCAGCAAGGCAAAATCTTTGTAGTGTTCACCAGACACCTCTGCACATTGTGCTAGCTTTAGTGGTAGTCGGTCATTAATCATTTTACCCCATTGGCAAACAAAAAACAAAATGTTTAAAGACACACTGTCCCTGTACAGGGACTCTAGCAATATAGCTAGAAGGTTCAAAATCTGCCTCTAAAGTGAAGCTTCAGTGGCACATAATGATGAGCATTCCAGGTGCCTTTTCTGCCTCAGAAAGGGACATATTCCTGAATGATGTTCCTACATTGCTCCTTCTCTAAGCAAAACTCAGAAAGCTAGAGAAGACTGTCTAAAATTATTCCTCATGGGGCAAGCCTCCTCAGACAAGGACAAAGCTAGACCTCAGTCTTCTGGTCTGTCCCTCTTCACAAGTGCCCTGGTGAGCCAAGATACCACCCCAAGCTCCTGAGCTACGTTGACCAACCGGGCCAAGTCGCCTGCCTCCATTCCAGCACCCACGACCGGTGACAGGAAGGAAAGAACACCTCTCCAGAAATGAGCCAATACCACGACTGAAGTCAATGGGAGTTTCAAAGTCAGCCATAATTATGAGAAGGTGTGGTGGGGCAGTTGCCCCACCCCCTGAGAAAAGGGCTGGAACAGGCCTTTGAGGCTGTGGAGGCCGGCAGCCAATCAACAAAGGCCTGCAGGGAGCCAATCAGGGCAGGGCAGAGGCAGCCAATCAAGGCTGGGTGAGGCCCTATATAAAGGCTGCCTAGAAGAGGAGGAGGCAGTCTCTCCCTGGCTGGCAAGGGAGAAGGACCAGCTCCTGAGGAAGGAGCCAGCACCTCGGACAGAGCAGTGCTGGGCAGGCTTGGGGGAGCTAGAGAGAGCTCCAGCCCTGTTATCTGCCAGGCTGCGGCCCCTGCTACGAAGGGCGGAGGAGGTGTGCAGGGCTGAAGGGGGAGTGGCCAGGGAAGGAAAGCGGACAGGAGGAGAACGAAGGAGGCTGCCGCTAGAGGGTACCTGGGTCGGGACCCAGAGTAGCAGGCGGGCCTGGGTCCCCCCTTTCCCCCTTTATACTGCAACTGGCCACAGAAGATGGTGGCCAATGCAGTCTGCAACTTGCCCCTGAGCTAAGGGGCTAGACTGTGGGTTGCAGTTGGCCGCTGAGGCAGGTGCGACTCCTAAATACTGCTGTTTAAACCCCCCTCCCCCCAGAAGGGGGTGAGTTTGGAGTAGTGGGCACTGCCGGAGGGCAGTGTCCTGAAGAGGACGCCGCCGAGAGGAGAGCAACACAGGTCCCAGAGCAGAGCAAACGGACAGCGGACGAGACACCACGCACTGAGGGCGCTCCGCAGTGGACAGAGCTAATTCCAGGAGCAACCAGTGGGAGGCGCCAGCGGTGGTGAGTCTTGACGCTGTCACAGAAGGCAAATAAATAAAAAAATAAATGCTAAAGCACAGGCCAACAATTCAGGTGAAGGAAGCATTCCGAAGATTATTAATATTGAGAAAAAATGATGAGGGTTTCCTTGAAGGGGCAAGCTTATAGGAAATATTTTAAGGAAGGAAAGAACTTTTTTTTAATCAGTGACAAATTTCCTTTCTTCTTTCTGCTATATTTTAAGCAATACAATAATAATAAGGTATCAAAATAAAGGCACACTTTGGCTGCACTCTTGAATTCATTGGTGCACAGTTGTTGGTGTTAGGATTATCATTGCAAAACACAATTTATAGTGTAAGTATCTGCCAGTGTCTGGGGCACAAAAATCCTAAATAAATATTTTGTTGATCTAGTAAAACATATTCCATCCTCATCTGCCCTCTGATGACTAAACTATAAAATGTGGAGCAGCTAATAGTATTATAAATACTTGGCTTGGAATATATTATCCAGACAGTAATGAGCACGTCTAGTGGTGCCATAGAGATCTGAGGCTTTGTGAAACGATTCAAGCAGCTGCTTACAGTTTGATACTGTTTCATGAGGCCTCCTGGGGCAACAATTAGTCCCGTGAACTCATTCTGTCCCACATTTATTTACCAAAAGGACTTGGAGTGAATGGCAATGTAGGTTCTTGGTCTCAGAAAGATGATCTATCCTTGCTTCTCTCTCTTGAAAAAGGTGTTTCTGGCTCTACCATCAATTGTTATAAATATATTTGGAAGTCTCAAGTCCAAGGTTACAAGTATTAAACTTCATATAGAAACTTTCTGCCGAGGCTTTCGTTGTTCTTAAATATCAATTGATTTTAAATCTAGCAGTTCTTTTCTGTTTTTTCATTTATTTTTAAAATGTGATTCTCTATTGAATGTTAAATACTTTTTTTATTAAATGTAAACCATGGCAGTCAGCAGAAGTGCTTTATAGATTTGATTTCTAGTGCATACAATCTCCAATAAGTACAGGTGATATAGATCAGTGTACAACCTTATTAGGTACACATTTGATAGCACATTCCCTTAATGAATATAAGTGTGTAGGCTCTCTAACTGGTAAACTAATTAAATAGAACTTTCAATGAATTAACAATGAGCAGATATTTCCTTTCAATATTTAAAACCTCTATAGTAAACTGCCCATTCTTGAGTAACGCATACAACAACAACAACAAAACCCTGATTATGAGCTCTCTTACTCTAGTTGTACATTGGCATAATGCCACTGGCTTCACGTAAGTTACTCCTGATTTACGCCAGTGTAAATTAAAGCAGAATCTGGCCTAATAGTAACATCCCCTAATAACTAGTATTCCTTACCTATTTTATACGCATTGTTTGAGTTTGGAGTGGTTTAAGTAAGTTGAGTTCTCAGAGAAATGTTGGGGCCATGCCCAGTCGTGAAGTAAATGGTGGTGTACATAACATGTCAGGGCTATGCTGGTTAAAAATGTGCATAATTTGTAAAATGCAGTAGTATAACATGTACTGCTTTGGTATTCAGAAGGTGGGCAAAACGAGCGTAACAGGGAAGGGGTTGATGAGGCCGTACAGAAAGAAAAGCTTTATCAGATGATATATAGCAAATAAATGTCTTTCTGGAGGAGAGCTGTTTTATAATGCACTCTGCTGTGAGTTGTTTTTCCTGCTTTGTACTCCCTCACCATGTAAGTTGTCTGATTTTGCACACCCACTGAATTTCACATGCAGATTACACACTTTACTGCTTACACCTTTTTTTATAAACTAACTTAAACTAGTATTTATATCACCACTGAATTCGGTCCATTCTATTTAACTCTCACTTCTGAATAGCCTCCCCCTGTACTGAATATAAATAGTTCATATGACAAAAAGGCATAGATCCATAGATTCCAAGTGACCACTGGATCATCTAGTCTAACCTCCTGTGTAACAGAGACATAAGGACATAGAATTTCCCTGAAAAATTCTTAAAGCATATGTAATGCTGACAGACCCTGGGATCTTTGGAGCTTAGTACATGAGCCTCTACCACATGAGCTAAAAGCCAACTGGCTGTTAGATCAGGCTGTAGAGCAGACTCATTTTATCTCTCTCTTAAGTGGTCTCGGTGCCACTAGATGGGCCAGAACACTACACCCAGAAGGTGTGCGGGTTACATACTTCCCCTAGCTGAGGAAGCATCGCCCAAGCTTCAGAGTCTTTCCAGTTCAAATCCCGGACGAGGCTCCACTTGTAATGCCGACAGACCCTGGTAGGATTGAACCTGCAGCCTTTGGAGCTTAGTGCATGAGCCTCTACAGCATGATCTAAAAGCCAACTAACTATTAGCTAAGGCTATAGATCAGATGCATTTTATCTCTCTCTTAAGTGGTCTCAGTCCCACTAGATGGGACAGAACACAACACCCAGAAGGTGTGTGGGTTACACATATATATTTTAGAAAAACATTCAATCTCAATTTAAAAATTGCTGGTGATGGAGAATCTACCATGACCCTTGGTAAACTGTTCCAGTGGTTATTTACCCTCACTGTTAAACATCTATGCCTTATTTCCAGTCTGAATTAGTCTAGCTTCAACTTCCAGCAAATGGATCATATTATACTTTTCTCAGCTAGATTGAAGAGCCTTTATCTAATATATTTCCTAATATTTTATCTAATATTTTATAGACTGTAATCACATTACCCCTTATCCTTCTCTTTGCAAAGCTAAATAGACTGAGCTCCCTGAGTCTATCACTATAAAGCATGTTTTCTAATCCTTTAATCATGTTCGTGGCTCTTCTCTGAACCCTCTCCAATTTATCAACAGTCTTCTTGAACTGTGGACACCAGAATTGGACACAGCATTCCAGCAGCGGTTGCTCCAGTGGCAAATGCAGAGGTTAAATAACCTGTCTCTCAGAGGCATGCACAAGAATAAAAATGTGGCTGCTTTTGGAGGGGCACTTGCTGTGGCCCCTGCAGCCAGAGGAGCTGGCTCTTCCTGGCTCTTCCTTCCCACCCCCACAGGTGGAGGAGCTGCCTTTCTTCCCCGCCAGTGGCTGGAGGAGCTCACTCTCCCCACCGCAGCCCCAAAGGAGTTCTGTGCCCCCACTGACTGGTAAATTTGGGATAATTAGCTGGAACAAATTCTACTCTGAACCAAATACAGAGCTCCAATACACATGCATGATTCCTGGTGGAATCAATGGACATTGCCATCACAAAATCTAAGGCCTGGTCCACACTACCCCCCCACTTTGGACTAAGGTACGCAAATTCAGCTACATTAATAACGTAGCTGAATTCGAAGTACCTTAGTCCGAACTTACTGCGGGTCCAGACGCAGCAGGAAGGCTCCCCCGTCGATGCCGCGTACTCCTCTCGCCGAGCTGGAGTACCGGCGTCGACGGCGAGCACTTCCGGGATCGATTTATCGTGTCTAAACCAGACACGATAAATCGATCCCAGAACATCGATTGCCTGCCGTCGGACCCTCCGGTAAGTGTAGACGTACCCTAAGAGCAGATTTTGCACCTAACATAATCCAATGTTGTAAGTACTGTGCATTTTGGAAGGAGAAATAGTGTTATACTGTTTGCTGTGAACCTGACTGCTAATGAGTTGCATTTTCATGAATCACTTCAATTATAAACTTATGGCTACTTAATCCAGGATATTAATAATTTGGAATGTAGCAAAGTGCTGCTTTATTTGAACAAATACTACAGATTAGTATGAATGCTTAGAGCACTTGTTTTTAAAGATTTTTTGCTTTTATTGTTATTGCTGAAAAACATTTTTGCAGTTTCTTTAGTTTTTATGTAAGCTGTCATAAAAGAGGCTACTTATAATAATATGTGACTTTATGACAAGTTGTATAATTTAACGATCACCACTTTTGTCCCTCATTTTTCAGTTTTAGCATCTATCCCTGTCTAATAATGAATATCATAATTTGTGGTCGTACCCAAGATAAAATGTGCAGAGTTCAATGAACGGAAGTAATTTTTATAGCAGTTACTTTTTTTTTATTCTCTTCATAAAGATCATACTTTAATTCTGGCAAACCTTATCACAACTGTTCAAGATGTACTGTACTAAACCATCTCAGCAACAAGCACGTACTGGCTTTGCATGCATAATAAACTGTTGCTCTTCCTGAATTTGCTGCTCCTCTCCATTTCTTTATTGACAAATGTATCACATTCTTGCATGCCGAATAGGATAATGAGATTAATTTTATGCTGATATTTCAAAAAAAAAGATGAACTATACAATAAAATTATAGAAAACTAAAATGACAAAGCAAACAAGGTAGCCATACAACAGACACAAATGTGACGCATTTGATATAGTAATTTGCAATTATTCTATTTGGAAACACTGCTTCTGCCCGCAAATGTATTGTATATACAACCCCAAGATCTTTTTTATTAAATAATTCACCAACATATATTGTAAACATGTTGTCTGCAATATTGGAGAGTTAATTATATTCCCCAATAATAAGACAAAGTGACAGTAGCAGCTCGTTAAGGGTGAAATTACCCCAGTGTAGAGGACCTGTACAAGGCCCTGTGCACCACACATTAAAAGTGTAAATAGTGCAGAGGGTCTTCTACATTGGGGTGAATTTCATTCATAGTTAGTGTATGTATGGGACAGATTTGCAAAGATATTGTAGGGATGTATTCCTGAAATAAAGATTGTATATTATCTACCTGGACCATGGTCTGGATAGGATCATTGGGCTTATTAAGCTTATTGTCCCTTTGTCTTCAAACTCTTACAAAATAACCAGGGTAGAATTCTGGATTAGTACTGCAGCATGTAGGAATGTTCCCTATTGTTGGCTTTTATTTTGCTTTCATTGAATTGGGTCTTAGGCATTCTAGTGTGGCGAGTTAGACTACATTTGTGAGAGGTCTCCACAACCCTGCAGGGCTGCTCAACTGAATCATTCTCTTATCAGGTGCTTGAACCCTGCATTCAAGTGCAATGCAATTATTGCTGGATCATGCCAACCACTGTAGCCAATAGCTTCAGCCAGGTATGTAGTGAGAGAGGCTGGAGCCTCTTAAGGCACAAGGAACGAAGGTCTGGCACATAGAGCTCCTGCATGGAAAAGCCTAGGAATAGCCACATTTGGGGAGAAAGTATAGGCTGAAGTTTATGCTGTGGTTGTGTTTAAGTTACTAATATAGCCAAGCTCCAGGAGGGGATTAAACTTGGATACTACACAGCGTGTATGTATTCTGTTCAGCGCAGGGTAGGTATTCCACTGGCTTATAACCTCTTTTATTGGACTCCATTCCAAATTTGGCCCTGACTGACACCTCAAGCAACCATATTGCCTTTCAGAGAAAATCATTATGCAACTTGGTGGGCATCCTGTCTCACACATCACTTTTCCAGGAGACATCTGGGTTGTTGGCTTGCTCTGCAGTTTGTTTAATGGGGAAAGGGGGAGTCTAGCCTTTTTCAGGTTCATTGTTTATACCAATTCCACTTCACAGCCCCATATGACTCAGTTCATTCTGTCACCATGGAGATGGGGGCTACACGCACAGGGTCACCCTGGGCAGGAGTAAAGAAGCATGTCCATTAACAGCCTGTAGTTTTAAAGCAGTAAAAAAGGTCAGTTCTCAGAATGGGAGTGCTAGTTCTGACAATATAAGAACACATGCCTTGTGTCACTAGAGCATTAAGGTGACTAAGCTCAGAGATTGGTTTTTTTTTTTTTTTTTTTCTTCAAGGAGTCATCAAATGTAGTTTAGGTTCTATAAGCTGTACATTTTGATAACACTGCTGTTAAGTCAATTCAAGCAGAACTGGGACAGCAACACTATCGGGCATCATTTCAATAGTCTGTGGCTGTCTTCCAGAGGTGCAAATATCATTACGCTGTAGCAAAGCAGTCTATGAACTGGGTTAGGCGAACAGCTGTTATCTACACTCAGGAAAATGAGACCAGTGACAATAACTTCACCTGCCTGACTAGTTAAATGCCCTGCCTTTCCACACTGATAACACTTGGCATAATTTGTAGGGGGAAAGACGCATGACTTTGTTTGATCCAATTATAGAACCATAAAAATTTCAGCAAGAGAAGCCATACAGTATAGGTCATCCAGTCCGTCTTGCAAATGTAGGACTGTTTGGATACATGGTGCATACTGGAGTAAGAAGTATTGTTCTTTTACTATGCTCTTTTCTGTGAGTGGGGCTGGAGGGTTAAATTGACCAGGGTGTCATATGGATATTAGGGTCTGTGATCTAGGACAAAAGATGTCCTAGAGACAGGATCATCAGCTGCAGCTACCCTTTGCTGCAAAGACTGCTTCCTGTCCTCTGAGCTTGTTTTTGGCTGATGATATGTATTTATTGAATAAAGTTTCAGCTTTTGTGTCATTAAAACTTTATGAGAGAATAAGGTGTCTTTTCTGAAAGGTCCCCTCCTCTGAGCAGTGCAGTGTTAGTGAAATAATTGCCTGAATATGGCACATTATTTTAGTCTTTGTTACATCTGTTACAGTAGATTCATTTTGACTAGTTATAACTATCTGTAGGGTAAGTTCTGGTGTAAGCAATACTGTGCTGCATACATAGCATGGGTATTTGGTAAGGTATTGCTGTCTTGTTTATGATTTTCATCATTTGCTACCAGTACCAGTGTGTAGTAATTCCTACAATATAGTAACTCATTAGTCAGTAGATTCACCCATTGTGTGTGCACATTGCTGGGGTCTGCATTATTCTAATACTTCACTCACTCTAAGCATGAAAAGGTTCATTAAAGATTAAACTGCAGTAGCGTATTAATTACTGGGGAAAGGAAGGATAGAAAATAGACACTGGCCTTCACTACTCAGCCAAGGTATCTGCAAACTCCACGTTACATCATCTATTAATAGCTGCAATTTAGTTTTCAAACCTACAAAACAAGTTTATAAAAGGCAGTGCAGGCTCATCATTGCAAGGTAGTAATTCAGAAGGAGGTGTAAGTGGGAGTTTCCATCATTGTCACCAAAATTTTATATTCCAAGCAAATAACTACTTTAAGATAATGTTAGGGTTGCAAACTTGAGCACTCAGTAATTGGGTTCATAAGTTGATGGCTGACTGCGCAACCTTAACCCTGGCCACTTGTGTATGTGTACTGTAGTAGTCTTTAACAACAAGACCACATGCTATTCCTCAGGGGAGGGAATCACATAAAATATTTTCTACAGCCATCTATGGCTGACTAGGGGACTGAGTTCCCACCTTGCCAGAGATGGACTTGACCATGGTGTGACTTCTAGGCTTAAAAACTGCAACACGTTGCACCTAAGAATGAAAACACTGACCCTGAAAAAGCTCCAAATGGTTTAGAATGCAGCAGTCTGCCTCTTTAGCAACAACAGGTTATTGAAATCTCATTCCTCCAGTGCTCTGCTAACTTCACTGCCTCCCCATTGAATACAGAGACAAATTGATTTTTTTTTTATTGTAATTTTCAAAGCCATCCATTGCTTTGAATGTTCAAGCACCCTTAGAAACCACTTGTCTCTCTACAACCATGACTTCCCTTGACAGCTTTGTTCCTCAGGGACAATGGACATGTCAACCACAAGGGCCAGACTGGAGAATGTGGGCAATGGAACTTATTCCACAGCTGGCTTACCGTCCGCAGAATTCCCTTCTGCACTAGATTAGAATAATCATGAACCTCTGTCTTTAGAAAAAATGCAAACTCATTTCCGCAATGTAGCCTTCCCAGAATAAAACAAAACCCAACTATTGGGGCGGAGGGGAGGGAGAGGTGGAAGGAGGTAAAGAAACAGACCCTCGTGTTCCTTTTCAAAATTCATAGAACATTAATACAGTGATGAGTGGATATAAATAAATAGCCAGTAGTGGTGTGAGGTCTCCAAAAACACATGAAATGTAAAGAATTTAAAACAGAACAACAAGAGTTATAGAAACCTAACTCAGCCCCTATTTGTTGTCAGCACTGTGCAAATCCCCCTAGGCCATGGAGCATTTTAATGAATGGAGGAAAAAGAGAATGATCTTTTTACCAGATTCTGGGTCTTTCACAGGATTTCAAATAGGTCTGCTTTAGAGCCATTCTGAGAATTGTGGAGATCAGTGCACAATGCATCTGGGGGGTGGGAAATGTTGTGAACATACCAGGTGGGTGATTTTCAAATACCATAACTTGGTCTAAGTAAAATCAACTTCCTCTGAAAAAAAATAGACTATACACTACTCTTCAGTAAGGTCTCATGCCACGCTATACTGTTGCTTTTGAACCTCCAGCCATTTTGACTTAAGACTGTTCAAAAAGAGTTCATAAGATTTTTTTTTTAAATGAGAAGTCTTTTTTTAATTCTCCACTCACCCAAACATCGTTAAACCACTTTTGCTCCAACTTTCAACAAAACATTCCTCTTGGGGCAGAGACCAAACTTGGACAATTTCAGCATAACAAGGTGGATGCTTCCGAAAGTAAGGGAAGAGGTAATGGTAACTGTTTCTCAACCTTTGTGATGGGGACAGTACCTGTTGTATCTATGTTTTCTTTAGTGTCCTCTTGTATAGGAACTTAGCATTATACCGCTCTGTGATTAGAATAGATCAGCTGAATAGTCCCTCTTTTCCTGAAACTTCTAATCAACAGCAAAGATTGTACTCCCAACAGTAATATTAGTATAGCAAGATATAAGAATGCTCTAGCATCATCCAGCTAACTCTCAGCAACTACATTTATTAGACACTACTGTAAAGTTTTCAAAAGTACCTAAGTCAAGTAGGGCCCAGATTCTCAATGGTATTTAAGTGCCTAACTCCTACTGAAATAGAAAACCAGCCAATCTTGATTTAAAAATTGTCAGTGATGCAGTACCCACCACAACATTCAACAGCGCCTGAGACGCTTTTGGAAATTGGATTTGGGCTCCTAAGTCACTTAAATGCTTTTGTAAATTTTACTAATACAGCAGAGAACAAGCAAAATAATAAGAGCTTAGTTTTGTAGCCATTGAAGTGACATTGACTTTAGTACATATGGGCTCAGGTCCCTATAGAGACATTAAACAATGGCAAAACTTTTGTTTGAATTAGAGTGTCTATGGTTTATGGTAAATACAACTCTACACAACTTTTTACAACTAATGGTCAGCTAGGGGATCGGGACTAATATCTTTTCTCATAGCAATATCAGTATTGTGTGGTCACATTCACAGAATGTTGGAACATTCAGTGCAAATATCAGTTATGAAAAACACCAAAAAATTAATGCCAGTAGGGAAGAGCTAAAGTTCAATGCAAAAATTCTACCAGAAGAAAAAGCACAAATTCTCTCAGATGCAAATGCAAAATCAAAAAGGGGGAAAGGTACAGTCAGAACATTTAATGTAATTCAGTAACATGAGAAACAGAAAATAAGGAAAGAATAAAAATAATCTTATTGGGGGAAAAAGTAGGATGAAGTGCATGATATATGCCACGAGGGCCAAAGAAATGAATTGCAATAGACTCAGCTATTTCATCCAACTTCTGAGTGTTGACGTGACTCTTTTCTCCAGTCCTTGTGGCACTGGCACTGTAGAGCATTTGTGTATCTCTATTTTTCATACATTTTTTTTCTCAGCCTTGCTCACATACAGTAATATTTTGTCACTACCCTGCAATTGGAAGTCTTTCTCAAGGGCTTTTTCTGGGACAGTTTTTCATTTTACATTTTATTCCTTCCTCATATTTTGTTGCTTTCTTTTTATTTGTTCTTGAATTATGTTAACCATATACCGGGCAGACGTACTTGAAAAGGCCTGTTGCAAGTTGGGAGTTAGCTTTATGGGTAGCGCACGAGGAAGATTGCACAGTACCTGTCTGCACTGGCTGGCTCACAAATTCCTGAGCACTAACAATACACAACATTAATTTTAAAAATGTGTGTATGAGACCACGATGAAATTCATTACACCCTGGCTATGAAGTCAAAACTATACCCTTACCACAAACACCACCCTTCCTCATCCCTCACTCCCCAGATGCCTGGGTAAAGAGACAAGGTGCTACTACATGATAATCAGGTCAGTCCGAAAAGTAAATAAATACATAAATGTTCTGTCTTCAGAAAAATATTTATATACCTGACAATCATCTCTTTGTTGGGTGGAATTTGGTGTCATTGTAACTGTGCATGCAATGCCTTCCAGTATTGTGACTTCTTTGCTTCACCACCCATGCAGCTGATGCACGAGACAGATGAGATCAGAATTCATGAACGAATAGGATCAATATATTGAATGCTTTTATTTATTTTATTTATAATTTATTTATTTATTTTTATGTGGTTTTATATATTCCACTTTTATAGTCTCATGGAAAACTATTTTTTTCCATTGGTTTACAATATCATTCATTACAGTGCCCAGCTCCTACTATGCTTCTATACCTATATGCCCTCACAAAATACTGAAAACACCTAATCAGGGCTCATACAATGGTACTGAAGTAAATATTGAATCTGTGACACTCAGGAGATTAGATTATCAAATTTTCAGTGACTAAACATTGCAAAATTTCTATGGGATTAAGCAAACTATTCCCCCACCCGCCCACCCCCATATATTCCACAATACTGACCAACTCTATATAGCGCCTAACCTTGGGCACCTGAGCAAAGCCTTTTGTCTTCTGGAATGACCAAAAAGTTGACATGGGGGAAAGATTCCTCATTTCCAAACCAGATGTACAGCCCAGCCGCCTGCAAGACTAGGCCATATCCACCTGTTGCTATGTTCATCTGGGGAGCAGCACAGCATTTATTACAGTGTTTTGCCTGGTGTCATTTTCTTTACACTTACCCAGATGTTGTGTTATAATGTGATGCATCATAACTGAAATTCTGCTAATATTGAAGTCAATAGGAGTTTTGCCATTGAGTTCAGGGGGCCAGGATTTTACCTCATGTCTCATTCCATCAATGAGATGGGATATACTGTGACATGGCTGACATCAGTCCACCTGATGCCTTACAAAGGAACACTTTATCTACAAAATATTATCCAAATGTCTGAGAACTGCAATCTAACCCCCGCATAGTTCCTTAAGTAGTAGATATAAAGGTTGGTCTTATATACTACTCTATTTTTAAAATGTACATAATGTTTACAATCCCTCTATAGTGGTTGCTGAAAAGCCTTTCCATAGTTAGTCAGATATGAACTTCAGCTGGGCCTCAAGCACAATTCTGATCTGCATCCAATCTCAACAGTACCAGAATTTGGGTGGTGTTATGATCCAGAATTTGGGAGCTGTTGGCTCCACCTACTAGAGAGGTAAGTGGTAAGCACGAAGTTTGGAACTAGATATGAAATTCTCTACAATTCAGAGGCGTCTAAATCTTCAGTGTTGGTTCAGGCCCATCCCTTGTATGGACACACCTGTGTTGCCAAAAGGCATGTTGGAAATCCCGGTTACTTTAGAAATATTTAGCAGTGAATATCAAACAGCATTGTATGAAGTGCAGATACAAGTACGGCATCGCCATAGTGATAGTCAAATACCATGTGAAAGAAAGCTCCTCAGTCAGGAAAAAGATGTGTGCCATACAGGGTTAGGATGAAGTACCTGATAGTAGAAATTATGATAGATAGTACAGAGCAGCACTTCATTTATGTTTGGAAATCTTAACACCAGATCTTTGAACAAATGGCAAAAGAATTTGTAAACTTTGAATAATCAATAGCCTTCATCGGCCATTATGCAGGTTCCCTCTTCCTCTCCCCACACTCCTGAGATAATCCACATAGCTGTGAATCTTCTAACTGCATAGCCCACTGATAGCACAGATGGGCCAACCGTCACTGCACAGAGAGCTAATCCATGGCACACTGCGTAGGGGAAGGGAAAGGGAACCCTTTGCTTGGCTCCTCAGAACACAGTTGGGTGGCAGAACTGCTCTACGTCCCCTGCCAAGTGTCCCTCTGTGGCTCCAGAGTGTCTGGATTTGCCCCCAAATTAAATGTAGCCATTTTATCCAAACTGGAATAGAGCATTTATGCTATTGCTCAGTTCCATTTCCTCGCAATCCGATGTTAAAAGATGATCATTAAATTGTATTGAGTGATAATTGCTAATCCTAATGGCTAGAATACTCAGGATCATGTCTAAAGGCACAGTCCAGCCCATTATGATTAACAATTGCCACTCCTAAGAGGTACAATCCACCCCTGCTGCCCTCTTGCACTGGGGAAATTAAATTACTTCAGGCCTTAAGAGGGTGCAGCTTAGTGCTACCTGGTGCCTACCCATCAATTCTTGCCAGAGAGTAGAAGGATGGCGCCAAGATCTTAGTCCCTCTCAGCCCACTGGCCCACAAGCTCAGAGATGAGTGTGCCAGGAATCAGATCCATACCAGATCAAAGATCCACCTAGGTTTTAATCAGTTGTGCAGGGGCTGAAGGACCTTACACTGCCATCCTCCACTGCCCAGTGTTAATTTGATTTGCTTTTCAGTTTAAAGTAAGGCTAAATATTAGATCAAACAAATTCCAGCACTTTCACTATTTGGACTGCTGTAGATAATGCCAGTGAAAGACAAGTCATGCATTAGCCTTAAAGAACGTGGCATTTCATTTTTATTAATCAGGCACTTTTAATTAAATTGCATGTCATCATTCATTTCATTCGGCTGCATACAGGATGGTTACACAAAAGCACAGTGGGGAAGCAGGTAGATTAAGATGGTGACCTACATAGTGGACATTGCTGTTAGACCCATTGCCTGATTCATTTGTCAGTTAACATGGTCT
Source organism: Terrapene triunguis (assembly GCF_002925995.2). Taxonomy (NCBI): domain Eukaryota; kingdom Metazoa; phylum Chordata; order Testudines; family Emydidae; genus Terrapene; species Terrapene triunguis. Next base: position 33,830,138 of record NW_020664435.1, read on the forward strand.
TTTGGTGGCTGTTTTAAAAGTTAATGAGCATTATGAACACACAAAGAACCCAATTTTTACTCCACTGCACAATAAATGTAGAATCTGCACATCTTTCGCTATTCCCTTTGCTGGACATATTCATGAGGAATACAGAACCCACAGACAGCAAGGAAAAAGCAGACTTGGATAAGCACTTTTGTGTATAACGTGAATGAGAAGAAAGAGGTTCTCAGGTGTACTGAGTTCTTTGATAATGAAGCAGGTAACTACTTACGTAACACTCAGTATTATGTATTTTACACAGTGCTGTTAATACAGGACTTTACGCAAACAGATGAGACCACATGCCTGTCTTGAAGATCAGTGCTATCTATTACAGGCCACATTTTTGCTAGGATCCCCAACTCACCCTCCTTATGTGCATGCACAACTTTGTGTGTGCATATGCTTTCATGAATAAAGTCACACAAGCACACATAAAGGCCATATTTTGAAAATTCGCCCTACAATTTTAACACTTCAGGTCCAGTTATCTAACATCATTCAATTATTTGTGTCAATGGTGTTGCAGAATGGTCTTGAGGATATAACTGATTAAATGGTACACCATCTAGCAGTGACAGAGCAAGTGGCGCCTTCAAAGCCAAGGTTGTTAGAAGAACTGTCTGGTTTCCTGAAGAAACTGAAGCCAGAAGCAGCTTTTAAGCTTGAATGGAAACTGATTTAATATATGAGCACTTGTACTTTAATTAACATATTGAAGTAGACCCAGCCAATGATCTTTCACATTTATAACTATTCCTGCTGAATGGAGGTGCTGAGTACTGTTTCTGCTGATCATGCTAATCGGGATTTTTTCCCCCACTTAAATCAGTTGCTGTTGCCTGTTAACACATTAGAAAAAGATATTTACATTTACTTTTTGCTAATTGAAAGAGAAAAAATAATTATGATGTGCAACTTAGATTTGGGGGGGAGGGGGGTCAATAGGGCCAAAGTGTTTCCTGTATTTCTGCTCAATAGAAAGAAGGTCCTGGAACAGCTGTCTCTCAGTTCCTCCTGGTTGAAATCCTGTCCCCACTAAAGTCATTAGGACATGAGTACAGGCTTAAAGTGAAGTATTTATGTACATGCTGGCCTGATGTTAAGGGGGAGAGGGATAGCTCAGTGGTTTGAGCATTGGCCTCCTAAACCCAGGGTTGTGAGCTCAATCCTTGAGGGGGCTGCTTAGGAATCTAGGGCAAAATCAGTACTTGGTCCTGCTAGTGAAGGCAGGGACTTGATGACTTTTCAAGGTCCCTTCCAGCTGTATGAGATAGGTGTGTCTGTGTGTCTCTCTCTCTCTCTCTCTCTCTCTCATATATATATATATATATATATATATGTGTTTGTGTGTGTTCAGAGGAGGGATGAACTTCAGTTCATGATCAAGTACTTTCCTGAAGGTCCTGATCAAGGACCTTGTTCAGTACAAGGTTGGCCACCATTGTACATCTAAAACTAGATGATGAAAATTGAGTTTGGAGATAGGGGTGGCCTATTCAAGGCCATGTAAAAATACAAGAAATGTTTCATTATTTATCCCTAAATGTTTTATTGTGAGGATAATTTGTTGTTTACCAACCCATGACCAGGAGGCAGGGATTTAGAGCCAGTTATCCATCCTATTTTCTTAGTGATTTTTTTTAAAACCTTGCTTTTAATTGTGTCTTATCCCCAGAGTTCAATAAACCGTCACGTTCTAATACTTTTACAACCAGTTGCAAAGTCTAACACATACTTTATTTTGTTCCACAGTGAGGGATTATATCTTCTATCTAATTCCTAAATGAAAAATTTGTACCATTATTTTTCCTGATATCTACAACTCTTTTGGGTATGGTTAAATAAGAAAACATAGCTCATGTCAACATTTCTGGCCAGATCAAGATGTTTATAAATGTTAGCTGTCATAAATGCAAAAATACTCCTAAGGGATGGTAATTTAGTGTTTCTTTCTTAGGGGATAATGAGTTTAAACACCATTTGGTAAGTCAATGATCTCATTATTTGGACACGGATACAGAGCCTGCTGAAGATTCCTGTTTATTCTGGTATAATGGCTTCATAGAAGGGCTAGCACATTATAGAGCTAAGCAAGGAATAGGCAACATTCTGGTTCTTATAGTTTTGGAGTGAAGGGTAAGAGATCAGGGAATGCACTGCAATGGGTCAGAGAATTTCACTTATCTGTACATTAATTTGTTCTAAAATTACTCAGAGGAAAGGATTTTTATTATTTTGGGGCTTCTCTATGAGTGCTGGTACTTTGATGAAATGGTAAAGGGAACACAAATAAATAATATTGGCATACAATTATACATCAAGTATACAGTCAATCTCATTGGAGAAATTTGCATGTTAGAAAGGCATAATGAGATACATTGCTAGGTTACTTTTTGTTTCTTATAACCGTCTGACCTCCCATGCCATGTTGTGTGGGTGGAATACTGCAGACTCTAAATTTCCAAGAGTTTTTAACTTCATTTATAATGTGCCTGCCATCATCGTGTCTAGTCCCCCGTTGTCTATGCAGATGGCTATTTCCACACCCCCAAAAGAGCCTGCAAACATAGAAACTGTTGTTGAGGTTGGCCAAAAACGTTGCCTCCAATATTTTAGCAATAAAGAATTTAACTAGCAAGATAACTATTTAATTTGAAATCTATTAGAAGTCCTTACAACAATTCAGTAGCAGCTTATGATGTAGTGAAAACTGTGCTAAAACTATAACCTGTCACTTAAATTTCAAGAGTTTTCTTCTCGTCCTGCTTGTGAACTCTGCAGGGGATGTGATCTGAGCCCAGCAGCAGTCAGTGTGCAGCCAGCCAGTCTTTAGTAATGTGTGGTGTTCTAGAGAGCAGCCTGCTTTATCTCTCTCTGTTTTGTGGTATTGTTCTGAATTCTAGGAAATAAAGTGGTGTTACACTGCAGCCTTCTAGCAAGAGTATTTATGTTTTTAGCTTTTTCTCTTTGTATGCCATGAGCATAACGGAGCTCACCTTCACTGGTGTTTCGGAGAAAATCTGGGGATACATTCAAGAAAGGGCTAAGTAAAACATTTTTAGTTCATATTTTATTATTGGTATTACTTTGGAGATATTTCCTCCCTAGGAATCATAACTCCTCAATGGGAAAAATGTTTCAATTTAGTTTTTTTCTTAGAATTATATTTGTAGATTATTTTCTCACCACTTGCAGTTTATTGTTACAGTGATGTATTTGTGTATATATCTGTTGTTTTAATAGTGTTTTACATCACATTTGTCATTTGTGTTAACATTTTAAAACCTCACATTAAAAGTTTTTACTAAAATGGCAACATCGCTCTAAGTTTCTACTACCTTATATATGCTGCACTGTACACAACTGTCAAATCAAATTAGCTGAGAAAACCTTTTGATTATAAGTAGCAAATGACTCATTGAAAAGCGAGTCAAATAGTAAATAAAAATAGATATTTTTGCCAATTTGTGATGCCAGCTTTTACAACATCACATTCCCTTTACTTGTACTGCAGGAAACTGTCATAGGAAAAATTGTTAGCATCATAAAAATGGGCATTTTGAGGTCTGTTTCCAAACTAGAGCAGGGATAATGAAAAATCACAAGCTATTTTGCCAAAGGAACTGCAATGATTATGGTTATCATTGTGACATTGTTTCCAGCAGCCTGATTGATAATTAGATCAGTTGTAAATTTGGATACCAATCCTGCCTTCCTGTGCACTCAAAACTTCTATTAATTATTATATTTGTAGTTTATTAACCATTTATATTCTAGCAGCCCAGTCAAGATCTGGGCTCCCTCGCAGTTGGCAGTGCACAAACACAGATGAAGAGACAGACCCTGACTGGGAAAGTTTACAGGAGTTTTGCTTACAAGGAAGAGTGGGCCATTAGAAAACTGTTGCTGATCAGGAACATTCATAGTTTGTTGGAATTATAGGACTAAATAGCAAACTTTGAGGGCTTCCAATGAGCTCTGCATGGGCACAGGGTTCTGCCTGTGTGGATTTTATTATAAATTCAACCTAAATTAGCATCTCAAAACATGTGTTTGCGCAAAAACCTAGTTGTGCCACAGGCATGGTTAAAACTACAGGTGCAAATGTCAAGATTAAGTTGAGAAGCCTTTGAAAATTTGGCCCCCACAACAGATCAAAGAACTCTATATCTTAAATTCATGAGGGCAGGGATTTAACACACTTGAAAACTTTTCCAAAAAGTTGAATGTGGTTTTAAAGCTAAATCTGGTCCTCATGAGCAGTATATTAAAAAAACAAAACAAAAAAAAAACGTTAGGAAGGCATGATGAGAGAGTTTTTTAAGTTACTTTTTCGTTCTCAAAGTTCTTCACAACTGACTCCTATATCATGCTGGGGTGGATAGAAGACAGTTAAAGCCTCCATCTCATCTGCAGTCTCAAAACTTACAAGAGTTTTTAATCTTCATTTGTAATGTGTCCATCATCATGGTGTCTAGTCACCAGTTATCTATGCAGATGGCTATTTCTACACCGGAAAAAAAAAGAAAAAAAGCCTGCAGACTTAAAAACTATTGTTGAATTTGGCTGAAAATGTGGCCTCCAATATACACATTCTGCAGATAATTATGACTACTGTAATGTGAATAATTCCTTAAGGAAATAATAAAATTTATGAACTGTTCCACTGCCAGCCTTATAGTATTGGAAAGCTTGTTAAGAAAAGAAATGGAATAAAGATAAATAAAGTGTTCCATAAATGAAGACAGAGTACTCATAAAAAAGGAAATTGCATTATTAAGTTTGTACATTGAAATCCTTCCTGTAACAGAGAAGGAGCCAAAAATATTGCTTGCTACAGTATATCAGGATAGACCAAGATTGCATCTTGGTGTCCATTCTAATGAATTATATCTCTTTGTTTGCACAGAGGATGTACACATTTACAAAGTCATTTCATTGTAGTTTGCAAGAGCTCATACTGCATTGTAATTGTAGGTATGTGCTCTGCATAAAGCATAAAAAGTCAAAATACTATACAAGAGCATAGCATGAGGTAGTAATAAAAGAGACGACAGTCACTATTTAAAAAAGCCTCTTGCTGTGGTTCTCATTAGCACTGTGACCATTTGGGGTATGTTCATTAATCCTCTCGTTTAATATCAGAGAGGAATATTACTTACATTGTATATTAGCAACAGTGCTGAATTACTCTGGATGCCTGCACTCTCATCCCTGTACATGGTGTTCTGTAGCTTAAATCAAGAGCATTCTGCTCTGAGTTGATGTGAAAAGGCTCATCTAGTATTACCTGTATGACAATGAAATGGATTGTACTGTTAATGTACAAGCCATAACCTTAGCTGATGACCACTTTTGTAGAAGATTAAAGCAGAAGTTTAAGGCACATTGTGATTGTGTAAGGTTGTTGAGTTTTGGGGGAGAGGAATTGGTTGGTTTGGTTTTTGGTTTGATTTTTCCCTATCTAGAATACAACTTTTGGGTGAGTCCAACATAAACCTTGTAACTGGAATTGCAAAGTACTGTGACAAATAATCCTACAAGATACAGCACACATCAAAAGAGGAAAAAATTCTATCCCTGAGAACTGTGGGAGTAGCTATTGTAATATACATCAAAACATTCTATTCAGCCACTAAGCTACCACAGTTCTCCCGAATGGTGGAATCTTAGCTGATGATGCTCCTAGAATTGAAAAATGTACAAGAATCAATAGGATTGTACAATCTGTAAGGATTGTACTTATTACTTAGTATTGTGGGACACAGAAACTAAACTATTAACAATAGCTAGTATCCAATTATGTAGTACTACTGCAGTCAATAAATGTACAATTATAGAAGTATATACAATTTTAGAAGTATATACTTTATGTACAAGAATTTTAAATACCTATTCATATGTACAGCTACAGAGAGATTATGTAAATGATGGGAAAAGAGGAACAGTTCATTGCTACTTTTTCTCATAGACTCATAGACTTAAAGGTCAGAAGGGACCATTATGGTCATCTAGTCTGACCTCCCGCATGATGCAGGCCACAAAAGCTGACCCACCCACTTTCCCTTAGCTCAGCTGTTGAAGTCTCCAGATCGTGATTTAAAGACTTCAAGTCGCAGAGAATCCTCCAGCTTGCGACCCCTGCCCAATGCTGCGGAGGAAGGCGAAAAACCTCCAGGGCCTCTGCCAATCTACCCTGGAGGAAAATTCCTTCCCGACCCCAAATATGGCGATCAGTAGAACCCCGAGCATACAGGCATTTTTCATTATTAAAAAAAAAAGGATGTGTTTGAAATTGCTCAGAGGTTTGAAATGTTGTTAGCTGTCTTTGCAAAGATGGCATAGTGGACAGAGTGCAGATTAAACAACCAAAGATGATTTAGAAATGAAATGTATCGTATATATTTGCAATTTAGTACACAGTTATTATCACATTTTGGGGGAATTTGTGTATGACAGCCAAAAATCTGAGGGTGAAATGGGCGTCAAACTAGACATTTCAAATGAAAAGTTTTTGAATTTTTTGCAGGCAAATTTTGAAATTACACAAAGCTAAATGTTCTATTCAATTTGGTTCAACTCAAAAAATGTAATTCCATTTGGTTTTTGAAAAGCAAAAATTCTGATCACAGTGGATCCTTGCTCAACATGCTAACAACTCAATGCGCTTATGAGAAGGGACTGCCCATTCACACCCTTAGAAGGGTCACTCCAGACTAGAGTTAAAGCATATTAACAGGGTGGAATAAGAAAGTTTCTACTGCCACTATCTTTACAACGCCCATTCTGTCAATAGAGATTTTCATTTTCAGATTACCAGTTTAGCAGCTTTCACAAGCATGATACTTTCTAAAAATTAGAAAAAGTGATAAACGCTCTTCCTAGTTATGCCGCTGTTTACTACTTGTGTCTAAAATTTTTCCCTTTTACATGATGTAGTCTTAATTTAAAACTGATAGGTTCATAGGACTTGCCTCATTGCTACCTCAGGGCATGGGTGGCTTTGTGTCATTAGCTAACACGGCTGTGGTATAAAGCAGATTTATTACATTGATTTAATTATTATCTAAGCTTTTTATATACATTTAATAATATATTATTTAAATACATATGACAATCTTCAAAGAAAAACTCACCTGAAAGAAACTGAGGTCTTTATTGTAGGCTATGCTACCAGGATATGACCGGCACAGTAAGTGCAGCCTAGGCTGTCAATCAAGGTGTCCGTTGTGGGTCTGCACATGTGCAGAGGGGACCCCTGGCCTGAGCTCAGAAAGCCTCAGAAGCTTGCTTATGATTATTATTCATGTGAAAAGTAGCTGTCTGTCTAACAGCTCTTGCTTAGTTACTTTGTTTACCCAGCAACAGTTTGCTCTGTATTGCTTTGTTACTTTGTTAATATATATACTGTATGTTGTTACAAGTTCTTTGGACTTATCTGTTAGCTGGGTTGCCCCACTGTGACTCTGCCTGACAAACAGAGCTTCAGTGTTTATGATTTCATTTTTATAATAAAAGCTATTGTTTAAATAGTTACTAAAGACTCTGGAATCGGATATTTCGAACCAGGCCGGTAGCAGGAGGAAACCACAAAGGAGCACTATCGCCTGAGAAAGGAATGGCTCATCAGTGCCCAACATTTCTATTTAAACAGTTAGGAACATGAATGATCCTTTTAAACTACTTGGTAGTCAAAAGAAATAGACTTTCCTAATAATTGAGGTTGTATGTCAGAGACATTCTTGGTAGGCATAAGGGGCCAAATATATCACTGATGTGACTCCATTGCGGTCAAAAGAGTTATCTCAGGGATGAATTTATCCTTTTGGGTATATTATCTGTTGTTTTAGTAAAGACTAATACAAATTGTTCTCAACAATGCCTAGTTTTATAGGCATGTTACTTTCAAACAATGTTACTATATGTCATTCTGTACCATATTTTCATTAACAAATCAGACATAACAATATCAGAAATATATTGGGTCATATTCAGCCAAATGCTGAGTCAAATTAAGCAGAGGCATAAACAGATTTATAAAAAAAATACTATGGAGATGGGCATGGTATAAGTATCTGAACAGAATAAAGTAGGCATATGTTACTCAGAAAATATCTGACAATCGATAGATGTGGAAAAATGAATCACATTTATATACCGAAGAGGGTTTGTAGTAATAGGTACAAAATAAAGCATTCCTTCTCTAATACTCCGAGTACCCAGTTCAGTCCTTTTGTAAAATGGACACAAATCCTATTGGCTTTAAGGTGTCACCAATGAATTCGGCCCATTGTATCCAGCTTAGAGTAATGGCCTGATTTTTTCAAAGGTTCCTTAATTCAACTCCAGCCTGTGTCTGTGCAACTTTGTGCATGTGCAGATCTGTGCCTGCACTTTCGGTGCATTAACATCTGTGCTCACAAGTGATAGACTCCAGCATTTGCATACATAGATGATGCAATTTCTTTAATCAAAAACCAGCATCTGCATGTGAAAGTACATCAAGAGTTTGCGTTGCAAGGTGTGTGCAGTCCAGTGTTGTGGATGGATAACTGGAGGCTGCTTGATGGTAATCAGGATCTAAAAATGTTAAAGAAGTGTACAATAATATAACAAAATTTTGAAAGAACTCGTCTTACCTAGGTTTTGCCAGTTCATTTATGCTATATAGTACATAGGTCTAGCAGATGCTACACATTTTCTAAAAATCATAAAGCAAAGACACAGTTTGCATGAGAATTAATCTTCCATATGGCTTGTATAGTATGTACAGTACTGTGCCCAGTACGACACAATGTTTAAAATATTCAATCAGGTATCCTTTTCTAGGGCAGTCAGTGATCCTTGAGCAGCTCCATGACTCCAGCAAGAAAAGAAAATAATGACCTAATCGAATCTGGTCTTAAAAATCAGTTTAATCGGGCTTGCCAAGCACTAGTATGTATTAATTATAATTGTATAGTTATTGCAGGGTGTTTCTACAGAGCAGAATTAAGGTTGTCTAAATGCTTTATCTGTGTACTTCTATACCTTAACTGGTTTTGATTTCTTTGAAACTTAATTTTTAACTACAGATTTCCTGGTTACATAATGCTTTGTTTTTTAAATAATTACACCACTGTAATGTTTTTGCTGTAGATTACTGACATGTATTTCAGTCTTAATTCCTTCTAAACCTAGGTTTTGTCTGGGAATTTAAATTCTGCCCTTTCATTTAAATTGTTTGAAAAGCTGAGCAGAAGTTATTGTAGCAAAATATTGGTTTTAAACATTTGCTTGCGCATTTAATAAAAATGCAAAATTCACCTCAGATGCATCTACCTTAAAAACTAAACTGATTAAATTTGTATGATGGGGTATATACTGTACTGAAAAGCAGTATATTGACTGCAGAGCACTGCTATTGAAGGAAGACAATGTACTCTGTTATAATGAATGCAGATGGTAGTGATTGTGAGAGAACAAGAAACTTTTGAATGATTCCATTTATTCTAGATGTATTAACAAAAGCACTTTAAGGAAACCAAACACAGACATTTTCTCTAGAATTGCTCTGTGTTCTTATTTGTAATGACTTTTCATTTAAAGAAATACAGCCTGTAGTGGGGTGCTCTTGACCTGAGTCTGGAATGGCAACGCTACATAAAACACTGTCAAATATTCTGCCTATTTCACAATGAGGCTATTTTGGTTATGGTTTTAAGCATTTTTTTAAAATGTGATTGGTCCTATTTTTCATGTCTGTGTAAAGCCAAATACACTCACTATCCTGGGTCCAACTACAAAGAAACTGGAGGTAAAGGACTTTTACCACTGACGTCCAAAAGTTTACCTAAAATAGCTTTTCTGTTTCCTATATAATGTCATGACCTTAACACCCAATATCTTAAGACTTACAAGTGCTGAAAATTAAGAATTTCCCCTTTTGAATGATAAAAAACCTCATATTTATTTCTCTGATTAGACACTTTAATTCTGCCTCTAATGCAGCAGTGAATGTCACCTCTTCAGATCATAGTATACAGCACGGTTAAGAGTGTAGCATTTGCCTAGAACTCTTAACTTGGGAATCAAGAGACCTGATTCATGTTCATGGGTCTGCTACTCTCTTGCTGGGCGACCTCAGAAGTTTTTCCTCTGTTTTTTCTTTCAATAATATGATTTTTACCTACTTCAGAACTTAGGGCTCAGTCCTGAAAATACCTCCATGAATAGTCCAATTGACTATGCCTCATTGTGGCTCATTTTTAGGATTGGAACTTCTGTCCTACAGTACAATATGACTCCACATCGGTCATACATTTGTTTTCTCATCCTCGCCCCAGAATGGAGAAGCATGTGCAGTGGAGTGTCCTGTTTTGATGGGTGTGTGGGTAGGGGGTGTTAGTTTTAGATTTGTTTTGCGAGGGAGCGGAGATTAATATTGCTTGTTTTTTTTAAAGATATCCTTCATTAGGACCAACTACCAACACTTCCCACAGTATGCCAAGCAGTGTCTTAACAAGTGCCTTATTAGGTAGTTTATCACCTGATTTGTTTTATATTCTATCCCTCTGCTAATACAACCCATTACTCTGTTCACACTCTTTACTGGTGTTGTGCATCGTGCAAATGGTTTTGATAATCTTTCCACAATGACCCTCACATCATTTTTCTAATCGGTATGCTGGGTCACAGTTCAATTTAGCATTTATTCTTTAGTTTGCTTCCTTGCTCCCAGGCTAATTATTTCACATTTGTCTACATTTAATTCCATTTTCTGTCAGCTGGCCCTGTCACCCACACTCTCCAGATCAGTTTGAATCTGGTTGAGCCTCATTATTTCTTCTGCCTCCAATTTTAGTATTATCTGCAAACTTGGAGATTTGCTTTCAATGCCTTCATCCAAATCAATTATACAAACATTATTATGAATAACACGGGTCCCCAAACTGACCTCTGCATTGATTGCAGAAGAATAAGCTATCAATTGAATCAAAGCTAACAAATATGTAAGATGATGAGAGAAAAGGTGAGGCGTACTGTGGATAACTTGGAAATAACTATTCCTCAGTGTGGGGTGGGGTGGAGAGTGTTTTTATACATGTGCACACGCACACAGACACTCGCATAGAATCCCTCTTATACATATCCAGCATCATCTTTGTTACTGTGTTTGGCAAGCTTGTTCTTGTCTTCAAACCAGTTAGGTCTTTTCCACTTTTAGTTAGTCTAAGTCTGACTTCTGCTGGGTGTTAAAGGTACCTTGCTGTGTCCGCCTGCAGCCATCTGCTACTGGAGGAGGGGAAGGCCTGAGAAGGCGCACTGAGCATCATCCCCACTGAACATGGAGAGCCCACAGGCCACTTCAACTCTCTGTGTAACTATAACATCGCTGCTCTTAAGTTTCCACAGGTAACATTTTCAAAAGTGCCTAAGTGACTTATGCATTTAGGAGCCTAAATCCCATAGTAAATCAGTGGGACATAGGCTCCTTAATCCAGAGCACTTTTGAAAATTTTACCCCACATGTGTAAAAAGAACATTCCCCTTGTTTGTAAACTGTACTGAGCTGTGCACATGGATATACAAGTCCTAAGCATTATTACATGGCACGTGGGGCTTGCAGCCACTATTTCCGCCCACAGTCCAGAACAACAGCAGCTGGGGGTTGCAATAAGGTAAAAGTTGCCTTCTGGACCACTTCCTGCCCTCCTCAGTTTGACACCAATCCCATCGATTTCAGTGGGAGTTATACATGCAGAAGAATGGCAGGATACAATGCTAGTTTGTTGTTGTTGAGATATTTAGATCAGGAGGAGAATCATTTAAACAGCGATACTTTAAACAAAATCCACCGTTCTCATACCAAAGCCTGCTCTGGAGGGCAACAGTGCAAACTGATCACTAGGGATCAAATCGTGGTACCCTTCCTTAGGCTGACCAGTATATCACTCCTGAAGTAGTGTCATTGAAATCAAAGGATCTTTTGAGGACCAAGGTGCTATTGTAGATGAATAAAAGTACCATAATAGGATCCTCAGAGTCCAGTTCTGCCACCCTTGAATTATTTAAGTGGGATTATTCAATGTTTCTAGGACTTTAAAGGTGAATATAGTGTAGGCATGTCAGGTGCAGGGAGAGATCTCTGAATATGATAAATAGTACAATTAAAATGAGATCTATGAAAATCAAACACGTATGCTTCCCAGAGGCTTTTCTTTGGACCATGTCAGATGCTCCAAGATTCAGCATACTCTAGAACATCTGTCATACTTTTAACTTGGGCTGTCTGGCCATTTAGATCAAGATGGATATTAGTCTGTACTTCAGGAGGAAGCAGATGCTATTGATCATATGAGAACCTACAACATTTAGATGCTGTCTGATAAACTGAGATTTTTCCCCTACTATTTTTGATCAAATTGGATGTTTGTGTACAACCTGGACAATCATCAAAGAAGGACAGTAGGGAGGTCAATTTCATGCTCTGAGTTAAGAATGGAACCTCTGAAAGTGAAGCAATCTCTATTACCACACTACAGTTGCAGCACTGCATACAAGCTAAAATCCCAGGACATTTATGCTGAGAGTGCTAATGTGAACTCTAGCCCATCCAAAGGTTACTTTATTGCCCTTCTCCAGTACCTAAAAACCCCGCAACTCCCATAGAAAAGTAGCTGGAGACCCAGAGTTCAGTCTCTAAGGATTTTCTGCAAGGATTGCACAGGGGCAACCTCCCCACATTCAAGTCCCAAAAGGAACTAAAGAAATGAATTTAATTAAATAACCTTATAAAATCTTATGATGAAGAAACATATAATATAATTTTTCAGCATAACATGGCTATTTTATAATCCACAGACATTGTCTTCACAGTTATAGATAAACATAAATAAAGAAAACAAATTAAAAATCTGAACAGTTCAGTCCCCACAGAAACACAGTGAGAAGGAACTGAGAGTTACCAAAAGCTTAGGCTTAGTTCACCTAAGTCTCAGTTAAAGTCTTTGATCACCAAATCTAGACAGTTTTGCTGAGTCTAAAACAACATCTTCCCCCCACTTGCTTGTAGGAATCTTCAGTTGGAATCCATGCAGACTCTTCCTCTGCTGAAATCACTGCTAGCCAGTCAGCTAAGTGACTAACCAACCACTCAGTTAAGTCACCAGTGTATAGATTTAAAGAAAACCCTGCCGCAAAATGCTTCAGAGTTAGGGACAACAGCCAGCTTTCCGCTCCTGGGCTCAGCTTCTCCCAACTCACACAGGACACATGGCCCTTTGTAAAACAGCTGCCCTGACTGCTCACCTTCATGGAGTCTGACCCCAGCAACAGGGAACCTATAGGAGCAGACCCCAAACTACCCCACCCAATTCCAGAAGCTTCTGGATGTGGAGGGCTACATCTGCCTAGCCACAATGACTCAGACACAACTCACTACTCTCTTAAAGAGATATCACCTCAATTAGGCACATGGGTTACACTAACACGTTAGTTGTACTGCAACACTGCAAAGTTGTAGCCGGAGTTCCACAAAACATTCATTCAAGCCTGTGTAGCTCAAACTGAAATTCAACAAAATCCTTAAAAGCCTCAACATAGGAATTAAACATGTTTCAATGTGATGACACTTTAGTTGCATCAGAATGATTTTTAAATTGTTATGGTCATATTTGTTCATATATCCTGTCTTTTTGGGGGGCAGATATAAAAGCAGTATTGATTTCTTTCTCATCTCCTACTAAAAATGTATAACATTTACCAACTGATTATATGGAACAGTATGCCAGGGAGCCACTAGAACATTACGTATCAAGTGCAGCTAGAGCTGGCTGACTGCTATTCATTGAAAACATTATTCAGCAAATGTTCCCAGTTTTCAATGAATAATTTATTGAATTTTATCGCTGTCTTTGACCAGTTTTAATTGTAGACTGTCATGCAGTGCTAGCATAGCAGAGAAATGAAACTGATAATCCCAGTTATTGCTAGGATATCTAGAGATCTAAGGCATCAAACATCATTGGGGCTAGGTTGAAGTTATGAATCCTGCTGTTTTCAGCTTACACTTACTTTACCATATTTATGTATGTTCTTCTCTATTCCTTCCTTTCATGTTTTCTTTTCTCTTCCTTTACCTTTTCCCTCTCTTCTTGTTCTTTGTCAACCTTCTGTTACCTAGCAGCTCTGTGTTCTTGGAGAACCAGGGCGCAGTACCCAGCCTGTCTGACTCACGAAAGACCTTCCCCACCCCCAGCCTCTGCTTGAACCAAAGCCGATCAGAAGAAAGACTTACAAAAAGAAATGAAAAGGCAGTGAGAGACACACCTAAACACCTCTGTACAAGGGTGACAGGATTAAGGAAACTCCCCTAGCCTCATTTGCATCACAGATCGGACAAGGAGGAATCTCAATTAGCATACAGACTGGAAAACAGAGATTCCAAGGCATGAACCGCACTGCACTGGGACCAGAAAAGCAGGAAAGCACTGCATGATGGGGGATCTCTGCTCCAGATGTTAATGAACCCACACCTGCACACACCCAGATCAGTAGTTATCAGACCAATTCTAATAATAAATCCTTTATTGGTATCCAAAATAGTGAAGCTCCCTAATTGCATTGTGAGCTCCCTCCAAGGAACACCGCCCAAAGCAAGGAATGATCAGCTCCCATGTCTAGTCTAAACAAAACAACTTTGGAAGTCTCCCTTGTTTACACACAAACAAATCTAGTGTTCTCCCTTGAATCATTGTTGTTTCTCTACAAAAACCCCTACCCATGCTCAAGTAAGTGGTCTGATGGCTTGATCAAAACTCTGCATTAGTTCCATTAGGACTTCATCTTCTCCTGACTGATCATGTTGGGGGCTCTGCCTGTCTCCAGCATTCTGGACCCTCAGCTACCACCACCATCTAGGACCCCCGATCGATTCAAGCTCCACGGAGTGATGAGAACCCATCTCTCTCTCTCTCTCTCAGTATAGCCTTCTGGCCCTGACTTGTGTGATCAGTTATAGTTTTCTATACCTGACTTTTATAATCAAGTTTAAGTTAGATTTAATATTATGCCTGTTTTGTTTGTTTGGCTCTCCTATGGTTATTACCTGGCAATAAATAACTGTAATGATTAAGCTGGTTGCTTCTCTCTCTCCCCCCCTTATGGGTGTTTTTTGGTTTCCTCATTTGCTCTGCAGCAATGCTCATCGTACCTAAGCTAAAAGATCCCTGCAGCGCCCAAAAATCATGTGGGGTTTGCTCATCAAGTGGGTTACTACCAGAACAATTGTAACGTGAAAGTGGAGATAGAGACATGCTGAACCTGGGACACATGAGGATGGCAGATTGAAAGTGCTGCTCAACCCAGACTACTGAGTCCAGGGACATATAAGAGGTCAGCTTGGGAGTGCTGATTAACCCAGTCCTCTCAGATGTGCTCTGTTAATGTGTGTGTGTGTGTTCATCTGATTCTGGGGCTGCAAGAACCCAGCCCTGGGGAACCTAGATCCTGCAGGATAGCTCCATTGGGAGGGACCTTGCAGCAAGGAGAAGTAGAGCTCCGTATGAGAACACAAGTGACACAAGCAGTACATTGATAGAAGTACACCCCACCCCCCAAAGAGTAACCCTAATAAATGAGCATACTCCAAAGTAATGGGCAAAGCTGGTAACACTTTCCATGGTCCCATCTTTAATGTCTTTTCAATGCCCATTTTCTCTTGCTTGTGCATTGTATATTTTCCCCTCCCTACCATATTTTCCTACACTTTATTTATTAATATTACTATAGGCCAATCAGCCTCTTCTCAGTGAATAGGTCCTTCAGCAAACACTTTTAAATGGATGAATTTCCCCTGTGCTGATGCAGCTCAATGGAGTAAATGCACATTTAAAGAGAGAGTTTCTCTGAGTCATTTGAATTCCCTGTAGGTTATGGGTAAATATTAGTGGTTATATGACTGTGGCAGTGTAATGGGTCCCTTATGATACTGTGAAAAATATGTGTAGATAGATATACAGCGTTTGTATCACAGCATCAATGAATGCAAAATAAATGGTACCAACTGGAGGAGGAAGAGAAAACTGAATCAATCAATACTTCCATGCCAAGCTGCATCAGCCCATAGTAAGCCACAAAGACAGCTAACCTATCCAAGTGTAGAAAAAACAGATACAAACCCTGATCCTGTTCCCGGAGAAGTCAGAGTCAAAACAGCCATTGACTTAAACTGGGTAGCAGTGGGATCCGTACATACGAAACCATCTTGGAATGAGGGTGGAGGGTTTTTTTTTTTTAATTAATTAAAAGAAAAAGTAAAGAAAGAATGTATGCTAATGAGCTCTGAACAGAGGTGGGAGAGATAGCTCAGTGGTTTGAGCTCTGGCCTGCTAAACCCAGAGTTGTGAGTTCAATCCTTGAGGGGGCCACTTAGGGATCTGGGGCAAAATCAGTACTTAGTCCTGCTAGTGAAGGCAGGGGGCTGGACTCAATGACCTTTCAGGGTTCCTTCCAGTTCTACAAGATAGGTGTATCTCCATATGTTATATTATAACTCCACACCCACCTACCCCTTATATGACATTCTGTCCAATACAGTTGCCCATGCTGTGGGTTACACTCCTATCAAAAAACAAGATGAAAAAATAGATGGCAAAGCCCACAGCCTCACAGTAAATCCTGTAACAAAAGGGAGTAGTTGGAATTATAAAATATTCTTTTCACAATGTTGAAGCTGTCGGAGGAACTGTCCCAGATTGAGGCATCAATAAGAGGAGGTTTTGGACCAAACTGATAAATTAAACAGTAATAAATCACCAGAATCAGATGCTATTCACCCAAGAGTTCTGAAGGAACTGAAATATGAAACTACTATTACTGACTGACCTACTAACTGTGGTTTGTAAACTACTGCTTAAATCAGCCTCTGTACCAGATGATGGAACATAGCTAATGTAATGCCGATTTTTTAATAAGGCTCTAGAAGTGATCCTGGCAATTACAGTCTGATAAGCCTAACTTCAGTACCAGGCAAATTGGTTGGAACTATAGTTTAGACCAGAATGATCAGAGTTAACATGGCTTTTGTAAAGGGAAATCACGCCTCATCAATCTAACAGCAATCTTGGAGTACCTGGACAAAGGTGATCCACTTGATATAGTGAACTTAGACTTTCAGAAAGCCTTTGAAAAGGTCTTTCTCCAAAGGTTCTTAAGCAAACTAAGTGGTCATGGGATAAGTGGGAAAGTCCTAACATGGATCAATAACTGGTTAAAAAATAGGAAACAAAGGGTAGGAATAAATGGTTAGTTTTCACAACGGAAGACAGTAAATAGCAGGGTCCCTCAAGGATCTGCACAGGGACCTCTGTTGTTCAGCATATTCAGAAATGATCTGAAAAAAGAGGTGAACAGTGAGGTGGCAAAATTTGCAGATGGTACAAAATTACTCAAGAGAGTTAAGTCCAAAGCTGACAGTGAAGCATTACAAAGGGATCTCACATAAACCCAATTATACATACAAAATGATGGGTGCTAAATTAGCTGTTACCACTCAAGAAAGAAATCTTGGCGACATCATGGATAGTTCTCTGAAAATGTCTGCTCAATGTACAGCAACAGTCAAAAAAGCTAAAACACCGTTAATAATCATTAGGAAAGATAATAAAATAGAAAATATCATAATGCCAGTATATAAATCCATGGTATGCCCACACCTCGAATACTGAGTACAGTTCTGGTCACCCCCATCTCAAAAACAATATATTAGAAATGGAAACGTTATAGAGAAGGACAACATAAATGAGTACAGGTATGTAATAGCTTCTATATGAAAAGAGATTAAGAAGACTGGGACTGTAAAGCTTAGAAAAGATATGACTAAGCGGGGAGCTGATAGAGGTCTATAAAATCATGAATGGTCTGAAGAAAGTGAATAACCAAGTGTTATTTACTCCCTCCTGTAATAGAAGAACTAGGGGTCACCTGATAAAATTAATAGACAGGACGTTTAAAACAAACAAAAGGAATATTTCTTCACACAGCGCACGGTCAACATGGGGAACTTGTTGCCAGGGAATGGTGTGAAAGCCAAAGATATAACTGGGTTCAAAAAAGATTTAGATAAATTCATAGAGAATAGGTCCATCAGTGGCTTAGCCAAGATGGTAAAAAATGCAACCCAATGCTCTGGGAGTCCCTAAACCTGCAACTCTCAGAAGCTGGGACTGGGGAACAGGGAAAGCATCACTTGCTAATTGCCCTGTTCTGTTCTTTCCCTCAGAAGCATCCGGCCACTGTCAGAAGACAGGACACTGGGATAGATGGACCATTGGTCTGACCCAGTATGGCCGTTGTGTCTTTATGCAGCAAATCCATATTAAAAAGCCCTTTTTGAATACATAAATGGATAAAAAATATAGCTTCAGTAAATCCATCAACCCAATTCCAACAGACTTCCATCTTTGAGTTAATGTGTGTCGTAGAGTGATTTCCTGTCCAAATTCCTCACCACCATTTTAGAATAACAAGAGTATATACTTCTCTCAGAGAATCCTCTGCATATTTTACATCAAACCCAGTTCAGACTAGGACAGGACTTTAGGAATGTGCTGTGTACAAACATGTTAGAGCTGTTATGCTTTTGTATTGTTCTGTGTTTGTACAGTATCCAGCATGTTAGGCTCCTGGTCCATGACAGGGGCTACTACTTACGGTATCACAAATAATAATGAATAATGATATAATAACTAGACAAAAACGAAGTAGTTTTCAAAAAATTATATGATTGTTCAAGGGAAAGTAATCATATTTGATAAAGATTATTTTGGTGTCTATACATCTGTATTCAATGAAAACATTATTCATTAAATAAATAAAAGCTCTACTATTCTTACTGTGAAAACATGATGAATGAAGCTCACACTCATGTACCTCAATATATTAGTGATTCTTAATTCTCTGATTTTAGGAGACTCCTGGAAATCAAGTATATGAATATACCCCTTGTTGAAATATCTGATTAAGTTAAATGGACTGCAAATTTTCTACACACACGCACACATTTTCTACACACACACAAATTTTCTACACACACAATTTCACTTCTAGAGCAAGCACATAAAAATTCAAATTAGATGTTTCACCCAACCCATACTAGTGTGTACTTCTCAGTGAACACCATTAGACCCTCCCCTGCCCCAAACTCAGATTTAAGACAACCATTGCCAGAAATTTGTTTTCTATGATTCATTGTTAATATTTGCTGTATTTGCAGTTCTGATATTTATATTCCTGAAAATGCATTCATCTAATCTTTCTATCACATGGTATATAAATAATACCTTTCTGCGTCACTAGTGCAGTTTTAAAACAATAAATACATCTGCTGTAGTATGAAAACTGCACATAGTTTTAGAGAATCTCTTCAGAGTAAACTTAGAACATTGCACCAATACCTGCTTATATTAATACAAAAGCTAATTAAACTGTATTGCTATATTGCTCATATACAACTCATTACTTGACTCTTAGGCAAATTAACTCATTGCTATAAACATACAATAAAGTATACTCTAACAAACTGTGAAAAAACAGCTCATATAATGCTGTAATTCTGTTCTGTAGCTAAGTATTGTATACCCTAAGGTCAGGCAACATGGTTGAATGTCACAGCTGGACAACACATCACAGACATTCTCACCAACATGTCGTATACTGTAGTAAACGACACCCTCCAGTAGTTCATTCTCTGAACCTCAAAAGGACACGTTCTCCATCATCCAAATATTTTTCTATGTATAACCAGTTTAATCTTTACAGTACATAACTGAAACAATAATCATGAGGTGTCTAACATATATTCTATGGTCATTTAATAAGGCTTTTATACTGGATGAGATTAGCTTCAAAATTATAACCAATTTATCATACTTCTCTATAATATGGAAAAAAAAGTACAGTACCGTAAAACTACGTAAAATAAATAAATAAATAAGGTATACAGGCCTCAAACCCACACATACTTCTGCTGTACATCTACCATGAAGAACACAATAAAGAAACAAATCCAGTATAACCATAGGGTCAGAAGACCTCAGGTAAGTTTCTGAATAACTTTCAGGTACCTTTATCATCTGTTAAAAGGACGGCAGTGCGGGTATGTAGTTTTTAAACAGAAAGTCAAAATCACAGCCGAAGAGCAGCCCAGAAAATGATAACAGACCCTTTGCTAGCTCCCTTGCCAAATGCCTGTTGCATTTTTTAGGTAGATTAAGTCATGGGAGATTAAGACAGAGGCTTTGCTCAGGGTACCTACCAGGCAAGAGAAAGCAAAATACTCCACTACATTTGCAATAATGTACCATGTAAAAGCAGAAAAGCTGATTGGCAAAGCAATCATCTTAAAAATGTCCCTGAAGTCTATAAATATAACACTATTATATTTTATCCTGGATCTCCATGGTATGAAGACACCCCATTAACTCAATCAGAATAAGGACACCAGGGCCATCAGGCTGATAAAGCCGTTTTAATGAAATGCAGACAAAGATTAAAAAGAATTAAAAGTGACAAGTAAAATCCATTAAAGGACAGCCTTTAGCTACTGTAATCAAAGGATTATTATTTACCTTGTCAATGAACAGCTGTGTGCCTATTTTTTTATGCAATACAAAAGACTGTGCCAAATGTCAAAAAGTCATTATTAATAAGAGGCCTCTATTTTTAATTTATTTGGCTTGTGCATATACATAGATCACCAAATGAATCATGTACACAATTTTAGAAGCCAAAGCGCTGGGTGCTATTAACCAACACAATTAGCCATAGCATTGTGTGCTATTATTGCACTTACAATTGAGCATTATTAGAGAAAGAAAGGCCTCATAAATGGAATTAATTGCAATTTTATTTATCAATGCCTGTAACTTGTGTTGTATCTAACAGTAGAAAGCACTGGCATATGCAGAAATGTTGTATGTATCACAACATGGTTGTTCAAAGGCTGTCACTATTTTAACTCTAATTGGCAGCAGTAGTTTATATAACACAAGATTACATCCAGGGCCGGCTCCAGGCACCAGCTTACCAAGCAAGTGCTTGGGGCGGCCACTTCGGAGAGGGGCGGCATGTCCATCTGTTCAGCGGCAATTCGGCGGACGGTCCCTCACTCCTGCTCGGAGTGAAGGACCTCCTGCCGAATTGCCGCCGCAGATCGCAATTGCGATCATGGATTTTTTGTTTTGTTTTGTTTTGTTTGGCTGCTTGGGGCGGCCAAAACCCTGGAGCCGGCCCTGATTACATCAATAGTCCAGGTTGCATCCTGGGAAATACTGTGACAAAGAAACTTCCAACTCAGTATCCCTGCAACTAATTGTTTGAAAATGGAAACTAAAATTTAAGAAAACCCACAGAAAATAAAACCTAACTTCTCAAATATAATAGACAAACTTTTGCCCTTACTTATTTGAAGTTAAAGAGGACTTGTATGGGGGCGTAAGTCAGTGCAGAATTAGTTCCCAGACTAATACTCACACAGATCCTTTCATTTCTGGATTTCAAAGTGCTTTACAAATATTTATCAATTAACGTGGAGTAGGCCTTTGAAATGTGGTGGTAAAAATATCACAGTGGGGTTCCTGATTTGTTGCATCTCCTTGACTTTCAAATAAAATTGGCTCAATTGATAAGTAAAAATATGGGGGGGGGGTAGGTGCAGAGGGGTGCGTGCAATCGAGCTAGTTATGTCTCCCTGGTCCTCAGGGCTAGATGCAGTCCTGATGCCACTCAGTGCTGCTGCTCTAAGAGCTCGTCCATCTGGGGGCATTCACTGTTACAATTATGCCTCTATGGGTACAGCTATAATTTCCAGCTTGAGGAGACTTACCAGCGCTGGCTCTGATACAGCTGCTGTGCTGAAAATGGAAGTGTAGCTGTGGTGACATGAGCCGCAGGAGGGGCTAGCTGCCCCTCGTACATACCAATCCAGGATGGTAGATATATACTCGGATAGCTAGCCTCTCCCATCACTTCCACTGCCAGAGCCTATGCTTCTATTTTCTTACCAAGCTAGCCGGATTAGAGCTAGCATGAATATCTCTTCTCAGGCTGGAAATTACTCCCCATTCTGGATTCTGGAATCAGAGTGCATTTTTCCAGTATAGGTTATACTTAATAGCAATACTTTAGCTTTTGCTTACCATTCATATTTATACAGCCCTCTGTGCAAAAACACTTCAGTCAAACAGAGTTCAGATTGCTATTAACATTCTAGTTCTGAAATAAATAAAGCTGTTTGGCTAAACAATATGCACCATTTCATTGGGGTGATGAGGAGCTAAATCTGAGACGAGCATTCTCAAATTAATAAAGTTGCCAGCCTGTCTTTCTGAACCTGTTCAGCTAAAATAAGGACCAGCTTGAACCTTTGTTTAAAACATCAACCAAATCCACATCTGAAATTGTCTGGAGAAAAGTTGGGCTAATTTGTTCACTTGTTTTTCATCTTCCTATCCGTGCAGTCCCTGATTCCAGCCAGTCAGAACTGAAAGTACTGAAAACCATAGGAAAGACTATACTTGGAGTATCTGGCCATCTGGGAGTGAGAAGTGGTAGTAATTTCTTGAGAGCTCTTGTTCTCAGATTTTAAGCAGAAGAAAACTTTAGCTTGATGTTAGATGGTAAAAATGGGATATGTTATGGCATGAAATTAAAACTAGCTTAATAAACATAAAGCACAAATTTTTGTCAGTGCTTAACATACATCATCCCATGAAAACTCTCCAAACAATAGAGCCAGTCATAAAGTAGTAAGTTTTTTGTATTAAATTTTTTGAAAGAGATAAAAAAATGTTCACTTGTCCCCCAAGAATTTTAAAGGAAAATTCTTTATTTTCAGGTGAAAAAACAAAAACTGGATTTTTTGAAAACCAAATCATTTTAGGGTTTTCATGGGAACACTAGAACATTTTCAAAGACATTTTTCCACAAAAAAATGTTTTGAAAAGAGGCCATTTTTCTTTTGAAAAAAAAAAAAAAAAGTGAATGAAAAATTTTGACCACCTCTACCATATACTTATTGGGTCTAAGCCTCAGCAGTCAAAGATGTAAAACCCAGAACTTGCATCTGCTGTGTGTTTGTCTGAAACAAAAAAGTTTTAGCATATATCATCAAAACAACACCCAAAGTAAAACAGCCATTCAGGGGCGGCTCTAGCTTTTTTGCCGCCCCAAGAACAGCAGGCAGGCTGCCTTCAGCGGCATGCCTGCTGGAGGTCCCCGGTCACATGGATTCCTTGGCATGCCTGCGGGAGGTCCCTGGTCCCGTGGATTCGGCGGCATGCCTGCGGGAGGTCCGCCAGTCCCGCAGCTTCGGTGGACCCACCGCCAAATTGCCACCGAATCCGCGCGACCAGCGGACCTCCCGCAAGCATGCCGCTGAAGGCTGCCTGACTCCCGCCCTCGCAGGGACCGGCAGGGCGCCCCCCCCCCTCCCCGCGGCTTGCCGCCCCAGGCACGCGCTTGGAGCGCTGGTGCCTGGAGCCGCCGCTGCAGCCATCCCCTTGTGCCCTAGAGTTTGTGGCCTATTGGAATAATGTCAGAAGTAATAGAAAATATATGCCAAATACAATGTGTCCCAGGTAGTGATTTTATTGTCCTTTCAAAATACAGAATTATTTCATTATAGAAATCTTCACACCCTTTGTCAGCAAAACAATGGTGTCACAAGAGATATGATATTATTCAGTTGGAAGGGGCCTGTTAATCTGGGATTATCCCGAGTGCACACAAATGCAACACATTTCTGGATGACTGATGAACTGTGTACAGCATTATCTGTAAGTGGAACAGTCACAATATTCATGTATAAAGGTAATATAATACACTTCACCAGGCTTCTGCTCAGAAAAGCAGTCATCATAAAACAATGGGCTAGATTTTTAGCTGGTGTATACCAGCTTAATGAAGTCAGTGGAACCATGCCATTTACACCGGCTGAGGATCTGTCACATTAAAAGCAGAGGGAATTTTTTAAAATTTCAAATGGCACCCTTCCCATGGCTTGCCATGCAAATCCAAGTATCTGTTCCTCTTGTTAAGCTCCACTTCTGAAAGCCAGTGCAGATGAGAGCGCTAATATTTTTGTCCATAAAAAACTCCACAATATGCAGTGACACATCGAGCATGACATTATTTCTGTTGGTAAATAAACATTTCATAGGGACTCACGCTGAAACTTGTTTGCTTGGTATTGCAGTTATTACCGGCTGCATTATTGAAGGGGATGTGGTTTATAGCTTGGCAAATTGCATTGGAATATACTTCCCATTTTCACCATATGGAATTGCTGACTGAAATCAGGACATCACCAATACCACAGAGAGCAATTCTGAAATCAGACTAAAAGCATGACATTGATGATCTGATATTAGGGCTAAGCAGCCAAGATGCAACAACATTGGGGATTTATTCATTTATTTTGTTATTGCTTCTGCTAAATTGTGGTTTACTGGTAACATCAGTTTTAATAAACTGTCATTCAAGGGTTTCCATTCTTTTTCTCATCTATATTCCTTGTCAGCAATATAAAATGTCCATGGGCAGATTAAACTGTGTTAATTCTGGGTTTATCTGATGCATAAAGTATGTGTATTTATAGGTGCTGGAACTATGGGTGCTGGGGGTGCTGCCGCACCTCCTGGCTTGAAGTGGTTTCTATTCTATACAGGGTTTACAGTTTGGTTCAATGGCTCTTAGCACCCACAGTATACAAATTATTCAAGCCCCCCTGTGTGTATTGTGCCTCTATAAGAAGGATGGAGTAATTCATAAAGCACAGCTTGTTTACTGAACTGCGTATTTGCCATGAGCCTGTAAGGTAAATGTGATATACTTGTAGTGTACACCAGCAGAGGCGCTGAGGAAGCAAAATAAGAACACAGAACTAGAAGGCAATCCAACATCCTCCTATTACTTCTGTATCTTTATATACTATTTAAATTCAGGGTTTGTCACTTGAGGAGTTTAGAAAAAGAATCTGCAGGCCACTAGAAATAACCTTGTTTTCACCAAAGCACATTACAGAACCAATGTTTTCTATAATATCTCTCCAGGTTAGGAGCTCTCTGTGCTCATATTTTGCCCTCACTGTAACCATTGCTCCAGCGAGTCACAACCTACCATTCCAATGAATTATTTTCTTCACCATCTGCCTCAGGAGTGGCTGCAGCAGCAGCAGGCTGGAAGATCTTCAAGAAAGAGTCTTGGGAGAATTCTCTCTTTTATTCTCACTTCAATCACTTGTTCTGTGTCTATTGCTATCATTAGGCAAGTGCTATGTTCTTTCCTGTTCCCCAGAGCTCCCTAACTCACCATTCCCCGCATTGTGTTCAAAGCACTCCACTCAATTTGCGCTGGGGTAGAAGAGTTACTCTTTTTTTTGGTTCACTTATCCCACCCTAGAGTTTATCCTCACAATAGCTTTCTGGAGGTCTGTGCATAGTCTTTTCAGAGTGCCTAGAGGAGCTTGTTCATCAGCATTCAAATCTCTGGAGAACAGCTCACTGCAGCGCTAGTTTTTAGTAAGACACATATCCCTTGGCTGTTTGTTGAGGCTCATGCAGTATGTTACACTGGCATATGTTACAGAGAGCTTCCCACTGACTATGCAGAGTACTAGATTGGAGAGTATTGGTTTAACAAAGATGTAGATTTTGACAGCTTCTGTACATACTTTTGTAGAATCAAAAAATCTCTGTAGCTTCTCCATCTCATGTCTATATCTGTCAGCTTTCCCTAGCAGCTCTGCCCTTCCTCTTTAAAGCAGTAGCAATGCCCAGGAATTATTCACTAATGCAAAATAGTGTGTATTTATAATAAAAGTGGGGAAAATGTGCAGTTGTGGGAATTTTTGTTGTGCGGGGAGAGATTTTTTTGCATACATTTTATTACCATAAATCTTACAGCGGCCATTAAGTCTGCTACACCTACTCAACTGTCTACATTAATCTTATTTTTTATAAGTATTAGCTGGAAATGTCTGCAGACCATCTCACTGAGGTTGTTACAGGACGGTACCAACTAGAACTTTGTGCACCACAAGCTAAATCCGATGCCCACTATAATAAATGGGAATATCTCCACTGACTTTAGCAGACGTTGGATCAGGCTCCAGCGTAGCCCACTGACTCTTATTTTCTGCAATAGCCTGATGAAATGTCTGACAGCACTTCTGCATATAATTGTTGTCTGACTGGGTTTCACTTAAAGATAATGCTGCTGCAGCTTTCTATGAAATAACTCAGAACCTTCAGTCTAGGGTTTCAAAAGTCATCAGTGATTTTGGATGTCAGGAGGTTTAAGTGCCAAACCTGAGTCATTTCAAGGAGCATTGTTATCAAGAAACTTCTGAACACACATCCTGTCAAAACCATTCCCCCTCAGCCCTTTAAACCAGTCCTCTCAAAGTGGGCATCCAAAAATCACTAGTCCCTTTTGAAAATGTAGGTCTTTATTTTTAATACTTCTTGTAATTAATTAATAAGCATATGCCTAATTTTGAGCATGTGAGTAATAAATAGGTCTAGTCACATGATTAAAGTTAGGCACATGTTTAAATACCTTGCTGAATCCAGGCATACACTAACTCATTTCTAATAATAGCAAAGCACAATGCAATTTCCTATGCTGGTTAATGGCAAAATTAGACTATAAACTTAAAAGTAAATAATCTAACGAGAGAGAGGGTCCAGGCAATACAAAGTTAAAGAAATAATGAACCAATATGTGGCAAAATAAAAACAATTAACATTGATTACAAATTTTTTAAAACATGTGTTAGCAAATTCTTTTTATGTTAATAACACCAATATAAAATTATATTGTGCCATAGTAAAATTACTGCTGCATTTTTTTTTGTTCATGCAAAAATGTTATATTTTATGAACTTTAAAACAATTAGAAAACTATAAAGGAAAAAAATTATGACAATCATTATAAAAGAAAGTGAACTTGCTAACCCACACTGTGCCTATAAGCTTTTTTAAAATGTCAAATCTTTAAACCTTCAGCAAATACCTTCAATCACATACAATAATTTGATAGTAACATTGCCCAGACTGAAGCCACAGTTAGAGTGAAAATCCTGCTCAGTCTCCTGTAGCCCTGGGCTGGAGCATGCTCAGTGTGGACAGAATCTTTGGGAATTTGGTTGTGAAGTTTTAGCAAGTCTTCACTGAGCATGTGTAAACTGCAGTTTTTCAGAGGCTTGTAACTTGGGGAAATTCAGGTAAGTTTTCACAGGGATGGCAAAGCCCCCCACCTGCCAAATTTCACATCTTTGCTCCAAACCATGAGAGAGCTAGAGCTTCTCAAGAAAAAGTCACTAGATTTTACTAGCACACACAAAGCAATGTATTTTATCTTAGCCTTGTTCTTGGAAATGGCTGAACAGTTTTGACTGAAATTTTCCAGAATATCCAGTCTGAGACAAACATTTAGCATGGAAATTTCAGCCTGAACAGTTAAAGGCTGGGAAAGTTATAAGCAATTTAAAGCTGGGTGTGACGCCCTGTACCTCAGGGGAATACCTGTTCATCCTTGTAAAATGATTGTGTGGTATCCAATGCAAAGTTTGTCATGGTGGGTGTCTTCGGAAGGCTCATAATGCACTGAGCATTGTTGTTATAGTGATGTTATAGTAATTGTTACAGTAATGTTATAGGTTATAATTTCATGTATATAGTTATGAGGCTGAAAATGTGTCCTCATGGCTTAAAATAAGCCCAGGCAAAAACTCTCCAAAAGCATAGAAGCAGTTCACAGCTCATCAGGGCAGGTATGAGACAAACCCAGCCCAGTCTCACAGGAACAAAGGACGCTGGCCTAGGCAGCAACAAAAGAATCTGTTTGAGTGAGTCACCCCTCTTCCTTTGGTCAGTATGGGACTGCAATGAGGTAATGCTCACCTGATTCTGAAAGGGGGGCAAAGCCAAGAGGGAAGAAAGAACATGATAAAAGGGAGAGACATTTACCATGCTCTCTCTTTTCCACCTACATCTACAGACACCATCACCACCAAGCGACGGAAGTGCTGATCAAAGGGGAGAGCCTGGCTGAAGAGCAACCAGCCAGACTGTGGTGAGAAGCATCTAAATTTGTAAGAGCAGTGAAAGTGTTAAGATCAGATTAGAATATGTTTTTCTTTTATTTCATTTGACTCAATCTGACTTCTTATGCTTTGTCTTATAATCACTTAAAATCTATCTTTATAGTTAATAAATCTGTTTGTTTATTCTATCTGAAGCAGTGCGTTTGGTTTGAAGTGTGTCAGAGATTCCCCTTGGGATAACAAGCCTGGTACATATCAATTTCTTTGTTAAATTGATGACTTCATGTAAGCTTGCAGCTTCCAGCAGGCATAACTGGGCACTGCAAGACAGAGGTTCCTAGGGTTGTGTCTGGGACTGGAGATATTGGCTAGTGTCATTCAGTTGCATAATCCAAGGAGCAGCTTATCTGCCAGAGGCTGTGCATGAACAGCCCAGGAGTGGGGGTTCTCACAGCAGAGCAGGGTAAGGCTGGCTCCCAGAGTCAAGGACTGGAGTTACCTAGCAGATCACCGGTCTGGATAACACCAGAGGGGAATGTTACACAGGGTCATATAATAGGATGTGTCTGGCTACCTTAATAATAGGCAGGTAATTATCCATCCTGTTCAATGAGCTGTAGAATGTTTATAGTCAACTGAAATCAAGCAAGGGTCTCTCAAGTTTTAGTAAGACGAATAAATTGGATTTTTTTAAAGCACTCCTAGTTTTCTGTGCCTGTAAGTGATGTCCTGACAGCAGTGGCCTTAAAGGGTCAGTAGTATGTCATTTTCCTCTCTTCAATGGAAGCTGTCCACTGCATTAGTGTCTCACACATTGTGGTGTTGGCACACCTCCGAGTGCCAGCATTTGCCTTTGTAACTAGCTGCTAGCAATAACGTTGGACCTCTTAGAAAGTGAATGGGGAGTCTTTCCACTGACTTCAATTGGTGTTGGAGCCAGAAGCAAGATTTGGCTGGGTTTGTATCATGCTTGGTATATACTGGCTTTTTAAAAATACCTTATTTTTAAAATATTGTTAATAAACATCACCCAGTATGGATGGGATGGCTGAATTTCTGTCACGTCACCATTTATTCACAGAAATGCAATGTGCTGTTTTGACAGAGTTGCATGGCATTTTTTCCCCTAAGGAGAGTTGACTAGTGTCCGTAAGAGATATTTTTAGATGTATTGTGCCAGCTGTTTCTTGACAGATAATTTACAATTTACAGATGGGAAAGCGGAGGCCCAGAGAGATTAAGTGACTTGCCAGCAGGTTGGGGCAGAGCTGGGAATTGGACCCAGGTCTCCTGAGTCCTGGCCTACTGTGCTATCCACTAGAATCCTGGAGTATCATTTTATAACCAGAAAAGTAGCAAGCTACTGATTTTGCTGTACTATGTAAAGAATCTCATTTTATTTTCTTATACAATTACACCAGTTAAGTTCCACAGTAGGAGCGTCGGCAACAGGAAGAGAAGGGTGACAAAAAATAACTACGAGTTCAGCAATGACACTTCAAATGCCCATCAAATCAGCAATTATGACTAGCAGTTCTAAAAAAGACTCAGGAGTTAAAGCAGGAGGGGCATATTTTTGACTAAAGCAATGTCAACAAAATGAGAAGGCGACAGGCAGTGATTCTGACAGCTTGTTGCTATAGAAAACACTGGCTAGAAAGTGTTTATAGAATCATCATCCCTGCCATGATATAACTGACAGGCTAGTAAATTGTATGTGGTATAGTTGTAACCATGTCGGTCCCAGGATATTAGAGAGACAAGGTGGGTGAGGTAATATCTTTTATTGGCCCAACTTCTGTTGGTGAGAGAGACAACATTGCAAGCCACACAGAGCTCTTCTTCAGGCTAGTACATTGATAGGTTAGTAGCTATAAGTTAGTTGGTTGTCAGTATATCTGTTGTAGATGCAATCTGTAGAGACACCATGGAGTCTTGTACGGTTTCCTGTTGCAAACTAAGTATGCAAGCATTTTAAATGTCTACCTTGCCTGAAAACTGAACTCTTACTATAAAGTTACATACTGAAAAACAATATTGGGAGCAGATCAGTTAGATGCTGGGCACTTAAGAGGTTTGAAACTTCCTCCACTCTCAGTGGTCTCAGTGGGAGTACAGCATGCAGAGCATCTGGTGCTGGGGAGCAATGAATTAAACACAAATGTTTAAAAATTAATAGTGCAGTGGGACTGTTGAACAGTTCTTTCCAGAAGAGAAGAAGGGGGCAGCAAATATGTGCTTTAAACTCAAGGTCTTCCTTCTTCAGTAGAAGACTGCAATGCATATTCAAGCCATTATTATTCCTGACCTGGACTATTACTACTACTTCATACCACATTCGATATCTGATCACCTCACTCTAAGTTGAAAGCAACTTAATTGTCTTTAAGTCAAGAAGCATTGGGGTTTTA
Source organism: Terrapene triunguis (assembly GCF_002925995.2). Taxonomy (NCBI): domain Eukaryota; kingdom Metazoa; phylum Chordata; order Testudines; family Emydidae; genus Terrapene; species Terrapene triunguis. The sequence continues at coordinate 33,860,663 of NW_020664435.1, forward strand.
GTTGAACTGCTCTGTTTTAAGGCATTGCATAGTCTTGGTCAGAGTTGCCTAGAAAAATTGTTTCCCTGTGAAATTCAGTGCTGTTTTTGCAACTATGCTCCCATACCACAGTGATCAGCAATAGTACAAAACCTTTAGATAAACTGAGGTCTATTAGTTGTCTTCCATGTTTGATCAAGCACTTTAGGAAGATATGTCTTTGGTTTCATGTTTCATCTCTGTGGGCACTTTTTCCCTTAGAATGGAGAAAAAATATTTGTTGACCTGTTTATTAATAGATTTTTTTAAAATGCTGTTTGTTTCCGTAAAGTGCCCCATACAAATGGGTTTATTATTAAAGTTAATACTAATGTAAAGCGTTAAGAATTGGTGGCTTGTTAATTGTATCAGCCAATGTTGATCATATGTTAATGAGTATTTGTTTTGTTTTGAAATTTGTTTTCCAGTTATAGATACAAACAAATTCCATTTAGGATCTTTTTCTCATCAGTAAAACAGAATTAAGGGTCTGAGTCTCAGTAATGACCCTTTTACACCACTCTCATGTATACCCATTTTATGGATCTTACACTGCTAGAGTATTGTAAAACAGCTGCAGAATAAATGAGAATCGGGTGCAACATATAGAAGAAACTATCTGAAGCTGAAAGTACTATTTTAAAAATTCAGTCTTAAAAACTCAGCCTGACCAGGGTCAGACCATTTTATTTCTTTTTCCTTTTCTTTTCTGGCAACTTCTACAAGATTGAATGATTTTTTTTTGTTAAAAATACCTCATTTTTTTACAAAAAACTTCATGTTCAGACTGAAATTACTGTACTGACACTTATTTCATTGACACCTTTTCAACCTTGTAAATGTTCAGATTTATTTGAGTTTATCAGTCTATTCCCAGGGTAGGTCACATACCCCAACATAGAGTTTGTTTCAGTATTAGACTTTAACCTATTTGTGTGGGGGGGACTGATTTCCACCCCACACAACTCTCTTCTTTTTCAACCTTCTTCCAGACCTCCCTTGTCCATGAATGCCCTCATTGAGTGGATCCCTGTGGCATCTATCCTCTCCTCTTTCAACCCCCTCTCAAGTCCCACCTCTTCTGTGATGCCTACAAGAAACCACCCAGCTAATAATAGCTATAGAGCTAGTTTAGCCTTTTATTTCACTCCGCTGTATCGCAAGTAACCTACAGGTCCATATCCTGTAAGACATCGGCTTAATCAAGTTAGCATAAGTAAATTAGATTTATGACCTTTAGCATAGATAAAATGGCCCAACAGTTATTCTAGATTTTGGAGACCTGGAAATAGCTTGCTCAACAGAGGGATTTGGTATATAATGGTACGAGGCAACTCCGGGAATATTGAACCGATACTGGGCTTGGATATTTTAGGATAGAATCATTGGCAGATGTCTAACCACAAACTCGCTTGAGCAATAGGTGACGTACATGATAATAAGTTAAAAGGCATTAATATGTTAATCTATAGGATAAGTGCACCCTGATTATATGAGGGTGAGGCAGTTAAATTCAGACATGGAGGGCTGGGCATCAGAATGAATATTCATGATAGTGCCAGGTCCTAAAATAGGCCAAGTAACCACGTAGAGGAGGCTAGCTTTCCATCATTGACCTTTCAGGTCTTCATTATCTACCATCAATCTTTGGGCATTGGGGAACCTGGACCATCGGACTCATTTGGCATGCCCGAGACAGGACTGGTCCTGTGTCTCTCACCACCAGGTCCCCAATGAAGGATGTGAGTATATAAGTATCTGAGCATATGCAGGGAATGACACCAAAGATATCCCTAATACGGTATTACTGCTATCTGGTTATATGGTTTTGAGCTTTTCTGTCTTTACTGATTGTTTTAATAAAAATAGCTTTGCTTTGCCCTCAGTATGAGAGTCTTTGCCGTACCCTGTGGTTCCCTACAAGATATTGAATTTGTCAGTTTTAATTCTGTGGAACCTGATTCTGGGACAGGAACCCTATTACTCGCATTCCATTAATTAGTATCGATTGGCAATCAATACAGTTATTAATAACCATTAAAAGGATTATGCCTATAGTGGGGCATAATGTATTTTATTAATCTATATTAAAATAATGCATAGATTAAAAAGTATATAAAATTGTATATATTTTCATCATATCCTTTTCCACATCCTTAATTATATTGCATGCCTTTGAATGCAAGCTCTTATGGATAGGAACTACATATTGCCATGGGTAGATATTGCTGTGCATCAGCATACAAACAACAAAAATAATAGTATCCAACCACTCATTCAGGTCACCACACAAGACCAGGGCCGGCGCTTCCACTAGGTGACCCTAGACGGTCACCTAGGGCGGCAGGATTTGGGGGGGCGGCATTTTGCTGTCCTCAGCAGAAATTCGGCAACGGGGGGCCCTTCCGCTCCGGGTCTTCAGTGGAAATTCAGTGGCGGGTCCTTCACTCGCTCTGGGACCCGCCGCCGAATTGCCCCGAAGACGCAGAGCGGAAGGACCCCTGCTGCCGAATGCTCAGAGGAGGAGCGCTGCCGCCTAGGGTGGCAAAAACCCTGGCGCCGCTCCTGCACAAGATGGTTCTCAATTTCAGTCTCCACTTGGAAATGTCATTGTCTCTCATTAGGAATGATTGCTTAAGAAAATGCAATGCATCATAATAAAACATATCACTCTTGTAAGTGACATATCTTTGAATCATTAATAGAAATCATAAGGGAATTTCTTAATAGGTCTCACAAAGAAGCCATACAAACATCATCTGGTGGATATCCATAAAGTGGAGAAAGTAGGCACACTTTTCCCTGTTGATGGTTTGCAGAGCAACCACTTATTGGCCCATCACCATCTAGGCCATAGAAGAGATTAATATAATAAAACGGTCAGTAATTTTGAGCAATTTTAAGAACTATTACTTGATCTTCACTGGAACATTGCAACATTTTGGCTTCCCAATCAAACCTTTGATCTTAACTTCTAAAGCTGGATGAAATTTTTTTGCCAAAAGAGTTTTCCGTCAGAAAATGCACAGTCATTGAAATCAAAATGTTTCATGGGAACATGTCAATTTCAGCAAGAAAGTGCTGAAATTAATCATTTCTACTTTCTCATTTTGTTTTGATAATATTGAAATGTTTAGTTCTGATAATATCAATGTTTCATTTCAGTAAGATAAAATGTTTAGTGTCAACTTCATCATTTTGATTCATTTTGTTCTTACTTTTATATATTAAAGTATTTTATAATATATATGTTTTGACATTATTTGTATGAAATGTTCATCTTATAGGAACAAAGTGATTCAACATTATCAAAACTAAATATTTTCATAGCTACAAATTGAAGTTTTCGGGGATTTGCATTTTGTAAGAAATTTAGTAAGAATTACTAGACTTCTTTAAAGATCCAAGGATTTAAATGACTAATTCTTTAAAGATCCTAAATCCTAATTTAGTAATTACTAATTCTAGTAATTACTTTACAAGAAACTTTTTTTTCCTTTTAAACTTCTGACCTTGGACTTACATATCCTAGATCCTACAAAAGAAAGAATCCTAGATCCAAATTAGTCTGAGCATCATTAAGAAAGGGATAGATAATAAGACAGAAAATACCATGTTGCCTCTATATAAATCTATGGTACACCCACATCTTGAATACTGGTGGTTGCCCCATCTCAAAAAGATATATGAGAACTGGAAAAGATTCAGAAATGGGCAGCAAAAGTGATTAGGGGTATGGAATGGCTTCCGTGTGAAGAGAGATTAATAAGACTGGGACTTTTCAGCTTGGAAAAGAGACGACTAAGGGGGCGGGGGCGATATGATTAAGATCTATAAAATCATGACTGGTGTAGAGAAAGTAAATAAGGAAGAACTAGGGGTCACCAAATGAAATTAATAGGCAGCAGGTTTAAAACAAACAAAAGGAAGTATTTCTTCACACAATGCACAGTCAACCTGTGGAACTCTTTGCCAGAGGATGTTCTGAAGGCCAAGACTATAACAGGGTTCGAAAAAGAACTAGATCAATTCATGGAGGATAGGTCCATCAATGGCTATTAGCCAGAATGGGCAGGGATGGTGTCCGTAGCCTCTGTTTGCCAGAAGCTGGGAATGAGTTACAGGGGATGGATCATTTGATGATTACTTGTTCTGTTCATTCCCTCTGGGGCACCTGACATTGGCCACTGTCGGAAGACAGGATACTGGGCTAGATGGAACTTTGGTCTGACCCAGTATGGCCGTTCTTTTGTTCTTATGATGTTCAACTGGCACTGGTGATCTGTCATCAGGGTTCGTTCCTCCTAGAGCTTCAAGAGATGCTCTCATATACCCACAGACCCTTACCCTGATCTCTTGTGGAACTCTAGAGGAAGCACTATGAACTCTCACCTTGCCTTTGGCCTAACTCTTGGGCTCTTAGGGTATGTCTTCACTACCAGCCAGATCGGTGGGCAGTAATCGATCCAGCGGGGATCGATTTATTGCGTCTAGTCTAGATGCGATAAATCGATCCCCGAGCACTCTCCAGTCGACTCCTGTACTTCAGCTCAGCGAGAGGTGCAGGCAGAGTCAACGGGGGAGCGGCAGCAGTCAACTCACCGTAGTGAAGACACCACGGTAAGTAGATCTAAGTACATCAACTTCAGCTATGTTATTCACGTAGCTGAAGTTGCTTAACTTAGATCGATCCCCCTCTAGTGTAGACCAGGCCTCAGAGTATAATGTTTGGATAAGTATGACTCATTTGAGAATGAAGAGCAACTATTGACTGCATGGCAGTTTTGGGGGAAGAGGAAAACAGCTGGAGGTTTTCATGCAAGAACATGGTGTGACTTCTGCAAATTCTTCTTTCACAGACATATGGCTCTTGATTTACGTTCCAACCCCAGGTTATATGATTTGCGTATATTAGTGGCTAAGACTCCTCTATGCATATCTTTAAAATGACCCTTATTTTACTTCAAGACATTCAATTTTTCTTTGTTTTCCCTATTAGTATGCCCCAGTGAACACTGGCATTCATCAGTAGTAATGTCAGACGAAACTGAGCATTCCTTTAAAAAGTTATTTTTATATATTAAAAATAAAAGAAAGAGAGAACTTCTATAGCTCTAGCTTTCTTCAATTTGTCCTTGGTTTATGTTACAGTTGTCCTTGATTTCCATAGTATGAGTTTTAAATGTGTACCTTTTATTAGAAAAGTGTACAGTTATATGTAAGTGTAGAAACACAAACTCTCCCCACACTTTATTTTTTAATCCTCCTTTAAGTAATTAATAAAAGTATTGTTCTTTCAGACCAAAAATCTGAGTATACAATCAAAAGTGACTTACTCCATGTATGCACTATACATTTTGTTAATTAGCTTCCTTCTGGCACCTCAGAACAAAAAATCAAATTTTCGCTGGATATTTTTTTCTCTTTGTTGTAATAAGTAACATTTAGTAGTTGCTGGTACTTTTTTAAAAATGTATTTTGAGGTATTTTTATGGAGTACCAAATTAAATGTTTCAATTAAAGCAGTAGTGAGCTGTTCAGCAAAGATTTGAATGAAACCCTCTGGGCTAACCTTAAAAAATAAAATCTTTTTTTCCCCAAATGAGCTGAGAGTGATCACATCTCTTTTGCTCAATTACCCCTGTTTCTTCTTGTTTCTCTTCTTCCTACTGCATTCTTGTGCCCATGTCTCTCTGAAGCAACAGCTCTTATCTAGGATCCAGGAGTCCAAGGTCAGAAGTTTAAAAGGAAAAAAAAAAGCTTATTTTGGAAGTCATTTCTCATGCTCTTAGACAATATGGTGATGGATACTAAAGGAAAAACTATCTAGGCCAGGGATGGGCAAACTACGGCCCAGGGGCCGCATCTAGCCCTTCAGACATTTTAATCCGTCCCTCGAGCTCCCACCGGGGAGCGGGGTTGGCTCCGCACGGCTCCCAAAAGCAGTGCCATGCCCTCCCTCCAGCTCCTATGTGTAGAGGCAGCCAAGGGGCTCCACATGCTACCCCCGCCCCAAGTGCCATCCCCACAGCTCCCATTGTCTGGGAACCACGGCCAATGGGAGCTGCAGGGGCGGCTCCTGCAGACAGGGCAGTGCACAGAGCCACCTGGCTGTGCCTCCAGAGGAGCCAGAGGTGGGACATGCAGCTGCTTCTGGGAACTGCTTGAGGTATGCGCTGCCCACAGCCTGCACCCTTGACCCCCTCCTGCACCTCAACCCTCTTCCACAGCCCTGATCCCCCTCCTGCCCTCTGAACCCCTCAATCCCAGTCTGGAGCACCCTCCTGCACCCCCAACCCTTCATCCCCAGCCCCACCCCAGAGCCTTCACCCCCTCCCTGCACCCCAACCCCCTACCCCAGCCTGGAGACCCCTCCTGCACCCTGAACTCATTTCTGGCCCCACCCCAGAGCCCGCACCTCCAGCCAGAACCCTCACCCCTTCATGCATCCCAAACCCCAATTTCGTGAGCATTCATGGCCCGCCATACAATTTTCATACCCAGATGTGGCCCTCGGGCCTAAAAGTTTACCCACCCCGATCTAGGCACTATCAGGCCCTCTCATGTTTCATGTTGTTTCATGGATAAAGTAAGTTCATTCATCGCACCATGAGATTGTTCCCCTCTCACCCACCCAAGAGCATTTCCCTGTTTGCCCAATCTCCTGCCTTTGTTCCTTGTTACCTTACCCTCCTCAGACTTGGTTCTCATATATGGTCATTAGATAGTCTCTGTGTTTGTCAGACTGTAGCCCTGTTAGTGACAAACTTTAGGAGAGGAGGGTGCTGTTAGCAGTTATAAATAGAGCCTTTGGGAAGCCAGCACATTGGTCACTTAGCATGCCCAGGTTACTCAGTGTGGTTGGAGTAGGAGGAGATTAGGTAGTTTGAATTGGATTGGAAGATTAGAAGGAATCACTTGCACCTGCAGAGAACATAATGCGCTAATTAGCTCACTAGCTGGATAGCTGGAAAAAGAAGGCAAGCACTATAAAAGACTGAGCCAGGGAGCAGAACGGGGTGATCATTCTAGTTGATGTTATGTTTGTGTTGTACCTGGAGCATAAAAAGAAACAGTAATAGAGACACTTTGAAGATACTCTAATGGACTGTGTATGCTGTCAAATTCATTCAGAGGCCTTACTAGCCAGGATTTCCAGGGGCTGAAGAGAGAACCTGTTTACAGAGGGGATTCCTTAGGCTGTTCCCCATAACTGAGAATCTTCAGCAGGGCATGTTCCAGCTACCTTTCCTTTATTGCCTCCTCTTAGAGGCTGAAGGTTCTATGACTTCTGAGATGGATTACAAAGGATGAATATAAACAAATAACACAAGTATGTAGGGACAAAATTAGAAAGGCAAAGGCACAAAATGACATTAAACTAGCTAGAGACAAAAAGGGTAACAAGACAACAGTCTACAAATACATTGGAAGAAAGAGGAAGACCAAGGACAGGGTAGGCCTGTTATTCAATGAGTGGGGGGAAACAATAATAGAAAATGTGGAAATGGCAGAAGTGCTAAATGACTTTTTTGTTTAAGTTTTCCTCAAAAAGCTTAGTAGCATTTGGACATCTAATTTAATAAATGCCAGTGAAAATGAGATCAGAGACTAAAATAGGGAAAGAATAAGTTAAAAATTACTTAGGTAAATTAGAGGTCTTCAAGTCACCAGGGCCTGATGAAATACATCCTAGAATACTCAAGGAGCTGACATAGGAGATATCTGAGCCATTCGCAATTACACCTCTACCCTGATATAACGCGACCCAATATAATACAAATTTGGATATAGCGCAATAAAGCAGTGCTCTGGGGAGGGCGGGGCTGCGCACTCCGGGAGATGAAAGCAAGTTCGATATAATGCGGTTTCACCTATAACGTGGTAAGATTTTTTGGTTCCTGAGGACAGCGTTATATCGGGGTAGAGGTGTATCTTCAAAAAGTTGTGGAAGACAGGAGAGATTCCAGAGGACTGGAAAAGGGCAAATACAGTGCCCATCTATAAAAAGGGAAATAAGAACAATCTGGGAAATTACAGATGAGAGCTTACCTTCAATACTTTGAAAGATAATGAAGCAAATACTTAAGCAATCAATTTGCAAACACCTAGAAGAAATAAGTTGATAAGTAACAGTCAGCATATATTTGTCAAGAATGAATCATGTCAAACCAACCTAATAGCTTTCTTCGATCAGGTAACAATCCTTGTGGATAGGGAGGAAGTGGTAGATGTGGTATATCTTGACTTTAGTAAGGCTTTTGATACTATTTCAAATGACCTTGTCATAAACAAACTAGGGAAATACAGCCTAGATGGAGCTACTATAAGATGGGTGCATAACTGATTGGAAAACCATTCTCAGACCGTAATCATCAGTGGTTCACGGTCAAGTTGGAAGGGCATATCAAGTGGGATCTTGCAGGGATCAATCATGGGTCTGGTTCTGTTCAATATCTTCATCAATGATTTAGATAATGGCATAGAGAGTAAACTTATAAAGTTTTGGATGATACTGAGCTGGGAGGGGTTGCTTTGGAGGATAGGATTAAAATTCAAACTGGAGAAATGGTCTGAAGTAAATAGGGTGAAATTCAATAAGGACTAAAGCAAAGTACTCCACTTAGGAAGGAACAATCAGTTGCACACATACAAAATATGAAATGACTGCTTAAGAACGAGTACTGTGGAAAGGGATTTGGGAGTCATAATGGATCACAAGCTAAATATGAGTCAACAGTGTTGCAAAAAAAGCAAACATCATTCTGGGATGTATTAGAAGGAGTGTTGTAAGCAATAAACAAGAAGTAATTCTTCTGCTCTACTCTGAGCTGATTAGGCCTCAACTGGAGAACAGTATCCAGTTCTGGGCACCTCATTTCAGGAAACATGGGGACAAATTGGAGAAATTCCAGAGAGGAGCAACAAAATTGATTAAAGGTCTAGAAAACATGACCTATGAGGGAATATTGAAAAAACTAGGTTTATTTTGTCCAGAAAAGAGAAGACTGAGGGGAGACATAACAGTTTTCAAATACATAAACGGTTGTTACAAGGAGGAGGGAGAAAATGTGTTCTCTTTAACCTCTGAAGATTGGAAAAGAAGCAACTGGCTTAAATTGCAGCAAGGGTGGTTTAGGTTGGACATTAGGAAAAAACTTCCTAACTGTGAGGGTAGTTAAGCACTGGAACAAATTGCTTAGGTAGGTTGTGGAATCTTCGTCATTGGACACTTTTAAGAGCAGGCTAGACAAACACCTGTCAAGGATGGTCTAGGTCAGTGGTCTCCAACCTTTTTAAGTACAAGATCACTTTTTGAATTTAAGTGCAACCCAGGATCTACCTCAAAGAAAATGTAGAAATAACAGTAATCACCCAAACCCAAACATCCTTGCCCTGCCCCACACCTGCCCCGAGTCCATGTCCCCACCCCACCCCTTCTCTGAGGCCCTGCTCTGCTCACTCCATCCACCCTCCCTCCGTCGCTCACGCTCTTGCACCCTCACTCACTTTCACCAAGCTGGGGCAGGGGGAGGGGTGCAGGAGGAGGTTCAGGGCTGGGGCCTGTGAAATTCACATTCAATATACAATGACATTCTGAATGAAACTATGGAATGTGTTGCTAGAAGTGGTGTCCAACAGTCAGAAAAAGATTCAAGAAGCTCAACCTATCATTTACACTTCTAGCTGTGTTGCTCACATTCATTCTTAGGGTGGTTATTAAGCCATTAAAAAAAAAAAAAAAAAAGCCCTAATCTGTTTCACTTGTTTTTGAACATGCAAAATATAATTGTTTGATTTTGCAAACAATCGTCCATTGAGAAAATTTCACAAAAGTGAGGGGCTACTAAGCTGCATGATGGTCTACTAAGTTGATTGAATTTAATGGTTTCTTAAATTTTAATGCCAGAAAGGACCATTATAATCAGCCAGTCCGACCTGCATAATACTGGACTTAGAACCTCACCCTATTATTTTTACATGAAGCCCATAACTTCTGTTGGGAGCATTAATATTTCAGAATTCATCAATTTTTTTAAGCCTTACTCACGTTAGCCCCAGTTTAGCTAAGCAGTGACACCTGCAAATCCCACAGAAGTCAGTGGGACTTAAGCACCTGCGTATGTGCTTCAGTCCTTCCAGAACGATCCAAATATGAGAGCAAAGAAAAAAGGCTGATTAGAATGTTCATTTATTATTTAATAATGTACTTTTTAAACTAAGAAACAAAAAAATGGCAGACATCACTCTAAAATTGATTAGATCTCTGCAGTCAATGGGCAAGGATGGCACCAATGACACTGTCGCAGGATATCTCACACATAATAGATGACTTCAGGGAATCCAGTAGCATGAGGAAGAAAAATGTCCAAATGATCTTTTCTGAGATCCTTCCTTACTCATGAGCTAAAGAAGACAGAAGATTCTAGAAGTGAATTACTGGCTAGGTGGGTGGCATAGGGTAGAGGGCTTTAATTTTGTGGACATTGGTTCCCTTTCTGCTGAGATGGAAGCCATCTAAACTATACAGCCTCCTCTCCCTACTAAAGATCTCCTTGGGGACAGGCTGGGTAGAGTAGTCAGGAGGGCATTAAGCTCACAACAAAATGGGGAGTAAAATGAGGGAAGATATGAACACTCAGCACAAAATCGAGATCTTGGGAACAAAATTAATCAAGTAACCGAAGGACATGAAGAGCAGAAATTCTATACACCAATGTTAGGAGCCTGGGTAACAAACAAGATCAACTGGAATTGCTCATTTATTAGCATGAATTTTATCAAGCTAGCATTACTGAAACCTGGTAGTACGATTCTTAGGATTGGAATGTGAAAAGTGATGGTTATAAATCATTTAGGAAGGATCGAGTTGGCAAAAGGGGCATGGAAGGGGCAATCTAGGGGGAAAAAAGGCATTACCTGTTTCTGAGTCATTGGCAACTCAGAAGAAAGTGATCCTGACTACTTATAGATCAATGTTCCAACCGATGAAGCACAAGATGGGTTACTAGTTACTGCCTGCTACAGATCAACAAATCAAACTAGGGAACAGATGATAAATCACACTAGGGAATAGCTGACTAGCTCCTTAAGCCCCTCTATCAAATGTGTAGCTGTGTGATCACGGGGGTCTTCAGTTTGAGTGACATATACTGGAAGTCTCATGCTGCCTGTCCTAAAAATTCCTACAAAATTTATTACAGATGACAATTTCCTAAATCAAAAAGTATTGCATTCAACACAAGGGACTTCTATATTAGACCCTGTCTTGAAAAATAAACAGGAACTGATTACAAGAGTAAAATTTAGTGGTACAAATTAAGTACAAGCGATCACAACTTGATCATATTTATGATATGCAAACAGATCAAAATTAAAACCAGCAATATATACATGACGCATTAAAAGGGCCAATTTTAAAAAGCTGAAATTATTTATGATTATTTCATAAATTAATCAGCTGGGAGGAAGAATTTAATGAGAAAAATATGAATGAAATTGGGAATTGTTTAAGAACACTTTACTAGGTGCCCAAACAGCCACAATCAAGAAAAAAGGCTGTACCGGTTAAAAGACTAACATGGTTTAGAGTGGAAGTGAAGGCAGCTATAAAAATGAGTATATAAATAACAAATGGAAGAAAGGGAAGTCAACAGTAATGGATATAAATCAGAAGCATAGGAATTTTAGAAAATTGATAAGGGAAACAAAGAGACAAAAAAGACCTATGGCCAACACAGTTAAGGACAACAAGGTGTTTAAGTACACAAAGAACAAAATGAATCCTAACAGTGGTATTGGTCCATTACTAGATGAAAATGATGGAATTATTAATAATGATGTAGAAAAGGCAGAAGTGTTTAATATATATATTTCTGATTTGTATTTGGGAAAAACAGATGATGTCATCATATCATATGATGATGATTCTTCCCATTCCAAAAGTATGTCTGGAGGATGTTAAACAGCAGCTACTAAAGTTAGACATTTTAAAATCAACAGGTCACGATAACTTTTCATGCAAGAGTTTTAAAAGAGCTGGCTGAGAAGCATGCTGGACTGTTAAATGCTGGTTTCCAATATGTCTGGGGAAATTCCAGAAGACTGGCAGTAAGCTGATGTTGTGGCAATATTTTAAAAAGGGTAAAAGGGATGACCCAGGTAATTATAGGCCTGTCAGTCTGACACCATTCCTGGGCAAGATAATGGAGCAGCTGATATGGGACTCCATTAATAAAGAATTAAAGGAGTATAATATAATTAATCACCAATCACCATGGGTTTATGGAAAACAGATCCTGTCAAACTATAAGTACGTACATGGGGACAATATTTAATAATAGGATCTTCAATCTAGCACAAAAAAAGGTATAATACAATCCAATGACTGGAAGTTGAAGCTAGACAAATTCAGTCTGGAAATAAGGTGTAAATTTTTAACAGTGAGCGTAATTAACCATTGCAATAATTTACCAAGGGTTGTGGTGGATTCTCAGTCATTGAGCATTTTTTAAATCAAGATTGGATGTTTTTCTAAAAGATCTGCTCTAGGAATTATTTTGGGGAAGTTCTATAGGCTGTGTTATGCAGGAGGTCAGACTAGATGATCACAGTGGTCCCTTCTGGTCTTGGAATCTAGGAATCTCTAAACCAAAGGTTCTCAACCTTTCCAGAGTATTGTATTCTTTCATGAGTCTGATTTATCTTGCGTATCCCAAGTTTTACCTCACTTAAAAACTACTTGCTTTCAAAATCAGACATAAAAATACAAAAGTGTCACAGCACACTATTACTAAAAAATTTCTTACTTTCTCATTTTTACCATATAATTATAATATAAATCAACTGGAATATAAATGTTGTACTTACATTTCAGTATATAGAGCAGTATCATTGTATGAGATTTTAGTTTGTATTGACTTTGCTAGTGCTCTTTATGTAGCCTGTTGTAAAGCTAGGCAAATGTCTAGATGAGTTGTTGTCCTCCCTGAAACACCACTGCATACCCCTAGGGGTACACGTACCCCTGGTTGAGAACGAGAACCACTGCTCTAAACTAATTTGAGATTACAAGTTTGGAGGATAAAAGTAATAGTGGTGCTGTAATATACTTGGTATCACACTACCTTTTGATTACAAAATGAGAGTGATACAAAATTAATACGACATACATTAAATAGACTAAAAACTGGCTAATGGATAGGTCTCCAAATGTAATTGTAAACAGGGGATAGTTATCAAATGGGTATATTTCCAGTGACATCCCTCAGGAATCGGGTCTTCTCCCTGTGCTATTTAACATTTTTATCAATGTCCTGGAAGAAAACAGAATAATCATTGATAATGTTTGCAGATGACACAAAAACTGGGGGAGTGGTAAATAATGAAGAGGGCAGGTCATTGATACAAAATTATATGAATCACTTGGGAAGCTGGGCGCAGGCAAACAATATGCATTTTAATATGACAAAATGTCAATGTATACATCTAGGAGCAAAGTGCAGGCTATACTTATAGGGTGAGGATCTCTATCCTGGGAAAGACAACTGAAAAAAAATTGGGGGTCACCGTGGATAATCAGCTGAACATGAGCTCCCAGTGCATCTCTGGGGCCAAAAGGGCTATTGTGATCCTTGGATGCATAGACAAGCAAATCTCGAGTAGGACTAGAGAGGTTATTTTATTTCTGTATTTGGTATTGGTGTGACTGGACAATACTGTGTCCACAATTCACTGGAGAAGGTTCAAAGAAGAGCCATGAGAATGATGAAAGAATTAGAAAATGTTTTTTAGTGACAGACTCAAGGAGCTCATTCCATTTAGTTTACCAAAGAGAAGGTTGAGGGGTGACTCGATCACATTCTTAGGTACCTACATGGGGAACAAATATTTGATAATGGGCTCTTCATTGTAGCAGAAAAAGATATAACATGATCTAATGGCTGTAAGTTCAAACTAGAGAAATTCCGTCTGGAAATAAGGTGTAAATTTAACAGTGAGGGTAATTAATTGGAACAATTTACCAACGGTCATGGTTGATTCAGTAGCAATTTTTAAGATTGGACATTTTTCTAAGATATGTGCTCTAGTTCAAAAGGAATTATTTTGGGGAAGTCCTGATGATCAGTGGTCCCTTATGGCCTTGGAATCTACAAGATCTAACTGGCTATATATCCAGCAATGCTGTACTGCAATGTTAACTTGGCCCTGTTGCACATACATATGATTCATGATGTTTTCTTTGTTGCATGTAAACATTAATGTGCTACTTTGCCATATAACATACACATTGGGGCTGAGTTAACATTTTGATGGAAATCTCGGGACCAATTCTCCTCTAGTGCAACTCCACTGAAATCATGGGAATTACTCCTGAGATGAATTTGTCCCTCTAACTTTTGGAATGTCCTCATGACTTCTGAGTATTTGATTTCTCAACCCTAACAGTGCATTAACAAAAGTAATTATATTGATGTATATTTGAAATATTACCATACGCTGATAGAAAGTGGTAGCTTTTTCTAAAGTTATATATTTCTAAATGTCAGTATAATAAGATGAGGAACGTAAAATGGCTAAAATCCTAGTTGAATGTTAATGGAACCAAAACTGTGCCACAAGGTTAGAAACACTAATGAACTATGTTTCATATCAAACACCACATTGAATATGCTTCTAGGCTTTCATTCTGATAATTTATATGTCGCTTGACTTATATCTTCTATCACAAAGTATACATCTGCATACATCTCCCAGCATATAATCATAATAAAAAGTGAATATTGCTGCTAAAAATACAAGATTTTGCTTTGCTAATAGCACAATTGGTTCCCATAGCAGGAAATTAGACATCACACCCGGAGGAGTATTTTGAGCTATAATAAAATGAAATAAAACTCTCTTCATTGTTATTGGCAGAGCCTAATAAAATGGTTCATACTAAATTGCCTTTGATGCATCTGTACATAGAATTAATTATGCAAGTAATATAATACCTTATCTTTATGGATAATTATAAGAGTAATCATGTTTGTGTCTTTTTCACATGGGTGAACATTTCCAAATAATCTGTCATTTTATTAATAAGCAAAATATCAAAAAGTGACTAAAATGTTCAGGATCAAACCTTCCCCTCATTACCTTATATATGTCCAGGTTCAATTAATCGGAAAAGGGATGACTGTAGAAAGTTAAAGGTCCACAAAGATCTTACAAATCCTTACTCACGCAATTAGCCTTCTCCTCTGTGGAGCTCTGACCAGTTGAGAATCTGCCCCAAAATGCCTGGTCTAGCCCCCTGGACCGTGTGCACAACACATCCTTACTTTCCTCCTTCAACTCTTTCTTCAAAAATCACTTCTTGTGGTTAGCCTTCCATTGCTAGCTATAGCCCAGTGCCCACTTACTGCCTCCTGGGTGCCCCCTGGTGGCTAGGGTTGTTTCAGTCCCCAGTGGTCTTCTAAGCCCAAATCCTTTAATTCACTTTTCACAATTCTCAGGCTGCCAACAGTTAGTCAAAAACAAACCACAAAAATCCAAAACAAGCCAAGTTTTTCATCAGTTCTTTAAACTGGATGCAGTCCCTCCTTCCCCCAGGCCCAGAACATAGTTATCTGCTTCCTGCTTCTGGCAGTCTCAACTACTCTCTCAACCACGCTCTTCTCTGCAGCTTCCTTCTGCTGTTAGAGTGGTATCACCTGATTCCTCTCAGGTGGGGCTGATCTTGTAATCAGGGATGGCTTAGCCCCAGACTCTCCAGCCCTCAGGAAAGGAGATGATTTTAGAAAGTTAAGGATCCACAAAAATCTTACCAATCCTGACTCATGCAATTAGCCTTACTCATGTGTAATCCCATTGAAGTCTATAAGACTATTAATGTAAATAATGATCACTCATGTCAGTAGGGTTTGCAGGACTGGGTTTGATATCACTAGTTAGTACATTTGGTTGAAGAACCTTAAAATTACAACAAAAAACTGTTTAACATCTTGAAGGGATTTTTTCCCAATCAAAAATAATTTTTTGAAGAAAAGATTCATCAAAAATTCAATATTCAGCAATGTTACCCAGCTCACCTAGGAAGTGAGCATGCTGAAACTGTTTGGAGTCCATTGCATATGTGTGGGAGGTGAAGCGACAAATATTGTCCATATACAATCTGATATACTTATTATCAGGTACTTTTATTAAAACAAAGGGAATAATGTTTATTAGACCTGGCCAAAGTATTAGTTGTGAACTACGTTTTAAGGAAATTTAGCCTTCTCTCTGTGTGAATTGTTTGCAAACAGATCACAATTCTTTTATGAACTTGTTATTTGAAACTGTATGATAACTAGCTTGCTGGAATGTATATGAAGTATGGAATGATAGTTGTGAATATTCAGCTGATTATTCAAGTTAAAATTCACCACACAAATTTGTCACCAGTCACCTAAATCACATGGTACTGTATCCTTGATTCAATGTGCTAACACTAGCACAATTGGTCCAAAGATAGGTTTGGAACCTCTATGCTCTCTTGTAGTACAAATAAGAATTAATAATAATTACCTTTATGAAGTACTTCTACTTCACACTAGACAGAGATCCAGCCCCAAGCATATGCACCACTGAAGTGGGATTTAATTTAGCCCTCTGCCCGTGGACTGAATTTCTATTAGTGAGTTTCTCACCAAATGAAGTTTATTTAGTTGTAAAAATAATTGTGTATGCTGTTTTAGATTTCTCTTGGCTATGGATCCAAAATTCCCTCTTTGTGAATATTTTTGTACAAGTTTTCTTGTGCAATTTTGGTGGGATGAGTTTACCAACAGGCAGAATCAAAATCTAGATGGTCACATCGTGACAAAGAGGTTTGCACACTTTGTGTACAACTTCTGTAGCTATTGTTGAATCTTTGATTCTGTTGCTTTCAACCTGGTTGCAATATGAGCCCCAAATCCAAAAGAGTGGAAAAAGTGTTGATAAAGCTCCATGAAAGTAGCAATCCCCAGGGAAAGTCTGTCCTACTACGTGGACCAGATTTTTCTTTAAAGAAACTTGAACCCCTGGATCTGACTAAGTAGGAACCACAAGCTTTATTTATCAGGCCTTTTTCAAATATGCATTTTTTATAACAGCTAAAATCAGACATTTCCATTCTTTGCAGTCTTGATATTACAGTTTGACATGCTATTTTTCAAATTGAAAAGTGTGATAGTTTTCTGTAAATGTTTCAAAAGATTAGTTTAGTCTTATCATATTCAGCAGCTTAGGGGTTCTTTCAAATAAGAATTGTCTTATGTGCTGACTCTGTGCCAGAGAAGCTAGCTAGTGTTTTATTCATGTTTCGCAGAGGAGACTCAGTTCAAAAATGAGACATAAGATGTAGATGGCTCTAAGCGCTGAGTACAAATTGCATGAATACAAAAGATATATAAGCATGTAAACACCACAAAAATGCCTGCTTATCAAGCCAGGTTTGTTTACGACTCATTCCTGAATGGATGGGAACGTACAATGTCTCAAGAAGAAAAGTTTGAATCAAAGTATAATAAGTATAAATGTGCAATGTGGCCTAGATACAAGAAATGTCAGAGTAAGAAAGGAGCTTTCTCTGAAGGAGATACAACTGATATATTCAAAATGATATTTACAGCAGTTTATTAATAGTATTATTAATAAAAGCAACAACTATATCTTATATTTATAAAACATATAAGTGAAAGGGCTTTACAAATGTTAATCAATTCTCCCAGCCCAGAAATGCAGCCACCTCTAGGGAAAACAAGACAGATGTTCAACCATGCACAATAACTCTAGTCAACTGTTAAAGGAAGGAAGTGAACAATTCCTTATCCAATTAAATCTGGGGGAAGGGGAGGAGCTTAAATAGGGAGAATGTGGTCTTTAAGCATTTGTTTGAAAATTGTTAGGACCTCAGTCTGGATGGGAGTGACATTTCACTTCTTTTAGATGTAGGGATAAATAAAATACTTACACCAATGGCAAATAGACAAAACAATTAGAATATTGGGATTTTAAGATATGGAATAGTCAGAAGGATACATGAATAGAGTTGACCAAAACTCAGGGTTCTCAGTGCATAAAAAGTTTTGCTGGAAAATTTCCAACCAGTTCTAGACATGAAAGAATGCATAAGGAGTTACTGGGAGACTACAGTACATGAACTGCCCATTTGACTTATTGTTGCCTAAACTAATATTCGTTATTTAAATAATTATTTAACAAAGATGCTTTGCACGATATGTGAGATATTGGGAACTGCAATGCCCATAGGCCTGAATCCCATTTACACCAGAGCCCTTATATGCCACTCTGTCAATGTAAAGGGCCTTAAAGTGGATGCAGATTATGCTGACTTTAAGATCCCTTTGCACTGCCAGAACAGTAGGAAGTAGGACTGCCCAGAAAACAAGATTTCTGTTTTATGAAAAATCCCAATTTTTTGACATATGTTTCCATTCTGATGAGGAATGAACCCATGACCTTTAGAAATTTTTCATGAAAAAAATGAGAGCATGAGACCTTAAGCTATTCAATAACCTGGTGATTAGCACAGTCAGCTGAGATGTGGGAGACTCAGGTTCAAGTCCTTGCCCTGCCTGGGTCAGACCAGGTGCATGCCCTAACTGCCAGGCTATCGGTTATCCGGAGCACTCTCTTGCTCTGGTTTAGACTAGAAATTCCATCCTAGACTTGAGAAACCTTCCCAATGAAAGTTGAATCAAAACTGCTATATTTCTAAGAAAAGTTTTGGTTTAGATCAGTGGTTCGCAAAGCCAGTTCGCCGCTTGTTCAGGGAAAGCCCCTGGCGGGCTGGGCCGGTTTGTTTACCTGCTGCGTCCACAGGTTCAGTCGATCGCGGCTCCCACTGGCCGTGGTTCGCCGCTCCAGGCCAATGGGGGCAGCACGTCCCTCGGCCCGCGCTGCTTCCCGCAGCCCCATTGGCTTGGAGCGGCGAACTGGGGCCAGTGGGAGCCACGATCGGCCGAACCTACGGACGCGGCAGGTAAACAAACCGGCCTGGCCCGCCAGGGGCTTTCCCTGAACAAGCAGCAGACCGGCTTTGAGAACCACTGGTTTAGATTAATCTGTATTTTGCAATGAACAAACTTTTTGTTGAAAATTTCCCAAGCAGCTCTGTGTAAAGCTGCCTTAATGTAACTGAGAATCGGGCCTTGTGTGTGATTACTGCATCTTTAAGGTCTGTAACATTCTGGCCTGGCAGAGTTCAAAAGATTTGCCAAGTGGAAGTTGCAGTTGGTGACACATGGAAACTGAACTTAATTAAAAAACGATGCTGAGGATAACTAACAAATTAGTTTTTGTTTAAAGCTATATGGGAATACATATCGTTGCCTGGTTTTATTCCTTTTTACTATAATTATTTTCTTCTAAACTTAATGCAAACATCAAAGAGATGTTATTGACTGGTTGTTACAGATGTATTTGATCTCTCTCTATTTGACGCTCACCAGACTACTGTGAGGGGATCCAAATACTGAATCCCTGAGTGCTTTAAGCTTCCAGAGTCTGAACAAAGTCCAGACACTACTTCTTTCTGGGCACACTCTCGGGATGCAGATCCTCTGTCTACCCACCTCCTAAAAGCTGACACCTTGATGTCAACTGCCCATTCCCTGGGACCACTACTGACCACTCATACTCACCAGTAGCTTGAACATGCCCTCTCCCTGAACTCCAGCCATGAAAATGCTTTGGATTTACAGTTTCCCTCTTCCAGAGCATGTGATGGGGTAATACAGAACACACAAACGAACAGACTTTGCACAAGACTCTAAACCCCCATTGTTCTTTACTTAATAGCACAAGAAAAACCCAGAGCTCATTTCCCTGCTTCAGTTTCCTCACTACTGCAGATTTTTCTTTGAGTTGGGGTTTAGGTCTTATAGGAGGTGTCCAGAATCCTTCTGCTGCAGCTCATGGCTAGACTTCTAACCACGAAACTTCTCTCTCTCTCTCTCTCTCTCTCTCTCTCTCTCCTGGATCATCTTGCTTTCTCTCACCTTGGTTAGTCCAGCAGCTAAAGTGGATCCCCCACTACAGAAGTGTTCCTCTCTCTCCTTCTCAAAACTTGTGTCCTGTGTGTCTCCAAAGCCTTCCTCCAGTTCTTAAATCCATGCCTTGTCCTGTTTGGGAATTTTTCACTCTCCAAGTAGCTGTCCCGTTGAGGGGTTGGAGAAAACTCATTCTCCTATCTTCAGCCAACCTCAGATTCCCTAAATTGTCACAATGGTACATTTCTATATCAGGTTTTAGAGCTTCAACAAAGGCAGAGTTTAGCCTTTTTGAAGACCTGCCTACAAAATGGAAAATTGTATAGTTGTCTGAATGGCACAAGGGAAAAGGATCTTAAGTCCACTGTCTAGTTTTTCAAAGGCCTGCAGTGGAAGGTCCCCCTAGGGACAGAGTTTTGCTATCAACATTTTGACAGAACAAATACAATGGTGTTTAAACATACATTAGCCACTTACATAGGCTTTGATCCTACAATCCTTGCACACGTGGGGTGAACAAATGGTCCCAATTGAAGACAACGGGGCCAGGAGTTCATTCCTTGAAGAGCTGCAGGATTGAGCCTATAGTTTCTTACTCATATATTTTTATACCCACAATGTGCTTCAGTCTAACTTTTAAATACAAAATTACCTACAGTAACATTCCTCATCACATTCACTCTTCCTACGTACAGCAGCAAGAGAAGTGTAAGCATCACTGTTCTGATAAGAGTAACAGGGTCCATACAACTAAACCTGAGCCACACGGCTTGACAGAGAATCCTGGTAAAATAAAAATTGTATTTTTGATGCAATTGGAGACTATGTAAATCGGAGTTCTGTTGATTAATATTCTTTAGGATTAGCTTTTGGAATTCCTGGCGTTTCAGTAGAACATTTTTTATTCATCTGCTAATGCTAACTGCTAGCCATAGTTAGTAAGACAGTGCTGTAAAATTTCTCTGCCTGAAATATGTGACAGCCAACACATACTCTCTTTGTTTTAATATTTCATTTTTGATGAACTACCGAAAAGAAAAGACCAATGTGATCCGCAGTTGCCCCAAATCTCTTTGAAACCCAGATGTATTTTTAACCACAAAGTGTGTGTTTATATAAAATGTTATAATAAAATTAGAAATATGAAATAGATGTGTTAGAGACATCCCTACAAACATAGGGAACCTAAGCTTGGGTGGTGAGGTATAAAGGTGTTGTTGGCATTCATTTAGGATGGTTGCATTACTCATAAGTGGTGAAGTCACGAGTGGACTGTGGAGTTAAAAAATAATATACCACACTACTCCATCATGTATCTTGTATACATTACATATGTTACAGAAATGATACTTCTGGAACATTTTACAGAGGTTTTAAAACATTTTATTGGGACTATTTCTTGGTTGCCAGTGCCTTGGAACCAGATACTGGAGGGCCTGTCCACATGGGGAGTTATACTGACCTAGAGATAGCAGTATAATTATACCACTATAGTTCTGCCAGTCAACGTCCCCATGTAGACAAGTCCTTAATTAATATGACTGAAATTTTCAAAGGGGGCTAAGGCACTAGATGCCCAATTACTATCGAAATGTAATGGTAGTTTGTCACCTGATGTTCTCGGGCTCCTTTGAACATCTCAGTCCATAAGTCTAACACGTGCAGGGGTCAGAGAGAGAGGAAAAATCAAAAACAATTATTCTGATTATACCAGGGATTGGCAACCTTTGGCATGCGGCCCATCAGGGAAATCCGCTGGCAGGCCAGGACAGTTTGTTTACCTGTAGTGTCCACAGGTTCGGCCGATCGCAGCTCCCACTGGCCGCAGTTCACCATTCCATGCCAATGGGGGCTCTGGGAAGCAGCGTAGGATGAGGGATGTGCTGGCCGCCACTTCCCACAGCCCCCATTGGCCTGGAACAGTGAACCGCAGCCAGTGGGAGCTGTGATCGGCTGAACCTGCGGACACTGCAGGTAAACAAACCGTCCCGGCTCGCCAGCGGATTTCCCTGATGGGCCGTGTGCCAAAGGGTGCTGATCCCTGGTATAATCAGAATTTATGTTCTAACTGTATTAAAGTCTAACCGAAAATAAATGTACCTTAGGACTTGGTTCCTTCCTTTCCTCACCAGTGGAAAGTCTACCTAGATTATGGGTGTAGAAATGCAAATTTTCCACAAGTCCTGCTCCACTGGGGCCCAGAACCATCCAGTTCAGCACACAAAGTGGGCAGGGTCAGGGCACATGAGATGCACTAATTCATAGCTCTCCTGGGCAGCCTCTGCCAGCGGAAGTCACTTGAACTAAAAGCCAGAGTTCAAAGATTGCCATGGTCTGGTGGAGGATGGCAGTGACACCACTGCCTGCTCTCCAGCTCAGGGGCAGCTTTGATTCCCGAGCAAAGTGCATTACCCTGGGCTCATGGGGGTGAATCAAGCCCTGTCACTCATAGCTGTTTTAGATTGCAAGCTTCTCTATAAACAATTTTTATTCTGATGTGTCTCTCAAAACATTGTGTTCTTACAATATTATGGAAAATTAAAATGGCAGGATAAGATGACATCTTTCTCAGACTGATTGTTGATCACTAGTAGAGTATAAAGTATACTGTGCAGTGTATGGCATGTATCAGCTTCTGGACTCTCAATCTTCCAGGGAGTGTCATGTGTCTAAGTCCAAGGATTTGCAGTTAGATCAGTTATGGCAAAAGCGAGTACAACGTTCTGTCATAGCAGCATGGTTATCTTTAGTTTACAACAATATAGTGAATCCATGATGTCAGTGTAATTAAACTAACAACACTATATCTTTCACATATGAATGAATTGTCACATTTCATTATGTGGCGTAGCGACTTATTGGCTGAGAGGAAATGGTCCATGTAAAGGGCATTCACTGATTTTTTGCATTTCCTCTTTCTACATCTAAACAAAGATTGATATGCAAATAGTTGTCATAACATGAAATCTCATCCAATGAGGTATACATCTGAAAGGTCATGGGCCAAGAGATTTAAAACACAAGCCTCTTCTTAGCTAATAGCCTGTGAGGGCTAAGAAAGGCAAATTACTTCATTCAAAATCAGCTGCAATGTGTATGTATGAAATTGTCTGAATCCAATTGAGAGACTGTAGCATAGCCTTCAGTGATGCATACATACTTCAGAAGCATTCTTCAGTGATGGACGGTTGTTTTCCTAAAATAACAATAATGTTAAATTTTTTCTCTGTTAGAGACCAATAGTAGCCATTAGTAATACTATCAATGGGAGAGATCCTTAAAGTCCTTAACCAGTTCTTGTTCAGTTTTTCTTTGGGCAGAATTCTCTTTAAAGTCAATTAGAGATGGGCCTGATTAAGAGTTGAGTAAAAGCTAGGTTAAGGATTTTACGGTCCTTGTATAATTAGGCTTGTGTTTAAAAGAAAGTGATTACTAATACTCTCAGGCCAAATTATACCCCTAGTTACCTGAAGTTCAAATCCAGAGTAACTCAGGGGACTTTAGTAGAAATAGTAGAGATTTGCACCAGTATAGATGAAAACAGAATATGGCTCTTATACAGGTAAGTAAAAAAAAAATATTTACTAGGGGCCTACATAGAGGTCCTTCCATAACCAATATCCTATTAACTTAATGGGAGTTCACTTGAGTTTAAGACTTTGCAAGACAGGAGTATAAACCAGATCAACTGGCCCATTCTTGTATAAATATTTGTCACTGTTTTTTATTCCTAGTCAGTCTTTACTCAGTTTTTACTCAGTGCTTACTCAGGTAAAACACCCAATAAAGTCTAAATAAAGACTGAAAAAAACTGTAAGAAATTCAGGATATGACCCTGAGTGAGTAGTGTAATAGAGTCTGTCATCTTAATGATACTTTCCAACATGAATTAAAGTTTAATGACTTAATGTAGGACTGACAATAACAAGCCAGATCTTCAGCTAGTGAAAACTGGCATGTCTCTATTAATTTCAATGGAGTGACTCCAATTTACATCTGCTTAGGATTTTTCCCATCAGAAAGCATAAAAAATCAGAATGTTTCAAAGTTGTTTTGACATAATTTATATGAATTCTATTAATGTGTTTATAAAGTACTGATTAGATTAGAAATAATACTGAATTGGAATAATACAGGTGGGGATTTCTTGGCTATAAATTTGTCACTTGGATCTGCTCTGTGGTTTTTCCAAATTATCATAGCTAATAGGAGCCGAGAATTGACACCAGTCTGATATTGAGTCTGTATGTAAAATTAAGTTTTCTAAAATTGATGCTTTTAAAAGCAGAATGCAACTCATCAAAAAACAGAAGCTTGTTAACAAGAAAAAAATAAATATAAATGACAGTTTGCACAGAGTCATTTATTCAACCTAGGAGTCTAACTCTCTAGATCAAAGTGATAGAAAAGCAATTTTGTGGTGGGAAATTAATAGATCTGAATGAACTTTCCAAGGATCAGTTTATGTGGTTTCTGTGGCTTCTGCCCACTGCAAATTCATTTGTAAGTGTGATTTCTGTAGAACCGTCTCTCATTTGAAGAACTCCAACCACTTCCTCCATGGAGAACATCTGTCCTCTTACAGGCCTTAGGGATGCCCTCCTTCCCCCACCTCTCAACCTTACTGGGAGGGAATGGATGCCTAAGACTTGTGGCCTCTCTCTTTCCAGAGAGCAGGTATATATATAGTTATTCCCTCTCTCTCAGCTTCAGGAGAGAAGGGACCAGAAAGGATCTTCCATGGGAACAGGAAGTACCTCCTTTAAAAGGTCGCTGTAACTGACAATGTGTCTCCTTGCAACAGCTGTTAGCCTGAACAGAATGGGTCAAGCATGGGAATTTGGCCACTCACTGATTGACAAATCCTGAGATGGAGGGATAGCAACATGAACTTCAACAGCCTATCCACAGTTAAACCTTGTGGACCTGGATTGTTTGTTCATGGGATTGGCTAGAACCCAAACCCATCATGACTTTGGGTGAGTTACTCTTCTAGATAAACTATTTGCACAGCCGTAAAAATAAATCATTCTCTAAATGAATCTCTGAGCCCAGGGCAGCAGTACCTAACTAACCTGGAAGGTGCACTATTTGGCCTATCTCTAGGAAGCATCTGACAGAAGGCCAAGATTTACATGGCCACTTTAAGACCTGCATGATTATCCATAACTTTTTTCACTGTATGAGTAAGTAGAGAGGATTGTATTCATAAGTCTGTTTGCCTCTCCAAACTGTTGACTGATCTTCCACCTGTCTTTCCTAATTAAATGTGAAATGTTGCTGGCAAAAAAAATCAAATATGGATGCGATGTGTTGTTCCCACAAAAAGCCCTGCAAAATCCTAGCTGAGCAGGCACAATTGTATATTCATACTTACACTTCAGGCAGCTGTGTGGCTAGCTGCTCACTTACAGATGCAATTGCTCCATCTGTGCACATGGAATCATAGAGATGTAGGGTTGGTAGTGACCTCAAGAGGTCATGTAGTCCATCCTCCACATGCTGATGCAGGATTAAGAACTCAATGGGGACACAACTGCTTTGAAAACACTGGATCTGGCAATCTATCTTCTGCTAAAGTTTGATGCGGTCCATTCTAGCCACAAAATCTGGCACATTTGAGACAATGGAGAAAACCTGGCAAAAATAAATCCATTGTCACTGCTGGAATTGTGCGGCTAAAAATGGATATGTGCATATGGGTTTTTTTTGTTTGTTTTTGTTACTTAGCATAATAAGAATAATGTGCCAGTGGCAGAAATGATCAGAGTAGGCTGTACTGATTCCCAAGCCACTGCTCGTTCCTCTAGACCACATTTCTCAGTCTCGAGGGCTGCTCTATTGTATGTCTAGCAGCCCCAATGGGCCTTTTTCGTGGGCAGAGACTGCCAGGCTGTAGGGACTCTGTAATCACACTCCTATCCCCTAAGAGTGCCCCCTGGGTGGAGATGAGTTTGACAGCCGCTATGGCAGATCCAGACCATCTGCAGTGCAAACCCTCCTGGGGCTAGTTCTGCTAGCTTCACAGCTGCTTTCCACAAGTAGAGCTGCACAAATCAGCCAGAGAAGGGTCAATACATCTGTGACTCTTCAGAGTGACATAAATCTCAGAGTAGTGAAAAGAGAACAAAACAGTCTGCCTAACCCGCTGTATGAACCCAGTAATAAACCAGGGCATTGTGATTAGGAAAAGCTACAGGAGTGGCACACCATCTTCAAGGGTTTAATGTATGCCATGCATCTCTAAGTGAAGCATCAGTGTTTCAGTACAGACAAATCCTTTCTCAGTGTTTATTATGCACATGGACATGCATGTCTTGTGTAATCATCTTGGTCATCTTCCTAACATTGGGCCAAAGCCTGAAATCTTGAGTCAGTCTTTAACAAAGTCCTAAATCAGACAACAATTAACAGGGAATTGGGGGGGGTGAGGGGGTTGCATGAATAAAGACAACATTTCGGGATCTGGCCCTGAACTATTAGGGTAAATTCTATCCCAATACACAGCTCAAATAGCTAGGCTCTGAGGGAGCCATCCCGCGTAAAGGAATCCTGCCTCCCAGTCCTTCTCTGGCCTTGAGACTCTGGCTGGGGAGGCACAGAGAAAAATAATAATGGGGGGGAGAGATAATTAAGTGAAGAGTTTAAAGAGAATTAATAGGGATTCAATTATAGAGGAGGAGAGAGAAGTAAATTAGGTGCGAGTTAAAGAAAAAAACACAAGCAGAATCAAAGACTTAAAGGAAGAGAGAGAGTTCAGAGGGAACTCACAGAGAACCAGGGATGAAAGGAAGTAAAGACACAAAGAGAAAAAAGATAAGGGTTGCCATGGGGGGAACAGATTTATAATTATGGGGAGAGTCAAGCTGGAAGAGAGGGAAATAAAGAAGGGGAGACCGAGAGAAAGGAAAGACAGTTCAGCAGGAGTCTGAGAGAATTAAAGGTGAGGTAATTAGTGAACAGAGAGAAAAAATGTACGGGGGAAAGATAGGATGTACAAGAAAAAAATAAAGGAGATCTGGGAAGAGGGACAAGCAAGGAAAGGCATAAAACTGAGGCATTTAGAGAGGGGAGAAAGTGGATTGGGAAAGAGAGAGTATAGAAGGACGGACGAAAGAGAGATGGGCATAAAACCAGAAAACTGAGCTTAGCGTGAGGGCAGACAGATAGTAACACTTTGGATGGGAAAGAAAAAATGTGAAAACTAGGGCGAGTGTAGTGACAATGGGAAGGGGAGAAGAGATGGGTTGCCTAGAGGCATATGGGGAACCAAAGTGGGAGGGGAAGAGGGAAAAAATAAAATACTAAAAGGTAGCTAGGTCAAAAGAAAGGCAAAATAACATGGAGATGAAGGTGAGAAGTGAGAGGAACGAAAAAGAATGGAGTGATAAAATGGAAGTAAAATTACACTCAACTTTAAGGTTAGGGGTTTGATTCTTTTCATTCATCTTCCTACTGTTTTTGTCTCCATTATGTGGTAGAACATGGGAGCTGAAAGGAGATAGAAGGTACCTTAAGCCACAGAAGGAATGAGGATATCTTTGAATTGGTTACGGCCTGGCAGGTATTGGGCACAATAACTTTTCAGCAAGTCAAGCCCAGGGTGCAGAGGTTAAGATTGATTGTGGCCCAATGGTTAGCGAGCCTGCACATTAGCCTGAACATAGTATTAACCAGCAATTTATTTCCCCCCTCTTCTTTTGAGCATTGATTAAAATATTAGTGAGGGAGCATGAACTGTGAGAGAACAGACTGCAAGGAAACAAAATGTGACTTTAAAAGAAAAGCATCAAAGCTAAAACTGTACTTATAAGCAATCAATCAGAAAGCAATCCTATCTCTGCCGAGTGTGAGCAGAATAGAAAATTCTATATGTAAAGCTAGTTCGAGCTTCATGTCATACCGCATATGCGCTTGTTGTCAGTAGTCATAAACATCAATAAGGAGAGTGGAGATAGTTCTAGTATATTTAATGTCTCATTTTTATATTTAGCCGTACAGCGAAACTTTATAACCATTTTATAGTCAGCAGCAGCAATCTCCTAATTCCCTGGAGTCTGTTCTCAGTTAATTGCACTCATGAGTACAGCTAGTTTAGAACTACTATTCTACAACCAATCCCCACAACTCCACGGCCTGGCTGCTGCTGGTATGAGTTAGATAATATAAGTTACATTATCACCTTAAAATTCTCATCTGATATCTTAATGGGTTTGTAACATGCATCTGCTGAAATATCTTGAATCTCGCATACAAAGGAAGAAATAGTAAAAATATATTTTAAGGAAAGTTCTTTTTTTTCAAAAAATAGAACGCGAAATGGTACTAAAATTTGCAGGGGAGTTGCTGGTGATAATTGATGTGCTCTGTTTCTTTTTAAGGCAATGTATTATCTCTACCTGTTGGAGAGATAATACATTCTATTAACCGCTGGTTTTATGGACTCTTTCTTAATAGCAAGACTAAAAAATATATATATTTCAAAGTGTTCGGGGACAGATTCTTAGTTCTGTTGACTTCAGTGAAACAATGCTGATCTACACCGGCGGAGGAGCCTGCCATAGTTGTTTTGAAGGAAATGATAGAAGTCTAGATAGCTAGACGTCTTTGTTCTGTCAGAGGTTCTGTTGCTAACTGCCTGAGCTTGAAAACTCTTTTTTCTTATACCCCACCAGTTTCTGTGACGATGTGTATACTGTTTCTTCAAATCTGTAGCAGGAAACCAGACAGTAGAAGGTAGTGGGAGGCAAAGTCGTTAGTGTTAATATTCTTTTCTTATTCTAAGTCCCGACTACTAGATGATCACTCTCGTATTTCGCCTTACTGAGTCCAAAGTCACAATGCTCTGCTTGTTGCTATAGAGCCTGCATAAAGGTTTCCACTCTTAATCCAGGTCTGGGCCAGTGCACCCTTTGGTATAAGATTGTGACTGCCCCACATGTGCAGGAGAGGGGGCCATGCAAGGAACCACGCACAAACAGATCCCCGGTGCTCAGAATGCACGTCACTCTGAAGAGGGAAAATAGAGGAGGAGGTTGGGCCATGGTCTTGTCTAACACACACACGTACCAGCCAGTGAAGCAGGCCAATGACACCGAGGGAAGCAGGCTGCCCATCACTGTTCCCCTAAGTCCGGGGCTGTTTGGAGGGGTTTGTGATAAACTCCCCCTTGGAGCAGGGCTGCTCTGATATGCCCTCAATGCAGAGCAGTGGCTAAATGCCATAATTTGGTCCCTAATTAATTACAATTGCAAACCATGTTAAAAGAAATCCTTGGTATTTATATGGGAAATGCGTGGGTTGTCTTTTTTACTATCATCTCAAATGCTCTCATTTTAACAAGACGTTAGCAGTTCACACATAATAATTGTATTACAATAATGCTTAGACACTCCCCCCAAGACTACGGCCCTGTTGTGCTAGGCGCTGTTCATACATATAGAAAGAGGCAGACCCTGCCCTGGGGAACTTGCAGTGTAAACAGATGTGACAAAGTGTGGAGGAAAGGACAAAACATACAGACAATGTGAACAGTGTGGTAGTTTGCAAATGTCATATTCATTCCGTTATGGGTGGTTTTGTTTACAGTTAAACACTTAAGAAGTACAGGCTAAGCATATCTTGATGCACATAGTCTTTTCTCTTACCTTACAAGACAATTTTCATCTCTCTCATGGCTACTTTGGTGTGGCTCTCTTCTTCATCAACTCTATATCCTTTATGGAGTGCCTAGGTTGTCCTGTCCTCTTTCCCCCTATTGTACTCTACCAACCTGGTAGCACCACACTGCTGTCCCCATTCTTTCATGTTCGATCAATGGGATAGGACTCCCTACTTGGCCCCATGTGATGGAAAACATTCACTTTATTGATTAAGGGCCTGATTCACAGCCCATTAAATCAATGGCGATCGGGGGAGGTCCCGGATGACTGGAAAAAGGCTAATGTAGTGCCCATCTTTAAAAAAGGGAAGAAGGAGGATCCGGGGAACTACAGGCCAGTCAGCCTCACCTCAGTCCCTGGAAAAATCATGGAGCAGGTCCTCAAGAAATCAATTATGAAACACTTAGAGGAGAGGAAAGTGATCAGGAACAGTCAGCATGGATTCACCAAGGGGAAGTCGTGCCTGACTAACCTAATTGCCTTCTATGATGAGATAACTGGCTCTGTGGATGAGGGGAAAGCAGTGGATGTGTTATTCCTTGACTTCAGCAAAGCTTTTGATACGGTCTCCCACAGTATTCTTGCTGCCAAGTTAAAGAAGTATGGGCTGGATGAATGGACTGTAAGGTGGATAGAAAGCTGGCTAGATCGTCGGGCTCAACGGGTAGTGATCAATGGCTCCATGTCTAGTTGGCAGCCAGTTTCAAGCGGAGTGCCCCAAGGGTCGGTCCTGGGGCCGGTTTTGTTTAATATCTTTATTAATGATCTGGAGGATGGTGTGGACTGCACTCTCAGCAAGTTTGCCGATGACACTAAACTAGGAGGCGTGGTAGATACACTAGAGGGTAGGGATCGGATACAGAGGGACCTAGACAAATCAGAGGATTGGGCCAAAAGAAACCTGATGAGGTTCAACAAGGACAAGTGCAGAGTCCTGCACTTAGGACGGAAGAATCCCATGCACAGCTACAGACTAGGGACCGAATGGCTAGGTAGCAGTTCTGCAGAAAAGGACCTAGGGTTCACAGTGGACGAGAAGCTGGATATGAGTCAACAGTGTGCTCTTGTTGCCAAGAAGGCTAACGGCATTTTGGGCTGTATAAGTAGGGGCATTGCCAGCAGATCGAGGGACGTGATCGTTCCCCTTTATTCGACATTGGTGAGGCCTCATCTGGAGTACTGTGTCCAGTTTTGGGCCCCACACTACAAGAAGGATGTGGAAAAATTGGAAAGAGTCCAGCGGAGGGCAACAAAAATGATTAGGGGTCTGGAGCGCATGACTTATGAGGAGAGGCTGAGGGAACTGGGATTGTTTAGTCTCCAGAAGAGAAGAATGAGGGGGGATTTGATAGC
>NW_020664435.1:33891819-33979818 GCF_002925995.2 Terrapene triunguis
CAGTTTTGGGCCTCACACTACAAGAAGGATGTGGAAAAATTGGAAAGAGTCCAGCGGAGGGCAACAAAAATGATTAGGGGTCTGGAGCGCATGACTTATGAGGAGAGGCTGAGGGAACTGGGATTGTTTAGTCTCCAGAAGAGAAGAACGAGGGGGGATTTGATAGCAGCCTTCAACTACCTGAAGGGGGGTTCCAAAGAGGATGGAGCTCGGCTGTTCTCAGTGGTGGCAGATGACAGAACAAGGAGCAATGGTCTCAAGTTGCAGTGGGGGAGGTCTAGGTCGGATATTAGGAAACACTATTTCACTAGGAGGGTGGTGAAGCACTGGAATGCTTTACCTAGGGAGGTGGTGGAGTCTCCTTCCTTGGAGGTTTTTAAGACCCGGCTTGACAAAGCCCTGGCTGGGATGATTTAGTTGGGAATTGGTCCTGCTTTGAGCAGGGGGTTGGACTAGATGACCTCCTGAGGTCCCTTCCAACCCTGATATTCTATGATTCTATGATTCATGCTCTATGATTCATGCTCAATGGAAAGACTTCCAAATGACTTCAGTGGGCTTTGGATTGGGCCCTTAAAAGATAAATGGCCCTACTCCTTTCTCATTTAAATCAATGGGAGATTTGCCATTGACTTCATTGGGAGCAGGAGTGAGTCTCAAAGGCGCTCCCTTTGCAGTTTAATGCTCTCAGCACTTTTCAGGGGGTGCTCACCACCTCCGAGGGTCAGGCTCAAAGTGAGGTGGTGGAGATGTCTAGAAGTGATCACTCAGTTTCATCAGCTTTTAACAGGTGTCATAGCACTGTCACCTCTAAGTCAGATAATTTTCACTTTTCCCTCTAGCCTCTTTTCATAGTCAATAGCACAGCCTAAAATTAAGGGGACACTGGACAATTCTGAGTGATTCTCTTTTAGAGGAGACTTTTATATTTTAAGGATTTCTTACTTTAAAAATATAATCTAATGTAACCACTAAAAATATTCACAGCTGCATAAAAAAGCAAAGTAGATTGAACAATAGTAGTAGCCATGGTTACATGCATACCATCACTACACTGTGACCCTACAATTCATTCCTATGAATAACACAATTATAGTCCAACGTAATACAAAATAATCTCAACCAAAATAAGAAAAAAGCATACCATTGTAACTATTTAAATCAATGAGGCGTCTAGCTTCATAATAAAACCAGCGCACCCTGCATGACTAATTCAAGTACTTTACAAGTACACCTTCAATTTTAGAATCACATTTCAAGCAACAAAATGAATAAGCAGATTGTTTGAAGCAGAAAGTTTATAAATTATTGTAAAAATGGCAAAGAACAGCCTATTTAGGGGGAAAAACTGCCACAAAATTAGATTTTCAGCACCAGATGCTTCCATTAAAGAGGATGGCTAAGTAATTATAATTGGAATCCCTAATTTGCATTGAACCTTCTTGACTAGTACATATTTCACATTATAACCGTGGTGTACCAGTGCTCTCTATCATCCATTGACTATATAAAACCTGTGGAATTTTCCCAAACCAAATTTTGGCTTTTTATAATTTACACTGTGTACCAGCAAGTTTACAATATTGTATTTTATGTAGTGTCTTTTCCAAACTGCAGCCCAAAATGCCCTGTAGAGTTAAATATCACAGTAACAGAGTTAAATATAGAAGAGGGAAAGAGGCATTGTCAAGGGAGAGAAGATTTTTTGAGACTTAAGAGCCAGAGATCGTCAAGGAAGGAGAACGAGACAGGCAGTTGCTTCAAAATGGCAGGAGATGCAAAGAAAAGAGGTTTCACATCAACAGTGCTAAGTTTGTATGAAGGGAAAGAGAGGGGCCTAGCACTTGGGAGAACGCTAGTGAGGCTGGACTATAGAGAAGTAAAGTCCTTAAGATAAGAAAGAGAAAATCTATGGAGAAGTTTTTGAAAATGATGGCCTCAATCCTGCAATGAGCATCACATGGACAGACATCTGTCATCTGAAGAAGAATGGTCCAGTGGTTAGGACACTAGCTAGAATTTAGGAGACCTGGGTTCAAGTCTCTATCCTTCCACAAATTGCCTGTGTGACCTTGAGCAAACCACCTAGCCTCTCTGTGCTTCAGTTCCCAATCTGTAACATAGGAAAGTGCTCTTCTCCCTATCTCACTGGGATGTTATGGGGATAAATCCATTAAATAGCGCAAGGTGCTCAGACATTATGGCAACACAGGCCTCCTAAAATAAGACTGCTCGATCAGCACCTGGGAGAGTGATTTTTAAAGGAATCCCAAATTGAATGCCGAGAGTCAGTGAAGGCATCTGAGTCCAGGGATGATGGAATTGTGTTGTTTTGTACATGCGAAAAAGGCAGGCAACAGCATTCACAGTAGAACTGTCCACTGAAGGCAAAAGGAATCCTTCCATTGACTCCGCTGAGCATTGAATCAGGTGCAAGAAGCTTATTAGTAAAACGCACTTAAAAACCCCTTGGTCTGGTACACAAAAACATGGTTTTCTCTCTCTTTAAACACAGCACTTCATACTGCAATCTCTGCACACCTAACAGCACAGCGCATAATACATTTCCCCTACTGTAATTTCTCAGAACAGCTGAGACGTGTTATAAGTGAAAAAATGGCACCAGGGGTACCAATTATGCTCTGAGAGTGTTATCTTCTGTGTGGACCCAAAGAAAGAGCCACAAAGCAAAGATAAGGGCATTTGGTTTACATAGCATAAGGAAAATGACACATCATAAGAGGCTCCTGGGATGATAATACTTTATTAGAAATAATGATTTTCGTAAACATAGATACCATTCTCTCCATGTTTTTGTTTACAGCACTTTTTGAAATGGAGTCCACCCCTTGGAATCTACCAGGAGGAAAGCTAACATCCTTATCTCTTCATTTCTTTCCCTGACTCTTCCCTGATGTGTCTGCGAGCTGGTGGCAGACATTAGGTTGAATTTAGCCAATTAGTGGAACCCTGCTGCTGAAGTCATAGGGCCAAATTCAGAAGTGATGTATAAAATTGGATGCAAGGGAGCCTAAGGTATAATACATTGGTGTAACTTACACATCAAGAGGAATGGAATTGAGGGTATACAGCAAGAAAAGCAACCTCAGGAAGCTGTAGGAAGGTATATATTAAAATATCCTCTTTGCCGCCCCCTCCCCCCCTTACCTACCCCGTCACTTAAATACATCACCTACTTCTGGCTCCTTGGTGTGCTAATTACAGCATTTTAGAGTCCCATACAAACCATTTACTGACATGTAACTTACCTTTTAATTTAGGCCATTGTGTTCGTGAATCTTCCCACACTGAATATCGCCACAGTCACAACTAGAGCTGGTCAGACAACAGAATTTCTATTCCATGAGAAATATTTCAAAACTTCTTTTTTTTGTTCAAAATAGAGACAAAAAAGTTGAAATATTGCCATTTCTCACAGAACAGAAATTAAAATAAAAAAACTGAAAATATTTTGTTTTGATAATGTCACCAATTCAGTCCGATAATGTTGAAACATTTTGTTTCAATATGATAAAACATTTTATTTCAATGATTTAAAAAAAAATTATAGTATAAAATATGAAATATAGATGTTAAAATTAATAATACAAAAGTCAAAACAAATGCAATAATAAAGTAAAAAAAGACTCATAATGAAATGCTTTTATCTTACTGAAATAATACAGTTTGCCATTTTCGAAATGCACCGAGAAAGTCCAAATGATTTGTTTCGACATTTTCCCTTCAAATTTTGTCAAAATCACCATGTTTCGGCAAAACATTTAGATTTGAAACTGCATTTTTCTGACAGAAAATTGTCCCATTGAAAATTTGACCAGCTCTAATTACATCTCAAACCAGAACCAGTTGTAGTGCCTGGTGCACAAAAAGGGAACCCTCCTTTTGCCCCTCCCTGTGGGAACATTGCTAATGCCGTCTCAATTAGACATTTGTTGTTGCGTATCTTGCAATTTTTCATTGATTCCAGCAGTTGCATATGACAGCTAACCCAGTTCCCTTTGCTGACTATTGTAGCTACCTAAATTGGAATTCATCTTTTGCATATCACACACCCTTGTTTGTGAGTTGCACAGGACAAGACTTGTACTGAAATAACATTACATTTTAGAAAGTCCTGGATGTAGCTTGACTAGTTGGGAGGTAAAGCTTTAAAATTGTCCTGAAACAGCCTCCGAAAATGTTCAGTGCCAAAAACTGGATCTGCTGAAGTCAACAGGACATGCACGGATGTAACTGACATTGGACTCGGACTTTTAGTCTTAATTTTAACATACCTGTTTACTTGGCCTATGGTCCAGTCATGTTTCCATGGAGTTTTTCCACTGCCTGCAGTGGGAGCAGATTCATCCAGAGGTCCTTATAATGGTGAATGCTTCTGTAGTGCTTATTTTATGTGCACAAATGAGAATAAGAATGAGACTCCAAAACTCACTTGTTACCTAAGCCAAGATTTAAGCCTAAATATGATTCAATATAATATAGTATTATGAAAGTTGTTTAATGATAACTTCTACTTGTAGGTCACTGCCATATCACTTACGTTAGCTTTTGTGTCTTATTTTTAACAAGCCCATTCTGAATTAGCATTTTGATTTTTGTCTTGAATTATTCCCACATATTAAATTTTTGTCGCAAAATATAGCTGTAGCCATTTGTGCCAGGCAAAAGGGAGACACCGTTCAAAGATAAAGAAGACTTTAGTGGCTCAAGTGAAAGGCAGTACAAAAGGATCCTAGAGAGAGTGTAAAATTGTTTAATGAATAAACACTTCTGCCTTTATGTATTACTCTAATATTTAAGGGCTACAGCTGTCATGGCTCAATTCCGCAGGATGAATGGGAAGAAATGTTAATTTTTTTTGGCAACATTCACAGGCTTCTTAATCCTAGCTGAGGAATTTCCTCTTACAAAAGGTAACCTCTTTAATCAGTCTGGTGGACTGGGAAGTAGTACAGATGTACTTCTGAACCTCTGAGATGCAACTGTGGCCAGTAGACCTTGCTTAACATGCATTTTTCAGACAACTGTGTGATCTAATAAAAACATGTTTCCCAAATCAAAGCTAACATCTGAGGGCTTCTTTTATCACTTAAGCCATGCAGAACATCTGGTTCTGACTTGTGAACTTGTAAAATGTTGATATGGGAGTGAATGAGGGCTGGCTTATGATTAGAGGCACCACCCTGAATTGAGAAGATTTTGGGGGACTCAGAACAGCCAAGCTGCATCAGGAATGCGAAAGGGAATTCTAGCCTACTCATCCATTGTTACTCCTGGCTCTCTCCAGGACAATACACAATGGATGCACTCTGCATTCCGACCTGTGCCCAGCTACCTTGCTGTGATGTGGGGCCAGACTTAGGGAGGGCAGCAGTGGCTGCAGCACTAGGAGGATGCAGTGGCTCCATTCCACAGCCTGAAATGTCTGGTCACTGTGCAGGGCCACATGCTGGGATGGCTTCTCTCATCCTCTCCCCACTTTCATGCACACCTGCTCGGGCTGATCCACAATCTGGCCCTAAACCTGGAGAGACCAAATGCCATTTTTATAAGTTTAGATAAATTAATATGAGTGAAAATGCTTCGATCCGGGGTTTTAGGAGGAGCCTGCTCCTACTGTGAAATACATGGACATGCATTACTGTGGCTTTTGCTATAAGAAGCTTCACATTTATGTACAAATACATTGATGAGTCTGATTTTCAGGCTGCTGAGTCGAGCTGATATACAAATGTTGGGTTATTTTTAACCATGGAAAATTACAATTTTTTTTTCTGCAAAAATTTGAATACTGTTATGAGCTGGGTTAAAACTTGTTGAAACTGATCTGTGAACACACCCTTCATTTAAGACTGCTGGGAAGGACAGCTAAGAGGACACACCTTAAACGAGGCATAATGGAGTGTTCCCATTCACTAGCACCGCGTGGGCAGAGGGTTCCACTGGTTATTGTTCTGACCGGGGTTGGGCGTGTCTGTGGGTATGTGGGAGGGGGAGTTTAATGGGGAGGGGAAAGAGAGTCAGTGGCAGGAAAAAAGCCAAGCAGCAGCCTGAAAGCACATTGTAACCCTGGGAGAAGCCTAGCAGAAAGTTCTGGATAGAGGGTGCTGGGTGAAAGAAGCTTGGGCTGTAAGCAAAACAAGCTATCCCCTGGTTTTGGTTCATCCTGCATTTGGAGAAGCAGGACTTTGCATTTTCCTTGTAAGTAAACAAGACTGCATCAAATAAAATACCAGGCTCCATCATTAATTTCTACTCCCATCTGGAACATCCCCAGGGCCCTGAACTTACAGGGTGATCATACTTCCCTATGCTGAATATGAGACACTTGGTAAAATTGCTCATATTCAAGCAAGTTCAATGGCAATCAATCAGAACTATGCAGTACAAATGTTCAAATTAGCATCAAGTTGACTGAGCCCCTGTTAAAAAGAAATACTGCGTAGTTGGATTCTTTTTATTTACCTTCTTATCTTTAAGGCTTTAGGGTTCACACAGGGAGAGGTGACACACACATACTTCCATACACCTCTCTCACACGCGGGGGTGATTAACTGACCTGACCCTCCCTGCCCGGCGCTCTCTGCCTTCCATGCCTGGCTGGGCCCCCAAGATGGACCCACCTCTCCTGGTACCTGGCGCTGCATCTTCCCAAGGCAAGACGTGGGGGGGCACGCAGGGTCACATGCTCCTCCCCCAGATTTCTGCCAGGGTTCACACCATAATGTAGCCAGCAGCAGCCTTTCGGCACTGTGCAGGAGGGAAGGGACAGGAGCTACTTCCAGCTGCGGTGTGCAGGGGAGTGGGAGGGTAGGGGGACAAAGGGACACATGACCTGACCCATGCTTTGCAGAGCTCATCTCTTCTGCTGCCCTCCCTTCCCCCACCCTGGCTGGAAGCAGCTTGTCCTTTCCTGCCTGCACAATGTCGAAAGGCAACTAACACCTCCAGGCTGCTGCTGGCCACTGACATAAGGGCTCAGAGAGGGCTTTCAGGCCAAGATGAGATCCCTGTTGGAGCAACAACTACAAAGTGTCTGGACAGATCGGGAAATCCAGCTGAAATTGCAAAATAGATTGAGGTGACCAACAATCTGATTGCCACTGACCAGAAGTTTTCCACAAGATAATGGAGACCAGCAAACTGAGGGATGGGGGCGCAAACGGGGAACTTGCTAACAGAGATGAACTGTAACAAGGACATAAGGAGCTGAAAATACAGCTGCAGAAGGAAATCAAAGAGTCACAGATCACAGTGGAAGGCAGCCACCTGGACAAAGAATTGAGGACTTGGTTAACTGTAGATATTTACAACTGATTTCTATCCTGTTTGTAAACCTCAGAAGCCCAGAAGGGAGAATTCGAGCAGTCTCAGCTGAAATGATGCAAAAAATCACTGTCTTTGAGGGACAAGCCTGGGAGGCTTATTTGGCCCAATTCAGCATCAAATGACTGGCTAGCCCAGCTCTGACTGCGCTGCAGAACTTACCCCCACAAAAGAAATTGATGCAAACCCTTCACATGTGGTCTGGAGCTACCATCAATCTGAGCTTGCCAAGGCACAGCTGAAAGCAAGGTGAAGGAAAGAAGAAACCGTAGCTGAACTGTCAGAGGACCTGTGGAGATTTGTGTTCCTGGAATACCCAAATACCACGGAGTACATAAGAATCATATCTAGCCCAGTATCCTGTCTTATGACAGTGACCAGTGCCAGGTGCCCCAGAGGGAATGAACAGAACAGGTAATCATCAAGTTATCCATCCTCTATCGCCTATTCCCAACTTCTGGCAAACAGAGGCTAGGGACACCATTCCTGCCCATCCAGGATAAATTGTCAGTGAACTCAATTTACAAATGCACATCTCGACTTAGACCTGTAGCTCAAGATTAATGAAAAGAGACCAAAGATACTCCAAAAGGCTGTGGAATTTGCCACAGATCTTGAATCTTTCCTTGCAGCAGTGCACCAGAAGAGGAAGCTGCCACTAGTGAGGAAGATGGCGCCTGAATGCCATGAGTCCTGTAAGTACAACTCTGTATCTAATGTGTATAGGAAAAAGGGGATTCTAATCTGGTGCATGACCTCATTGATAAGTTTGGTTTTTAAAAGGGAAACTAGCAATAATGCAAATTTTAAAAGAAACAATTCAGTTAAATGCAGTTCACTTGCATCACTTGAGCTGACAAAACTGGCCACAAAAAGGATTATTATAAATGTAAGTCAGGCCAAGACAAAGTGTCACAAGTATATAGTGAAAGCCCCTCTCCAAGTTCAGGAGATGGGGGAACACCGAGCTGGAGGGGCAAAGCTTGGTGGTACAAGGATAAACCCCACCATTTTTGTTTAGAGCTGGGCAGTTGAACAACGACAATGGGAGTTTGGCTACTGAGTGTGTAACAGAATCTATGAAATGCACAGCAATGATTGACACTGGCTGAAACAACAGTTATTAGACCAGATATGCTAAAACAGCCAGAGAATCGGGGATCCAAAATGGAACAACCTAAAACTGGTTTGTGGGACTACTGACAAGAACCCAAGGGACTTGTGGAGCTGGGGGTGTG
Organism: Terrapene triunguis; assembly: GCF_002925995.2. NCBI lineage: Eukaryota > Metazoa > Chordata > Testudines > Emydidae > Terrapene > Terrapene triunguis. Next base: position 33,900,405 of record NW_020664435.1, read on the forward strand.
TATGTGTTTAATCTCAGCAAAGTCTAAATTCTCCTGAGAGATTTGAGTGGAAGTAAATTTTTTTGTGTTGGGGATGTGAAGACATATATATATGTAAATAGTTGAACTTGCACCATTTATAAGTTGTTAAATTATTTCTTTTGTTTCTGTTTGGGCTTAGTTATTGGGTCACAATTTTAGGCCTCATCAAGGTGGTAAGTGAAGCAAAGGTGTGGATGTTGTTATGAGCTGGGTTAAAACCTCATTGAATCTTATGTCTGAGCGCACCCTTCATTAAAGATTGCTGTAAGGAATGTTAAGGGATGACACTTAAAACAAGGCATAATTTATGCCTAGAAATTAGCACCATGTGAGCAGATGATTCCACTGGTATTATTCTGAGTGAGTGAGTGTGTGTGTGTGTGTGTGTGTGTGTGTGTGTGTGTGTGCGCGCAAAAATGTCTAACTGGGGGAATCGGAGACAGACAAGAAACATAGACTCAGAGACAGCAAGAAAGCCATGCAGCAGCCTGTAAGCATGATGTGATTCTAGAAGAAGCCTAGAGAAAGATTTTGGGTCAGGGTGCTAGCTGAAAGAACTTCTTTGCTTACAACCCAAGCTTATCTCCTGGGTTGGGTTCCTCCTGTGTTTGGAGAAGCAAGGCTTTGTACATTCCTTGTAAATAAATAAGAGTGCATCAACAAAAGTACCAAACTCTATCATCAATATCTACTTCTGTCTGGAAATATCCAGGGCCCTGAATTCTGACTAGTTGCTAGGGTCAAAAAGGGGTAACAATACTGAAATATTTGGCTGAGAACCAATTTTGATTTGGAAATGCTGCTACAGTGCCTCCTAGGTGTTTTAGTTTGGATGCCTCACGTTCCCATTCTTTACTATGGGCCAGGCTTCCTGGTTGTACTGCATCTCCCATGAAGCACCACAGTCAATGCATCTTGGGAATCCCTGTCCATGGTGCATCATGGATGATGTAGTCTGGCTGGGGACCCCGGCCTATGGAGAAGAATGAGGACACAAAGCAACTACAGCTCCCATGGAGCACCACAGAAGCATTTCCAGATCAAAATATTTTGGGATTTTTGTTGTTTTTGACTATTTCAGTTTTTGAACATTCAGTTTTTCATTGCAAAAATGAATTTTTCCACAGAAAGAAGACACTTTTTGTGAAAATTGTTTTGTTGAAAACCAAATGGTCTATCAAAAATGTACATGTCAATTTGGCTAACCTTACTTCTGAGCACCCACTGCTCACATGGACTTCACTGAGAATTGTGGATAATCAGCAACTCTGAAAATTTGGGTGCTCAAAACTGATTTATAAGTTATAAAGCAATATGTATTCCCAGGATTGAGCCCTATTCTAAAAATGATACCAAAGAGAGAATTCAGTAGTCTGCAGCTTGTTTGCTGCATCTTGTTGTGTGATCTAAACATTATAATAAGGCATTATAGACGAAGGCTCTTAGTGATTTTGTAAATTTACATAATCCTTTGATGTCTTGGTGACCTCAATACCCTTCTGCAGAGACAGAGCTGATGGTCTGAAATAACATTCTTTGTATTGTAAGCTCTTTTCAGGTCTCATTTGTACTTTGCATTCTGCACAGTTCTTATGAGTGCTAACTGGTAATGGAAATGACTCAGATACTTGAAAACAAAAAGAGACTATCCACTGCCTATCAGCAAAGATGATGTTTTTTAGGCTTGGCTCAATTGTGAATTACATTTTTGTGGCATACCCTTACCTTTTTATAAGTAGGCAGAAAACCTCTTGGGGGGTTGAGCAAAGGAGGCTGAACAAAAATACAACTGGCCCTGATTTTCAGATGGTACATATTTTCACATTTTTCAGGTGGTAAGTTGTGGGTTGCTACTACATCTTGTTTAACTTTTCATGCATTTTTTACCTTTTAAATTATTAGTCCCTGATATATACAAGATATAATATTACTAGAGAGGTAACTTGTGTTTTTTATCTATCTGTGTTCTTACATTATTGCCATACGGATAGAGAAAGGTTGAATTTGAATTTGAAGCTGGCCCTAGAGGTGCAGGACTCTGTGTGCTCTATAGAGTCCAAAGCCATCCAATCTCTTCTAATTAAGATAAGTCTTTTTAAAATGCTCTGTGCCAATTCTGCTCTGTTCCTGTGAAATCATTGGAGATCCTGGGGTATAACTGAGGATGGAATTTGGCCCTCTGTTTTTAGAAAATATTTCAAGGAAACAGATTTCCATTACTTTGTTCTTGGTGTATGTTTAGACCTCAATAAAATATATTCACTGACATCCATTTTTTAAATCTCATTTTTTATGCTGCACTAAAACATGTCTGATATGCATTGAAATGTCAGTAACATTATATGAAATGGCTTGACATCATGACATCAATAACAATAATTCACCATGGAAATTTGCATGGGAAGAGAACAGGATTCTCAGAACTGCAGTATGTGCTTTGCAGGCCTGTTATCATCTCTGTTGTCACAAAGGTGTTCTGCGCAGCACTAGTTTAAACTTTTGAATTTACTGATTCCTTTGTCTATACAGATTGCTGTAAAAGTGCTGTTTTCATTTGAGGTTGCATACAGTTACATTTTCCTCTCATGTAAGAAAGAGGAAGGATGTTCAGTGGTTAGGGCAGTAGCCTGGGAGTTGGTAGACCTGTTACATCCCAGACTTCCCAAGTAACTTTACATAAATCACTTAGTCTCTCTGTGCCTCCTTTTCCCATCTGTAAAGTAGGGGTAATAGCACTTCTGTTCCTCACAGGGATGTTGTGAGGATACATTAATGATTGTGAGGTACTCAAATACTACAGTAATAGGGGCCATGTAAGTATCGAGGATAGAGTTTCAACTCTAGGTAGAATAGGGCAATAAAACCTCTTTGATTACATGCACTTACTATTTCATTGGATGGATTAAATGGACCAACACATTCCATTTTGGAGATTAAAAAATAAAGCTCAAAGCAGCAGAAATCACACAGCATTTTATAGAAATTCCCTTGAACACAGGTCAGCCCATTTACATTCACTCCAGTTTCTACTATTCAATTTTCTCATAGAAACACTGAAACAACCTAATAAAAAATGACAAATTAGTGAACAACAGGACCCTTTTTATGCTATGACAGCCACATTGGTAGGGCAAAACAAGATATGTGCTGCTCTATCACTTTATTCAGTGTGTAGAGACACAAAATGCTGATCCTAATACTATACAAAATAAGCCATTCATCCCTTACCAGCTGTCACCGTATTTATGCAGTTCCACTTTTTGATGAAACTTCTCAGTATGTAACTGGCTAAGTGTGACCCCCTTAAAAACAGCTACTTAACACTGCTGAGCTTAACTTGGGCTGTACTCTCTGAACTTTTGAAATACTGGGAGCTCTAGGCTCTATTTAGTTTGAAACTGTCTCTAAGAATTCTATATTCATTTGCATTTGTAGTTAGTAAATTTAAGGCCTCAACAGACGTCAGAATACAGCTGGCCAAGTTATTTGTTGTGAATAAACAAACTGGAACTCCCATTCCATGAGAAATTCCAAAATTTAACCCAAAAAAATGATTCCAAAACCAATACAAGACATGAAATTTTGCACAGAACAGGAATTCCAATTTCCATCTTAAAACAGTCAAAATGACATTTCATTTCAACTTTTTTCTCAATGATTCCAACCTCCTTGAGTTGCCCAGAGCACTGGCAGCCCAGCAGGCAGGGAGCAGGACAGCTCGGGGAGCCTGCAAGCCCAGGGAGACCCAGCGCTGCCCCCAACAGCCGGGGACCCCGGAAGACTTTAAAGCCCCTGCTCAGAGGCAGTTTGCCTGGTGGGCTGCCATGACATTGGAAAGCCTTGGAAACCTGAGGAGTCAGGTGGGCAAACTGGCAGGAAACGAGGCAGGAATCTGATGGAATTTCATTGAAGTCACCACATTCCCGCATAACGTTTCAGTTTGAACACTTGTGGCCGAAAAGTTCCAGTGGAAAAATGTTGACCATCTTTAGATAGGAATAATATTTGTTATGAATTTAGTCTCATTTTATGGTTAGTGAGTCATTCATAAACCAATCCTGATTTTCTTTGAATATGTTTATTTGTAAGTATTCTTCAAATAGTTTGGATGAATATTTTTCAAATTCCAGATTGCAACAAACTGCTTCAGCTATTCATTATTTGTTATTATTTGTGACTGGTTACTGAAGTCATGTGTACTGTTTCTGATCCCTGATTTGCTGAGTTAAATGTTCTATATAGGGGAATAACAAAGAGCAAATGGTACAGTTTATAGAAACAGAGGGCTAGACCGTCATAGCCTAAATATTGGGGGCAAGAAAGCCACATTTATTCCCTTGCTTTCTCCTGCTCAGATTTTGACTCAGCCCACAGGAGACCAGTGGGTACTTGCCTGATACACCCACCCAGCAAGTGAGTGTGGAGAGTGAGAAGAGCCCCCATTCATCCCACCCATGCAATCCCCGCCATTCACCAGCCAGGCACACCAAGGGGAGAAAGCTGCTCCTTGAAAAGGGGTTAAATCACTAGCTTCCCCTACCAGACCAAGAGGGGAGGACAGGAGGAATTGTGACTCTGAGTCATAACTGCAGTTGTGTCAATAATTGATTTTCTTGGTTCACTAGCCAAACAAAAAAAATTAAACATTTTTTTTTTATTTTTAGGCAAACCAAAAAAAATTGATTTTATTTTATGTTGAAAAACATTTAGTTTTCAAGGTTTTTTTTTAGAGATTTGTTAAAAATAAAATTGAGATAAAATTTGAAATTAAAAGTTGTCTCAAATCAAAACATTTTGATTTTTTTTCCAAGCTGTGTTCTACAAAAAACAAGCCAGTGAATTTGACACAAATTTGCAGAATGTTTTGGTTGACTCAACTCTGCCTTTTTCAGTCATTATTTGTCCTCTGGTATGCTCCTTGAACCATAGACTATCAGGGTTGGAAGGGACCTCAGGAGGTCATCTAGTCCAACCCGCTGCTCAAAGCAGGACTAATCCCCAGACAGATTTTTACCCCAGTTCCCTAAGTGGCACCTTCAAGGATTGAACTCACAACCGTGGGTTTAGCAGGCCAATGCTCAAACCACTGAGCTTCCCTCCGCTGAGCAGTGCAGCTATGTGTTCCCCCTGACTCAGGGCATGTTGTCTAGCCTGTAGCGAATAACAAACTTAATAGATGGTTTATTAAGCCCCTTGGATCCCCAGTGATCCCAAGGAGACCAGGGTCATTTGCACAAAGGCCCTGTGCCTCGATGTTGGCTCTGGGTGCCCTGCTACTCTCTCAAGTGTGCCCTGGCATCACAATTGCAGTATCACAGACTCCCCTGCTGACCATTGCTCCAAACCATGGGAATGCCCTAACTGGAATAATTAATGCTGCATTAACTGCTGACCAGTATTCCTAATAGTGTCCAGGAGCTGCAAAGGAGAAGGTTTTCACACCAACATGATAAGCTTGTGTGAAGGGACTGAAGAAAGGCAAGATTAAAATAGAGTCCACTTAACAACTGAAGAGGAGGCAATGGGAGGAAATGTGTTACAGAGTGACCTCATACAAGCAAAGGAAGAAATGAGTTTTGCTGAATCAGGCCATTAATTCATCTAGCATTTTTCTAACTGTGGCATTAACATGTTGTCGATGGTTTAAATAACTAATTGACTATGGAACACTGTGAATGGGAGAAAATGCCTTCTTAACAAACACAGGCTTAAATTCCTAAAACAGAGGTTTGATAATCTACATCGTTATGTTTGCTTATATGGCTGCATATATTGTTAATCATCACAAAATGATCCAGTCCTTTTTGAAATCAATCAGTATTTGTCTCAATGGTAGTGAAGTCTAGAGGTTGGTTACACCATGCATAAAGTAGTATTTCCTTTTGCTGGTTATAAGTTTAGTACGTTTCAGTTTCATTGACTATCTCCTTTATAACAATGTAAATATGTAACTGACATTCCAGGTTGATGCATTTGAAAGGGTGAGCTGTGATATGTTGATTTTTCAGTTTTCCTATCCTCCAGTAAAGAATAATGAGTCAAATTCTTCAAATTTACAATTATGAGATTTTTTCCTCTGAGATTGTCAACCAAAACTAGCACTCCTATCCATTGTTTATTGAGACTTGGGTTTTAATTATAACTTCTAGTGATAATTATTGACTTTCTAAACATACTATAAACAGACACCAGCTTTCTCTGTTCATCAAAAGCAAGGAGATATGTGAAGAACATAGCTTTAATATTTATGAACTGCTGTGTTTAGCTAAATGATAAAGGTACATTTTAGTGTTGTAATATTTCTTACTGCACACTATGCTACTTTTAAAAACCTGCACTCAGGCTAGGTCTACACTACCCGCCTGAATCCGCGGGTAGAAATCGACCTCTCGGGGATTGAATTATCGCGTCTCGTCGGGACGCGACAATCGATCCCCGAATCGACGCTCTTACTCCACCAGCGGAGGTGGGAGTAAGCGCCGTCGACGGGAAGCCGCGGAGGTCGATTTTGCCACCGTCCTTACAGCGGGGTAAGTCAGCTGCGATACGTCGAATTCAGCTACGCTATTCGCATAGCTGAATTTGCGTATCTTAAATCGACCCCCCCCCCGTAGTGAAGACGTAGCCTAAGTTACACAATTAAAGCTGAGAATTCAGAACGATGTTGGCACTTCAGACTTCTTCATGTAAATGACCCTGAGGTGATACTTTTGTTAAAGAAAAACAGTCAAAAGAATAACAGAAATAAGAGTTAAAAAATCCCTGTTGTATAAAATCATGTCCATCCCCCTATCAGTCCAGGGATGTTTCCTATAATACATTTCTAATATGCTGTTGGGGGTAGTGTTAAATATCTCCAGGCCCAAACCAGTGAGAGTTTAGTCTGATTGCATTAGCTTCCCATGCAAAGGGAGTATAGCACAGATCTGTATTAGGTAGGAGAATACGCCTGGCTACCCAAGAAGCTCTGCTGCTATGGAAGAGAGAGGTTCTGGAGGAAAGCATGGAAGTGGCCTTCTTCAGTGGTTGAAGCTTCCATGGCCCACAGATGCCCAAGGCCTTTGAAGGGAGCAATTGTCCGGTACTCTGTGAGATAAATCAGTTTATTTTGTTGGCTGTGCTGTGGGTTTTAACAATATGGCCCTTTATAGTTAGTTATTGTCAAAGAATATACTCAGATAGAAGACATGAATGGGCAAGTGTATTATGGTATTTCATAACTCTGACCTTTCGCAGCTTTTAAGGCAAGAAGGGGGCAATTAGGATCATCTAGTCTGATTTGTTGCATAATACAGGCCATAGAACACCATCCACACCAAGCCGAATTACAACTGGTTGAACTAGAGCACATCTTTTAGAATGACATAGAATCATGATTTAAGGATTCCAAGTTATGGTGAATCCATTTCACCGCTAGGCAGCCTGTTCATACATAAGAATGGCCCTACTGGGTCAGACCAAAGGTCCATCTAGCCCAGTATCCTGTCTTCCAACAGTGGCCAATGCCAGGTGCCCCAGAGGGAATGAACAGAACAGGTAATCATCAAGTGATCCATCCCCTGTCGCTCATTCCCAGCTTCTGGCAAACAGAGGCTAGGGACACCTTTCCAATGGTTAATTATTCTCACTGATAGAAATATGTGTTTTATTTTCAATTTGAAATAATCTAGCTTCAACTTCCAGCCTTTGGATTTTGTTATATTTTTGCCTACTGGATTAAAGAGCCCTCTAGTATCATATCTTCTCATCATGCAGGTGCTTATAGATGATGAACGAGTCACCTCCTATTCATCTCTTTGATCCCCTCAGTTCATTGAGCTCCTTAAGTCTCACTGAAAGACCTGTTTTCTAGACTTTAGACTGTTCTTGGGACTCTTCTCTGAATGCTCTCCAATGTTTCAGCATTCTTTATAAAGGCGGGATGCCAGATCTTGCCAGACACAGTATTCCAGTAATGATCTCACCCACACCTTATATAGCAGTAACACTAACTCCCTCCTCCCATTTAATATCCTGTTTATACAGCTAAGAATCACATTTTACCTTACATGGTGTCAAGTATCAGGGGATAGCCGTGTTAGTTACCCACGAAAGCTTATGCCCAAATAAATCTGTTAGTCTTTAAGGTGCCACCGGACTCATTGTACCTTAGAAACATAGCATTGTACTAGCAGCTTATTTGATAGTCCACTGTGTCCCCTAGTTTGATATGTGCTGTAGGGTGATTAGATGTCCCGATTTTATAGAGACAGTCTCAATATGCAAGACTTTTTCATATATAGCACCTGTACCCTCCGCCTCCTCCCGATTTTTCACACTTACTATCTGGTCACCCTAGTGTGCTGAAATCTTCTTCTCAGGATCCAGCTTTTAACTACCATTCAGCCTAGCTCCTCTGACGTCCAAGCCCCAACCCCAGTCTATTGGGAGATCAGGACTTTACTTTGGCAAATCTTTGCAGGTTTGCCAGACAGAGAAGCTGCCTCGATAGTAAAACGGTGAGCTCTACTTCACAGACTACTTTGGCTAAAGCTCTCCTCAGAGACCTCTGTTGCTGGTGGGCCTAGGGCATGGTAGGAGGGATCAGAGAGAAGTGAAGATTTGAAGGCAAATTTGTCTAAGAAGCACAGCTTCCAGGTCTGTAATGGAGGCAGATTTTCTATCTGGTAAATGGTTCACCAGAGTGGGATCCCAATCTGATTTAATCTTACTTCATCCATCAGAGCAGGATTTAAAACTCCCAAAGACTGTCAAGTAACAGAGGTGGGTAGGGTGAGGACTAGAACAGCGAGTGAGGGTGGACAGCATAGTGAGCCAGGCAGACAGCCTAAGAAAATGGAAGAAGCTGGCACTTCATGGCTATCTGTCAGCCTTTCTTTGCAGAGCTAAATTAGTTTGTGATGAACAAGAGGAATAACTCTTTTTATGGTAAATTGAAACATTGGAGAACTGGCGTATGTCTGAGAGATTGTGATGATGTACGTGTGGTGAAGTTTAGAGTTTTAGTGACTTGTCCTTATTTTTGGAGAAAGAAGAGAGTGACTGTAAGGACCAAAATTTCAAAACTGATTGTTAAGTGTTATTTGAAATGTTAGGAACTAATTTATCCAGATGAGGTCATGGAAAATCTAAACTATATTCTGATAATTAATTGTAGTAAATTCAGACACTAAATTCAATCACTGAATTGTGAAAGGGACTTTAATCCTACTTCCAGAGAAAAATACCTTAACTATGGAGTTACTACCACCACTTTCAAAATGAAACCTACCCATTTCACTGTTTGGACTTTGCTTAGTTTAAGATGTTCACACCTTTCTGAGAATTTTGTGCAGATAACACATTATGTCTATGGTGGTTGTAATAAAGTATTTATATGGTACACATACTGTGCACATGGTGCCACCTATTTACTCTTTTCAGATGGATGTGGTGTGTGAATTACTAATAGTGGTATCCAATGTCATTCTTTGGTAATGATAATTATAAATAACATCTCCCTTGTCTTAGAAAATATCAGCCAACAAAAAAGATACCATTATTCATGGTATTGTAGTTTCCGGGTCAGCTTTGATCTGTGTCTTGTGTTATTTTGATTTCATCCTGATTCATCTATTTTGCGTGCTACTTGATTCTATGCTTTCATGATCAGTAGTTTTGCTTGTTTTCTTGTTCTTCCCCTCCCTGCCTTGTCTAGGTTCCTAATGAGCAGTTATACATTTCAGACTTGTAAAGACTTCAAGTTAGTATTGTGAGGAAGAACAATTCTGATAACAAAACAAGTTATGAGAATGAGAATGAAGCAACTTGCAAAGCCTTCTGAAGAATGTCAATGACTCATCATCTAAATTATGGAACACTTCAAGAAAAAATGTTGAAGTGTACTTTGTGTAGAGGCAATAGTTTGGATACACGGTGTACATTAAGTTAAATCCATCAGAAGAACATTAGGCTCTTCACTAGTGCCAGAGCATGCATATACTATGACAACACTTTTGTATGGAATGTCCATCCAAATGTGTGGATCCTATGGGGAAAAAGTCTGAAATCAGACCTGCTGCTGGATGCACTTTTGAATATCTGCCCTAAATGTGAACACATTTACTGGATGCTCTGAGCAAGCAATCTGATGTAATACAATGCAGAAGAGGTTAACAAACTGAATGTAGACTTTTAGATTTTGAATAAAATATTTAGACTTTGTTAGTTTGAAGTAAAGAATTTACAACAGCAGAAGGACAGTTTGATGAGTCTAGTTCTACAGAAACAGCAGGATGTTTATCATTTGAGTGACGGTTTGCTAGTTTTGATACCTTGAAATATGTGCACTGATGTTGCTGCCTATATTCTATTCACTGCCAAAAAAACCCCCCAAAAACCGACCCCAAACAAAACCTACGTGAGTGGTAAAATCAAGGCTGGGGTTCAGAGCCACAAAAGCAAAGAGATTTAGAACTCCGACCCCAAGCCTGTATGTGGGTTGTGCCCTGCCCTGCATGATTCTCAGTGCAAGAATGGACCCTATGTTTGTTCATTCTCTCTCTCTCTCTTTCCATCTCACCCCACTCATTCTGGAATGAGCCCAGTTCCTGGATGTCCATGTCCGGCACCCTCCCACATTTCCCTGCCCTACATTTCTTTGACTCTATGTGCCAGCCAGTTTCAGACTTCCTGGGGGAGCCAGGATTGTGCAACAGTGCCAGCTTCCCATTCTGCTCCGGACAGACTTTCCCCTGCCAGGAACACACAGCTGGACAGCAATGCATTTATAGCTGATAATGTTGAAGTAGTGCAATGAAAATTGCTCTAAGACAGCGGTTATCAAACTAAGGGGCAGTTCTCCAAAGGGAGGCATGGGAATGTGTCAAGGGAGGTGTGAGCTGTGGGTTTTGGGTTTTTTTAAGTTCTGGCTGTCAGCCCTGGGTGGCCGGGGCTCATGCAGAAGGGCCATGCACACCCGAGAGGTGGGAATAAAAGGGTCAGCCGGAGCCGCACCACCCGGGCTCAGGCTCTCCTTCCCCCACGCCCAATCCCTCACCTGGAGACAGTGAGGTTCCAGTTGTCAGCTCCAGGGTGGCAGCAGCAGTGCAGAAACAAGAGTGGCAATGGGGCACTAAGTTTGCTGTGAAAAGTGATCACAAATATCATTTTTCACATTGCCTCCCTTACTTCTGCACTGCTGCTGGCACGTCCCTGCCTTCAGAGCTGGGTGCCCAGCCAGGAGCCGTTACTCTCCAGTCTGCCTTCAGAGCTGGGTGCCCAGTCAGCAGCCATTACTCTCCAGTCTGCCTTCAGAGCTGGGTGCCCAGTCAGCAGCCGTTACTCTCCAGTCTGCCTTCAGAGCTGGGTGCCGCAATGTGTAATTGGGGAGGGGGGAACAACTATAGACACAAAGAAGGGGAGGGGCTGATCAAATAAGTTTGAGAACCACCACTCTAAGACACACACATCTAGTAGCATTCCCTCTCTAAATCACATGTACAGCATATACGTTTTACGTACACAATACAAAATTCTGCAAGGTAGAGTTGTAGTTCTTGCATTTTATTGCTCTATGAAGTTATGCAAGTGAAATTAACTTGAGTCATGTGCCCAGCAATTTATTGTTAGTGGCAACATTTCCTCCTCCATGCTGCTTCTTATTTTGCCTTCATTTATCTTAAAAGGGAAGATAAAGAGAAGTGCCACTTTAAAGCCAGTAATTGTTCCTTAATGACAGACACTGTCAAATTAGCCTTAGCATCCACGTAACAGAAACCTTTGATGTGATTTGCCCAACTATTAAGGCTATTAGTTGAAACTTGAAATTGATTAATTTTGCCCATTGTATTAACCTTCTCTTGCATGTTCATCAGTTTCTTATATAAAGCAAAGTAAATGCACCTTGCTGTTTAAACATTTTAAAAACCTGAACACATGTAATCTTGTTATAAGTAGTACTGTACTAATAAGTGGGTGATTAAGACTGCCCAGGAATCTTCATCACTGGCAACTAAAGAAGCTTTTGTAATAGAACATGTTAGAAAATGTATTTGCTACTATACAGCAAATGTAATTAGTAGCAAGAAAGTTTCATATTGCAGAGATATGGGGATCTGTGCCTTATAAAGCAAAGATAAGGGGGGGGGGGGGCAAAGTACCAGAACCAGTGAGGCAATATAGGACTTTTGTTTTAACAAAAACTTAATTTATCTAAAGCTCTTAGTCAGTAGACTGACATGCCAGTAGAGAAAACTCGTAACTGGAAAGTAGAAGGATACTACTACAGAAGGGAACTGGAAAACCTGGGACTATATTCAGCCATTATTTTGTAATATGGAATTTATTTGAAACCATAGTAGCTCTGCGTAAAAACCTAATGGCAGGGTATGGGTGAAACCTTGAACCTAATGAAGCTGTACACATCAGTGTTCTGCACCAGACAAAAAAGGTACAGCTTGGATTTCCATATGAGAACCATCTGTTCAGTTCCTTATGTGCAAATGAGGAAGACATTTCAGTGTAACACACACATTGTATTTCTTCTGTGTACACAGAAAGTTGTTTGACATAAAGATGCTTGAAATGTCACCTCATCTGCCTGCTACAATCTCCCCAAGTTACATAGAAAAAAATAATACACCGATTTTAGTTTTATAAATTAAGCCTCTAGGACCAATTGTCTGTTTTGTCTCAGTAATATTCAACTGGACAGTCTATGCAGTGCAAGTGTTCAGGTACTATGGTGATGAGGAGCCTGTAAGTACTTGATCCGCAACCCAACTATGCAGCCAACTAACAGTTTGAGTTGGGTGTTGAGCCTGCGCATTGTCCAATAACGGAAACAAATTCTCTATTAAGAAATAGCAAAACTGTTCACTATCAGGCATGACTCACATATGGTATTTCCAAGATTTCAGCCTGGTACATGTTATCCTTTACAGAAAGAGGATGTATCGTAATCACTGTACCATTCATGATCACAAAATGTCATCTTCTTAGTACACCCTTTTCTCTGCTTCCTCCACTCTCTTCCTTGCTATAATCTGTGATTAACACTTGGTGTTTCAAGAGAATACACAACCAGGTCTTGCTGTTTTGCTTTCATATTTTTCTTGTTGTTTATCTTGTTTTTTTTCCTGAAATTGCTTTTGCTTCTTGGGGACTTGAGAGAAGATCTGTTTTTAGACAGCATTTTAAAAACAACTTAGTTGGGCTTTCTGGCACTTCTGTTTGGCAGAGGTAGTGAAATAAGCCAACAAATTTTTACTATCCAGTGACCCACTGCATGTAGTTGAGTAGTTACCTGTAAAAATTAAGAGTCATGGGGTTTAAACTACCAGCTGTCCCTGTTTCTAGCATAGAACTCCAGGATAAAATAAGAGGTAAGGAGGACGTGTCTTGTGAGCTGTGCTCCTAACAGGGTTTACTGGACAGGGAGAATTACCAGCAAAGACTGGCATGCTATGATGGTGAGTTTGAAACCTGCATTAGATGGGGGAGGTCACAGCAGAGGGGGTGCAGAGTCAGCTGCATGGCTGCTGTTGTGGGAGTTCCATGTTAGCCAGGAGGTGGAGCTGCTAGCAAGGAACTCCAGTAAATATAGTTACAGCTGTGAATACTGACAAGAATCATTCATGAATATTCATGTGCCCTGGGGAGGGTGGCCCTAAATATGGAGATATACCTATCTCATAGAACTGGAAGGGACCCTGAAAGGTCATTGAGTCCAGCCCCCTGCCTTCACTAGCAGGCCCAAGTACTGATTTTGCCTCAGATCCCTAAGTGCCCCCCTCAAGGACTGAACTCACAACCCTGGGTTTAGCAGGCCAATGCTCAAACCACTGAGCTCTCTCTCCCCCCACCATTTTCTACTGATCACTTGTTTTACTTGTTCAAAGACAAACTGTACAAAGGAGTAACTGACTTACTCATGAAAATGCCTGTTCTGAGCTGAAACTGTGATAAACTTGTGACTATAGGAAGAACCCATGTGTGGGGGTTGAAAGACTAATCACCAACCACAGCCCTTGTCAGAATGAGGGGTACATTATTTGATTGTTCTTAATATGTTTTTCTCGGTAATGCTTTTACCTTAAGAATAATGTACTTGCTTGGAAAGAGGTGTATGATAATTTAACTGTAACAATTGCAATGTTTACCATCACTGAGGAGAAAAGTAAAGCCTGACTTTGCTGGGAAGGTCACAATACAGGCAGGGAGCTGTGCAGTCTGGAAATATTCTGTTCAGGAGGAAGAGAGACATGACAGCAGAGGCGCTGACAGCCTCAAGTGGGTGCCCTTGCTGGACCACGGAAGCTGAAATATAGATGCAGTTGCCAGAACTGTGACACTTATGGCTTAGTTTGTGGAAGGATCATAGGATTTCATTTCATATTTAAGTTTCCTGTAGGAGTCCCTTTCAGGATTCTATTGTCAAGAAGTGGTGGTTTTTAGTAACAAAATGCATTAGTGGTTCTGTACGTATCACACTGGGAATGATTTTGAAGCAGTCCTGAGGGAGTCATAAGGGATTGTTTTTAGCAAATGATAGTCATAAGGGAGTCCCTTGTGCTATCACTCAAGTGTTTTTAGTGCTCAGTAGCAGAGAATGTAGAGGTAAAAAAAGCATTTTGTGCATCAAATGTGGTACTAGCAGGAGCATAAGTAGCTGTTGGATGTGTTAAGGTAGGTCATCTACCTATTCCTTGTTCACTTTATGCTAACTGAATTTGTCAATGTGAAATGAATCTATTAACCTGCAGAACTGCACTCTTCTTCTATACAGCCTTCTGAAAAGAATGCGTATGTGAGGTTACAGCTACTTACTAGAGATGCTTTAGTACATATGACACCAGTTCTGCTGGATAGAAGATCCACAAGAGGTTTTGAGGGGGAAGTACTGAGTACCTTGAGGAAAGTCAGCAGGAAACATGCTGTTGCTACCAAAACACCAAGCCTCAATGGCACATGCACATTGATATTTCCCAGTCCCACTGTGTTCCCAAATATTTGGAAGTGCCCAAATATTCGCAAATACATCCCGTTGTTTTAAACTGATTGAGTGTGCTCTCTGACACTGGGTTCACACTAAGTGACTGATATTTTACAAGATATGCAGCAATGCTGACCTGTCTATACCGTGAAAGTCACCCTTGTGCAGAGTGCCATCACAAGGCCTAGGCAATATGAAGTCTCACTTAAACGGCACGTAGGCCTGGTGATGGCCAGAGGTGAACTCCACCGTGTAGAGATGGAATGATCCTTTGAATAGTTATCTTCTGTAAAAGTTTAAACACAACTAATTGTGGGCGGCAGGAATCAAATTTTTATTATACAGGTCTAGGAGGCAGAATATTATTTAGAAGAGAAGTATCTTGTTTGAGAAGGATGAAACCTTTTTGCAGTCAGTAGAATATAAACATCACACTAAATGCTGAATGCTTCTTTCTGTCCATAGGATGCTTTCTGAAGCAAAATGTAAAGAACAGTTTCCTCCTGAAAAATTTACTGTTTGGTATTCCCTAAGTGACTGTGAAGTCCCCTTTTCACAGGAGATATAGCTCAGAAAAGATTTATGAAATGTAGCAGGGCAACATCAAGGCCGTAAAACTATTAATTTAAAATGACTTTCCCCGTCATTCTCTAGTATAAATTGCTGAGCAATCATGATTTCTTTTTACCGTTTGCTTGCAGTAATATAGTTTGTGTCATTGTAGGATCACAGTTCCTTGACATTAATTATACACAACTAAGATACACTCTTTTTTTTATCTCAACCCCATGAGGGAAAATTGTGTGAAGAGGTACAAGATGCACTGAACAGACTAGCTGTTCTTACCGATTTTCATTTCAGCTGTGCACTTTTTTTAAACCCTGCTTTGAAAGCTTTTTCATTTTCAAAGCTGTAAAGGAGTCACTGCTACATTCAGAGCTGCTTACTGTTGGGTGTCTTAAAATATAGGATGATAATGTAAAAAGAGAGTCCCTCAGGACTGTTTACTTCTGTGTAACCACAGTTAGATGACATGGCAAGGAAGGATAACAATCTGATCTTAACCTAAAACCACAGTAAAAATAAAATAGAACCATATAAGTCAGAGATGGAAAACACCTACAGTATTAGGTCAACAAGTCTGTCTCCTGCCAGTGCAGGATTGCTACATCTGGTATATTCTGCCATGTGAATTTAAACGCCTCTATATTTTTAACTATACTTTCACATTATCATGATTCACCAATATATTAACAGTAGTGTAAAAGGACCACATATTAAACTAAAATAAATGCTAAAAATGTTTTTAGCAATGTACACACTTATAGGACCAAATTCTGTGCTCAGTTGGATGTATGCAAACACATCAGCCTTGATTCTGATCTCGCTTGTGCCAGTCGTAAACTGAAGGAACTATATTGACTCCAGTGTAACTCCACAACCTACCTGACTCCACCATTTGTGTGAGTGGAGAATCAAACCTTTTCACGTCAGTACGTTTGCATCTGAGCAACTAAAAATGTATGTAACAAAAATGTAAGTAACAACACACAGTCTTCCTAACACCTCCTCTGTGCATAGTGAGTCTGGCAGATAGGGAAAGTTGGTTGCAGTCATCAAAGCAATATCTTTCCAGACAAAATAAACAAATTAATGGGAATCCGTCTGTTTTGTACATGGATTTTTGTTTAGATTCTTGTGGATAGATATGGTGATATTTTTAAGTAGCATTTCATACACACACTTTTTTCAAATTCGCTTTGCATGGTTTATGGATCCAGAATTTTTTTTTGCTGTGAAATTTTTGGGGTTCCATAATTTCTGGATCTCGTTTGTAAATTAGATTTTTTATTTCAATCTTTGCTTGAATTTCCTGATTCTTACAATTTTGTACACTTAAAATTTCACACAAAAACATTATGGCAGCAATCTCTGGCAATTCTGACTTGTAGCAAGAAGGCAGGGAAAGGTAACTCAAGATACAGAAAGTCACACATATATTTGTAGTACACCTCTACTCCGATATAACGCTGTCCTCGGGAGCCAAAAAATCTTACCGCGTTATAGGTGAAACCGCGTTATATCGAACTTGCTTTGATCCGCCGGAGTGCGCAGCCCCGCCCCCCTGGAGCACTGCTTTACCGCGTTATATCCGAATTCATGTTATATCGGGTTGCGTTATATCGGGGTAGAGGTGTATTTGAAATATTCAGATACATGCCAGAGTCCTGATCCTGCAAAGCACTTAAGCCCATGCATAACTTTAAGTATCGGAGTAGTCTTATGAAGACAGTGTGACAACTCCTGTGCTTAATGTTAAATACATGCTTAAGTGCTTTGCTGAATCGGTACCTAGGTCGGGAAAGAACAAAAGTGGCCAAGGAAGTATACACTGTGTTTCCACTTCCAAAAGAGGAAGCTGGGGGCAGCGGGGGTTGCACAAGCCAGTAGCATTGTGTAACTTTAAACCAGAAGTTTGGACTGTCAGAACAAGGGAAACAAGTTTCAAGCGGACAGATACAATAATTATTGTTGCTGCTATTGTAACGGTGTGGCAGCAGATAAGCAGCCCATTTCCTTGCCAGCATAGTGCAGTCTACCCAAAGCAGCACTAATGCTTGTAAATTTTACTTTATGGGCTTACTGCACCCCTCCCTATTAGGCACAAGGAAGTGCAATTTACATGCTTGCTTCAGTGGGAGCAAAAGTGGCTAGGAAGAATTCACCCCTGCAGAGATCAGGTGGCAATACTATGCAGGGCAGGGGGGAGTATGATCCCTAGATTGTCAATTCGGGTAAAGAGCTAATTTACATGAGGCCTCCAAATCCAAACCCCCCCTCCCCCAAAGCTGTAGGGTCGTGTCTCTGGAACAGGCATAAAGCAGCAGCTTTAAAGATATTAGGCATCCAAAGAGGCAGCTAGGTGCCTAATGGGATTTTCAAATGCATTGAGGAGGTGCCTAAGCACCTTGTTACATCTTTAGATGCATAAATACCTTTAAAAATCTGGCCCAAAGTTCTGCTCTCCCTCTTCCTGCTTCTGTCCCAACCTGCCATCCTCAAGAGAAGTCCAAAAGAGGGGGTGGGGAAATGATAGGAAGGAAAAAAAGATCACCAAGTTTTTGGTGAAAGTACTGTTACTTACAAACACAGCAGCATCTACAATAATTGTGATGGCACAGTAAGACTCTAACCATACTTCAGCCTCCAGAGACTTAAACCTGCTGCCAGAGTATGTACAAGACTCTGAGGGCATGACTACACTTCGAGCTGAGGGTGTAATTCCTAGTTCAAGGAGACATACTCACACTAGCTCTCATCAGGCTAATGCATTATAAAGAGTGTACCCTTAGGAGTGGTGGGAGGAGCTACCCGCCCAGAGTACATGCCTCGCTTCTCAGATGGGTATGTACTCAGGGCAGCTAGTTGCAGCTACATTCTATTTTTAGCACACTAGCTCAATCAGAGCTAGCACAGGTATGTCTCCTCAAGCTGGGAATTACATCCCCAGCTTGAAGTGCTGACATGCCCTGGGTGTTTCGAATGTGAGTTGGTGTAAAAATTCCAGTTTGTATAACATTATATATTGTACAGGATATAGAGCCTGATTCAAAGCCCACTAAAGGCAATAGAAAGATTCCTTCTGAATTTAGTGGCCTTTTGATCAGGCCCATACAGAATATACTTAAATTCATATTAAGGCACCTATATCAGTGGCTTGATTTTCAGAGGTGCAATATTAAACTAGTGTAGAGGTACTTATATTTTAAGGTACATTGAATCTTAATGTTTGGAATTTTATTTGATTAGAGTGTATTACAATTATTCTCTGCAAGAATAGAAAGATAAAACAGTAACTTAGTTTAGTATTAGTAATCAGCTGGGTGAGTATGCTACAATATTGTATCTTATATTGTGCCAATGTGTGTTGTGCTCTTCCATAGGTAAGTTCTTGCTGACAATTCATGCTTATTTATTAGTTCCTTATATGCTTTATGATTCTAGCATACATGATAAAACTATCATTTTCTAGAAGTTTTAAAAAATAGAAAAATTCATCACTTACCATCTTGAATGCACAAATTCCCACTTTGGACAAAAGTACGTCAAAAACAGTCATACATTTCCTTAAATTCTTCAGTTGTTTAGCTAGTGGGATTTGTTTTCTGTTTTGAGGTATCCAAGTTGCTGCCATGGGGTTGCTTAACTTCCTGTTCATGCTCAGACATTCCAAAATTCAATAACCTGGGGATGTTAGTATCACCGCTGATCAGTGATGGAGGAGGGAGTTTAGTCTGCCTAAAAGAAAAACGTAAGTCAGCTGTTCTTCAACATTGAGTGGATCTATACCTACAGGATACAAAATAAGAATATTAAATAAAACAAACAGAGACCCGCTCAGTATTGAAGAAAAGCTGACTTACCATTTCCTCACAGGTAGACTCATGCTGTAGTGGTGCTAATGATGTCACTAGTCCATTGCATGCTGGGAAGTCCAAAAAGCCCAAGCAACAACTTCAGTAACCTAAAGCAGAAAAAATGCAGAGTAATAAACTGAAGAATTTCATGATTTTGGGGAATTTGGGGTACTAAAATAAATTCATAGATTTCAATATGAGAAAGGACCATTGCGATCTGATCATATAGTCTGACATCCTGCATAGCACAAGCCTTAAAATTGTACCAAGTGATTCCTACATCCGGCCCATTACTTTTGGTTGAACT
Organism: Terrapene triunguis; assembly: GCF_002925995.2. Taxonomy (NCBI): domain Eukaryota; kingdom Metazoa; phylum Chordata; order Testudines; family Emydidae; genus Terrapene; species Terrapene triunguis. Next base: position 33,920,125 of record NW_020664435.1, read on the forward strand.
AGAACATATTTTCTTGGAGAAAACACAACATCCCTTGGTAAGTTGCTCCAACAGTTAGCTATCTTGACTGTTAAATATGTGTACTTTATTTACAGTTCAGATTTATCAAGCTTCAGCTCCAGCCATTCAATCTTCCTATGCTTTCATCTGAGAGATTAAAGACTCCCTCTACTATCCAATAAATAGGCAGGGCTATATTGCGTGAGTGTAAAAGACCATTTCCATTCTCTTTCAAACTAAGATAATTTTGTTACTTGTCAAAATATAGGTTAGAAGGTTCTAAAAATTCAGGGGGGTTCTATATGATTTCCATTTCCTCCCATAAATAATGTAACAACACATAGAAACTGTCTTTATGCAATCAATAGAATATTAAACCAAATTTCCTTCTTTCAAGCATCTGTTGCCTAGGAGGAAAAACTTAGCACCAGTCTTCTACAGGTAAAATTTGCAAGGCACTGCAGAACAAACCCATGTTTCTGAGTAAAGCAGGATTCATATATATGGAACCGCTTCACCTTCTTCATCCTGCCCTGAAACATTGACTAATAGTAATGAAAAGGTTTATTCCCATAAATAAGCCTATTGCTCTGACTGTTAATCCATAGATTTCTTGAGTACAAAAATATGAAACAGTTATTAATGTATAACACTGAAAACTTTTGCTTGGGTGTGAAGACGTGGCATCAAATACAGACTTCAAAAGAAATGCATGCAAATTATAGTCATTAGTGTTTTAATCTTTTGCAACCAAGATGTTGCAAAAGAAAAATCTCATTAATATGTGGGGTAACAGGAAGACACACTGTACATGCTCTTTGTCTCCAAAACAGATTAGTTGTTGAACAGTTGAGGAAAATAGAGCCACGTCTGCATAGTTCTTAGTATAAGCTAAAAATGATTGTATAGAAGTCCTTTCTCAGCCTGTCTGATTTTTCACAAAGAATAAGATTATTTGCTGTTTGTACAATCTGGCTTCATGAATTGGACTTTTAACAGGCTGACTGATTTTAAAGGTGAAATCCTAATTTTTAATCACCTTTGCCAAGGGTATTCAAGTAAAATAAATGTCCAACCCCTGTACCCTTACCTGTCATTGTTCTCAAACATGGCTTTTGAATAGCAACTCAGTTGTCATGGAGACCGCCGCTGCAAAATGACCCTAAAGCCACCATGGCCAGTTATGTGAGTTTCACCCCAGTAGGGACTTGCCCCATGGCACAGAGCCACTGTAGAGTTCCTAAAAGGGTTCGAATGTTTCCTATGTTAACAATGCATAGCAACGGTATATTTGTTTCCCATGTCCTTTCACAAAGAGGTTATGAATGTCATTAATAGTATCAAGTGTAAAGAATGTCATTAACAGTATCAAGTGTAAAGGGAGACCTCTCTCCATTTTTAAAAATGCCTCACAGGTTCGAGAGGGAGTAACTTCGATTACATATGAGAGAACTCTTCAAGGAAAACATCAAGACGATATTTTTATTTTGAGCTTTCCCTTGACTCTAGATAAAACAACCGAATTGTTTTTCATCCTTTATTGAATGGGTGAATAGTTGGGAATTGGTGAGCTTTTCCAAGTTAGTCTAAAGGGCATTGTTCCCCAGTGTTAGAGAACAGCACTATGATCTGATCTATTTAATATATTGTAGGGAGTCTAGTTTACTGAACTTCAATTAGTTTAACAGTAATGTAATAATACACAAAGGGCAGAAAGGGTGGCAAACCAAAACAATTCACATAATTATTTCAGATGAAATGGCAAATAGCTTCTGTCAGGCTCTGCCAGCCATTCCTGCTAGAAAAATCAATTCTCATTCCCTTTTATAAGGTAGTTAGATTGAAATTAAAAGCAAATCGTTAAACTAGTAAATTCAGTATTCTCCACATTTTAGAATGAATAAAATGTTAAACATTTCTAGGGAGTATGTACTGTACATGGTCAGTTGTGACCGGACTCTTCTGGTCTCTTTTTTGTTCTTTTTACCCTCTCTCTCATGGTAGCGTGCATGCATGCAGTCTTTGACTCTACAAGTGAAGAGCAAAGTATCTGCTCCATTGCCCACAGGAGGTGAAGAACATGGCAGTGGCAATTGTTGTCAGGAGAGAGCAGAAAAGATGCTGATTATCTGCTGCTTCATGCTCTGGCTAGTTGTTGGTTGGTGCACAGACTGAATTCAAACTCCTTATTTTAACATTAAGATTTTAAACGGGTTCCAAGGATCCTGGTTGGCTTCTCATGACTCATTTTCCATTTCTGCCTCTATATTTATAGGGAGTGAGGTTTTTAGTCAGAGGGTTTTGAAGCAGAGAGGTATTGTCTAGTATTCTGGACACATGATTGGGAGGCAAGAACTTTGAGTTGGAATCTTAGCACTGATACTGAACCTATGTGCACTTAAGCAACTTGCCTAAGTACTCTCCCTCGCTATTCCTATCAGTAATCTCAATTATTTGAAACTCTTTGTTATCTGAAACATGGGCATGTTGCTCAATATCTCTGAAAGTATCCAGAATTTTATTATCATCCATACTTTTTATTCAGTCTCCCATCATTATTTGGATAATCAAGGTCTCATTGCATGTATGTGTTAGGTGATGTTATTGCACAGATAGACTAGGTAATACTCTTAATTTTGCATTTGCAGGCTCAGGTTTTTATGGAAGATCGCCCTTCTATAATTGAGAATACCACAGACTGTTTGTTCTAGAAGCAACATGAAACCTGATCTTTCTATGTAGAAGTGTCTACAGAAAGGCCCAAGAATTTAGTGGACAAAAACATAGAAGGATCTGGTCCCATACCTACTGATATTACCAGTGTTGCACTCACTCGCTACTTACTTATATAGCACCCATTACAGAAGTATGTGAGCAGCTCACAAACAATAATTAATGTATCTTTACAACACCTGGATTTACTTTCCCCATTTTATAAGTGAGGAACTGAGGCACAAAGAGATTAAGGGTCTGATTCAGCTCCTGCTGGACTAAGTGATTTGTCTAACTGAGCTCAGATCTCCTGAGTCCAGTCAGTGTCTTAACCACTCAACCACCAGTCCTCTCCATTGGGGAAGGTCCTGGGAGACCGCTTTGCTTTAAGTTATTGAAGACAGACAGACAGAAATGTGCATACCTCCAAAGAGGAAGCATTTTGGATAGTCTGGCTATTCTGCTACCAATGCCACTGCATATTTTCAGAAGGGACATCATATCCAAAGAGACAATCATGCTAAGGTTGGGGAATATCTGCCAGTTACTTCTAAAAATGAGACTTTAGTCCTTGACACACTGTTCTATTGGAACTGAGATATTATTCCTTAAAAACCACTCCTGGTCAGAGTGTACTTACAAGTGTAATTGTCAGTTAGTTTTAATGATGTGCCTGCGTGGTTTGTTTTGTTTTTTTGTTATTGTCCAAGCAGGTATTAAAGATCCAATGAATTGTCAATATTTGCATTAATTGGCATTTATATAACTTTTTACAGTTAAACACAGATGGTGAGTGCCTGAAGGCTGTTTTGTTTATGTACATAAGCCAGCACTGCTGTATAAATCATTGGTCTCAAACACTTGGAAAAATAAAGCAGTGAAAAGTGTCATCAAAATGCAGCACAATTACCTTTACAAGAAACAAGTTCATTTCAATATGACAATCGCAAAGCACAAAAAATTTCTTTAATATGTTATCCAACAGCAGTAACTAGCTACCCAAATGGAATAAACAACATAAAATAAAAGAGGGTGTCCGGTCCAATTCCTATGAACAAGTAACCACATTTAAAAAACCACCACCCCTTCTGGTAGTAATTGGAAGCCCTACTGGGAGTGTCGGAAGGAAGGTTATTGTTCAGATGAGCCTGGACACTGAATAACATTGGATGTCTTTCTACAAGTTATGGTCTAGCTCAGCCAGAAGCTATGGACTTGATGCAGAGATTACAGTGTAAAATTCCATGGCCTCTATTATGGAGGAGGTCAGACTCAATGATCATAACAATCCCATCTGGCCTTAAAATAGATGAACAACCCTCTTAGTTCTAGATAGGGGAAGTGCTGGTGCCTGTGCTGCACCTGTGGCTAACATGGACTTCAGGCTCCAGCAGTGTAAATCCAGCGCCTTTCACCACTGGTAACATTATGTATTTTTTAAAATTATTTTATAAAGTGAAAATATCAACTAGCTAAAGCAAGACTTGATAAATATTATCATCTAGCTTCGCAAAACCGGTGCCATTATGCTCATCAATTTAAATAACTATATGAAGCAATTAATGTGGCCACCCACAATATTCCAAAGTGGATAACAAAGTTAATCAGTCACGCTAGGTAAAATATGCATGTTACAATCCTCTACATCTCTTTATTACCTGTGCAGCAGCTGACATGAAATAAATTAGCCTTTATACAATAGGACACCATGAATGATTCAGATAGAAGAGCTTATATTGCAAAAGTCTAGACACACATCTCCCCCCCCCCAAAAAAATGTGATGTCAGCTGCCTGAGAATTTGCTGTTGAAGTCAGTTACATATTTCCGGTAGGCAGCATGGCCCATATGTCTGTCTAGCATAAACACACACACACACACACGGAAGCAAGTCACCTCTGACAACACCAAATGCTCCTGGCAGCTTGCTAATCTCCCTTTGTCACTTACAGGAATTGTATTTGTTTTTTCCTTCACCTCATTCAAATCCTTCCCTAAAATTAAAAGTCTTCTGCTGTTTTGCAGAAGGGGAGGGAAAGGGAGAAATGAAGTGAGGGGAAAGAGCAGTGATAAGAAAACAGTGGAACCATCAAATCTCTCCAGGGAATCACGTTCTTTTTATTGTCCCTCTGGCCCTTCCTCTCTCTTCTGACATTCATCATTGTTTTGTGGCCCCTACTGTTTGTATCAGGTTGTATTTAGATTGCAAATTCCTTGGAATGGGGCCTGTGTTTTACAAAGTGCCCAGTAAATTTCTGGGCCCTCCAGAGATACCTTGTCTCACTATTTTTTAATTAAAAGATTCTTTTAACAAGATTTTTTTTACATGGTATTTTTATTTTTTTACTGTGTTTTTCATTGGTCCACTACTGCTGGCACCCTACAGTTTATTTTCAACAATTTTGTAATTATTATTATCATAGGAGAGCCCAGAGGCCTTGAGTTCAGAGCCACGTTCATTGCTATCAGCACAGCAAAAGTGTGAGCATTGTTATGCCTATAGCATTAATCAAATGTAATTTACCATCTGAAAACTTTATTCATGATGCATGTAACTCAAATTTTCCTATCATTTGCTCTGAATCCCTAATTATTAATTTGATTTCCATGACAGTGACTGGATAACAGCACAGGCTCAAGTCAGCTATAATGTCAATAGCAGTAGTAAGTCAAGATTCGACCAGACCCATATGATGTCCCCAAAGACCGGTGAAAATAATTGTGGTTGATTAGTATTGAATACTAAGTATGAACCAAATTCAAAAACTTATTCTAAAATTATATCCTACTTCCCTATCAAGGCTCCAGTTCATCAAAGCATTTAAGCATATGCTTAAGCACTCTTGAACTGATGGGAATTAAGCTTTACGCTAAGCTTTAAGCATACACTTAAGTGCTTTGCTTGAGTCAGGGCTTAATTGGCTGTGTTTGTGCAGTGCGGAGACTGGGTCTCTGGTCCTGAGTAGGATTTCTTGAAGCTTCTGTAATCTGAATAATGTAACATTAGGGGTATCCAAAGGAATGAGGTGAGACCACATTGTCTAAAACTTCAACAGATTTGAATGCAGCCAGAGCCCTCACTCAACAGTGTCTGCCTTTCCTAGACCAAGGAACACCACCTATCATACAAACACTTTGCTTCATTATCCTGTTCCTGGGGAATATATCAATATCTTCCTTACCCTGGGGAAATCCTGTTCCCTCACATTCTTTCAAATACCACCCACCAGCTAAGGGGGAAGGGATACACTAATAATTATGGTAGGTTACTGGGGACTAGCAACACAAGGTCTGAAAAAAAATGGAAGGACCAAATGTTCTCATGCTTTGAGAGCAGACGGGACAGAAAGCAGCAGATCTGGGAACAGAATGTGGAAAGAGGGGTATTCCACAGGGATTGGACTCCATGGTGGTGATGGTGGGGTGAGCATTTGCTTTCCACAAGCTTGTCCTGGGCTGGTGGAAAATGTTTCATCAAAAAACTGTTTTTGACAGAAAATTTGGTTTTCAATCCATTTTTTTAAAGTACTACTTTCCATTGGAAATGTTGGCTTGTCATTAAAAAAAACCCAATCCCCACAAAACCGAAAAGAAATATCACTGTGGCATATTGTGAGAGTTGTAATGTGGCTGCCTAGAGAACCCATTCTCCTCTAAGGGCCAAGTGTCCCAGCTGGATTGCATCTCCAGTGATGGACCATGGCAGCTCAGCAAGTGGGGAAATCAAGAGCTGTAAATGTACATGGGAGATGAAGTCTGGCCAGGAAGTCTAGCCCAGAAAGGAGAATGGGCACATGAGGTAACTGAACTATAAGTCCCATGAGCCTCTGCAATTTTCTGTTCCAGCTGAAAGTTTTGATTTGCCCCGAAAGTCATTTTTTTGCAGAAGAAAAATTCCAATCAGTTGTACTATCCTCCTTCAAATTTGCAACTAGTAAGAGCATAAATTAATCCTGCTCCCATTGGCATTAATTTACACAGGTTTCCCATCTTACATCAGATACATCAGGCAGGAGCCTGTGAAGCCATGTTCACAAGCCCTAGTCTTCCTCAGCTCTCAGACCAACAGACTGAACATCCTACCCCATCTGTGTAGGGAAGAGGGATGGGCAAACCACAGTGGAAAAATCAGATGCAAATTCAGGAAGTCCAAACTCTCTGGGTTAAAGTCTCCCATGTGGGAATAGTGCATGTGGCAGTCTGTCACAGAGTGGGCTAGCCCTTTAAAGAGATTTGGGCTCAGCCTCACCTCCAGGGCCGGATTTAGGGGCAGGCGACCACCTGGGGTGCTGGGCTGAGGGGGCACCAGGCTCAGGGAGCACCAGGCTTGGGGTACTCTTTTTGTTGTTAGCGAAAAAGAGAAAATAGAATGTTTGAAGTACAATGTTTCAGGTATTCCGTATGTGGATTCATTTTTCACTAACCTCCTAGAATCTTCTGGGCTTTTTCAGAATCTCATGGAACCTTCCAGACTGTCTGAGAACTACATTTTCCTTAAACCTTCTAGAATATTGTCAGCCATGCCCTCACACATATATAAGGGGCGGGACATTGCCAGTCAGTCAATGAGATATAAGAACGAAGTGAAGTGAAGTGAGAGCCCAGCTGAAATATTGTGAACCTTGTTTTATTGTGTAATTATGAAAGTGTACCTGTGTTTTAAGAATTTAAGTGTGTAAATAGCAACTAATAAAGGACATATTTAATGAGACACCAGAGATATCTATCGAACCCCTATCTATATAACAATATAAAAGAAATACTGTTACTTCTTTTGCCATGCTTAACCCATAATGTTTGATGACTTTCTAAGACTGTGGAAAACAGACTTTTGCTCTCCCTAATACTGTCTGTTTTCCCCCGTAGAAAATAAATGATGCCCCCGAAGAAGCCTTCAGGAGCTCAGTATAGGAAGCGAAAAGCTCAATTGCAAACTAGTTTGCAGCAAGGGGCAAATTTGATGGGAAAATATCTGAAACAGAACAACATAGACCGGGCTTAGGCAGTAGTGATTGTCCCAGTGCAGAAGAAACTGAGGAGCAAAGCGTAAATGATGGAAGTCCTATTACTAAGGAATTAGTAGATTTACCTGAAGATAAGAAATGGAAATGTGAGGAAACTGACGGATAAACGTCCAGTTTCCCTGGCAGCATAAAGGAGAGTGATGATAAAGAAAAATTTGGTTCACATGAAAAGGAGAGGAACGATAAAGAAGAATCAGCCTTGCATGATGACAGAAACAGCAGTGAGAAAAATTGCACACCACAAATCGATACATCAGATCCTGCTTTATGGCCAGCCATCCTAAACTCTGCCAATATTGATTGGACAATTTTGAATGGGCTGGGCAAAATCGAAGTTAGAACATTTCCAGTAAATGAGCAGAAGAGCCACTTCTCCAAGTCACACTGCGAAAGAGTGCTAGAGAATGCTGAGAAACTGAATCAGCATTGGCTAGTTTACTCAACTGACAAAGTGTTCTGTTTTTGTTGCAAAATATTTGTAAAGAATGCCAAATTGTTGCTTGCACTTGCCAGGTACAATTATTGGCATAACTTAGCTGATGCTCTGAAGTAACATGAAAAGTCACCCAGCCATTTTATAGCCTACTGTAAATGGATGGAGGTCACATCCAGGCTCAAGCTGAATAAATGCACAGATGCAGAAAACCAGCACATTATTAATGTAGAAACCCAGCATTGGAGGAACGTGCTCGAGCATCTGATCTCAATTACCCTCTTCCTTGCAAAGAATAATTTGGCTTTCCAGGGCTTGTTGGATAAGTTGGTCACTGAACATAATGGTAATTTCCTTGGTTTGATAGAGTTCCTTGGGAAATACGATGTCATGCATGAGCACCTATGTCAAATAGTTCGTAAAGAAGCTACAAACCATTACTGCAGCAAAACAACTTAAAATGAATTGACTGACCTTATGGAAAGGAAGGTGCCTGACAACATATTGTTGTGGCTCAGTAAAGTGAAGTACTACGCCATAATAATGGACTGCACTCCCAACATTAGTCACAGTGAAAAGATGTCATTTACGGTAAGATTGGTTGACGACGAGGATGACTGTTTCCAAAGAACGCTTTATCTGTTTCTGGACTGTGGATGACTCTACTGGAAAAGGCCTAACGGAACTGTTTATGAATGTTTTTAATAAGAATAAAATAAAGCTTCAGGACTGTCATGGCCAAGACTACGAGAATGGCGTGAACATGAAGGAAGAAATGGTGATGTCCAGGCAAAGATCCTTGCGCTGAATCCAAGAGCTTTCTTAGTGCCTTGTGGCTGCCATTCCCTCAGCCAGGTTGTATCAGATGCAGCAGCATCTTCTTTAGATTCAGAGTACTGCAAAGGATATACATCCTGTTTTCAGTATCAACTATCTGGTGGAAAATCCTCACGGACAATATTACAAATATGGCCATGAAGCCACTAAGTGACACTCACTGGGAGAGCCATATTGACAGCATAAGGCCAGTGAGGTAGCAAGTGACTGCAGTTTATGACGCCCTGATGGAACTGGTGCAGTCGAGTAAAGCTGAGGCCAGAATCTGACATGAGGCACAAAGCCTGGCAAACCGAATCACTAACTTCAAATTTCTGGTCTCATTTATGGCTTGGTCCCTGTTCTAAGTAAACCTTGTAAGCAAGGCCTTACAAACTCAGTCAATAGACATCATGACCACTACTACTTTGATAAGAATCTGCCTTGAGTTCATTGTGGCCTACAGAGACAATGGATTTGAAGATGCCATCACTGCTGCCAAAGAAATGGCAGAAAACTTAGGAGTTGAGCTTGTTTTCAAGGAAACTCATATTCATCAGAAGAAGAGACACTTTGGTTATGAGGGGAGAGATGAGGTTATGGAAAGCTTGGGGAAAAAATTAGAGGGTTGTATGATCTTAGTAAGCTGCTGGTGGATGGGAAAACACTCTTGAACCATTGTACGGACCTGCACCAGACGCTGACACATGGGGAATGTTCGGACATCAATGATAAAGACCTCTTTGTCCAATTGGACACCATCCATCACATTTTGCGACACAGGAAGCACTCTCCACTCCAAGTTTTCCAATTCATTCATGATGCAGAGCTGAAGGACACTTTTCTTAACGTGTGGATAGCTTTTGAGGATTCTGCTCACACTGCCGGTCACAGTTGTGAGTGGTGAGTGCAGCTTTTTGAAGTTCAGGCTCATTAAAACATATCTTCGATCGACGATGGCCAACGAGAGACTGACGTCACTTGCTATTTTATCGCTTGAAAATGCCATTGGCCAGTCTTTGTTTCTCTCTGACGCTGTGCTTCAGTTCGCAAGGGCAAAGGCAAGAAAAGCGACCTTTTGAACTAAAGGACTAGTGTTAACATTCTAAGGCTGTCACCTAGTGTAACACTATTTAATACTGGTCCACCCAATGTTGGTGCACAGTTCAATTTCTTGATGTTAATACATTTCAGTTATTCTTAAAATTTAAAAGTATCTGTAAGCTTAGAGGAAACAATTTTTTTATTTGCTTGTATATGGCATGAATAAATACAGATTTACAGATCCTAGTGTGCAAATTTATCATCTTATATGAAAGGGATAAATCATGCATGCAAATTGTGCATCAAAGTCATGAAATGGGATACAAAAGCAATAAAAATGAAGGTATTCAAAAGTTTAACAAACGGAGGGGGGGATGGCGCCGAAGATGCTCCTCACCTGGGGTGCCATTTGGTCTAGGGGCAGCCCTGCTCACCTCTGCCTAGTTATCTGCATCCCAAGAGAGGGATATGGGTTGGCGGTTGGGTGAGGGGATCAGGCATTGCATGACAGTAAGCTGGAGGTAGTGCTTCCTGCAGAGAGAGAGAAAGAGAGAGACCTGTAGGGAGTAGGTAGGATCTCCTGCAACACAGTCCGGTGGGTGACAGGTGTACTTGGGGGGTTCTCTATACTGGCTTAGGAAGCCCAAAGCTGGATCCCTGATAGAAGTGATCAATCAGACTTGTGAGGCCCTGGCATAAAGGTGATTGAAAGGGTCAAAAGAATGTGGGAACCCTGGTGAAACCCTGAGAAGATGAATTTGTTTTGTTGGACTTCTTGTTCACTCCCAGAAGGGAGGATAAGCTTTGCAATTTGGTTGGAGGACTAAGTCATTCAGAAGGACTGGAACTGGCCCATCCAAGAACAGGAGATTGAAGTGTCTGAAGCTGAAAGAGGGAAAACTGAGGTACAGAGCACTGGGTACAAAGGGGGCAAGGTGACCTTGTCACATGGACAATTGCGAAATCTGTTCAGAAAGTCAAACAGTTTTAATGAGAATTGAATTTTTTTTTTAAAAAATGGTCCCATTTAATCTAAAAAAACTTTGAATGAAAAATATTGACTAGGTCTAGATAATCTTGACTTTGGACAATGGACCTTCACAACTCCAAAGAGCATGTGGAAGCAACAAAAGCAGATGACATCCGCTTTCTGGTCATTTGAAGTGACAGCACCTGAACAGTAGTGGAGTTACATTGCAGAGTCAGTTCAAAGATGCATCTCCTACATATATGAATGAGGCTTCAAATCTGTTAGACTATTTGGTATCTAATAAATACAATGGGAATTCCAATGATCACCCTCATTTCTCAAAACTATATGTTCACATCATAAATTATTTATATCTTCACATTTATTTAGACTTAGTACTGAATTCTAAGATATTCCTTTCCCATAGAATCAACATACATTACTAACTGCATGGAAGTATACCTGGCTTACAGTGGAAGTATTATTTCATTAATAAACAATGTTACCATTTGGGGAATTAAAACGTATTAGTTCTGTCCTGATATTTCCATATTCAGGTATTAGTGCATTAGATACATTTGGCCAGGTGAAACTTAACTTACTGTGCTTTTTTTCAAACTGAAACAAGATGTCTACCTTTCCACATTCATGATTACTATATTTGTTTTCTGTGCAAGCGGTAAGATAAATGAAAGTCACAATGGTGTCAATTAATAATAACTCAAATGTCAAGAAGAGGTATCTGTTACAATTGAAGTAAATAATGGAACATAAAATATGCTTGCTTGAAATAGAACAGGTGATCACCAGAAGAAATGAATCAGCTAAATAGTAATTGCTGTGGAGATGATTGTGATATTACAAACAGAGACAAGGACTTCAGATGAGGAATAAGCAGCAGGGTAGATGAACTCTTGAGAAACAAATTTCCTATTCATGCAAGTTTCTCTAGAGGCTTAAAGTTTGGTAAGAACCCCCTCCGTCTTACAGAAAATATATACTGTATACATAGAATTGTTTCTTAACTGGATCTTATTTTGAAAGTTTAACAAAACACCATTATGTAAGTAAATTCATGTTTCTCACTCTTCACCAACAAGTTTTGATTGATGTTCTGAGATCCACAGTTCACAGTCTGAATTTTCTGCCCAGGACTATATGGCCAATAGGTCCCTCTAGAGTCTAGAATGCACTGTGGCTTTTGTTTATTTATAATATTAAACAGCCTGGGGGGAAACATATGGTACAAACATATAACAGCATTATGTCAACCCAAATAGAAATAATTTGTGTTTAGAGAGGAATCTTTTCTAAAATAACTAAACTGGATCCACCATTTCTGTCTACCAGTTTAATGCTTTTATGCAGCTTTCATGCTTGGGTTTTTGTTAATATAAAGTATGAAACAGTGAATAAAAGATAATATACCACCAATTTTTCCCCACGCGGATACATTTTGTTAAAATCAGCCTAATGTAAAGGAAGCGTGCTTCGCATTGACTTCAATGGGAGTTCACCCACACATGCCAGAGTTAAATTTAGTTCATTCTTCTTTAAATGTAAATGCAAACTTATTATTTACTTTGAAAAGAAAGGGATAACTGTATAGCATAACACAACTGTAAAGAAACCCTTCTGCCAAGGAATACTTCATACTGTATATGCACTTACACTCTAAAGGACTGCAATTCAACTGACTTGTTGAAAAAAATACAAGTCAAATCTGGCTGATATAGTGGCTGAACACACAGACAGCAACATAGACTCTACTGAATTATAAATGTCATGGTTCAATTCCCAAGTCACTGACCAGATTGGGAAGACTAAAGCAATGGCTAGCAATAGCAGAATATTATCTATTGAAGCATCCTGCAATAATGTCACTGCCTTTCAGTAAAGAGAAATCTGTTCATTAACCCGCAAAACATTCTGCCCTCAGTTACACCACTGCAAATTCATTATAGTTAGTGAGATTGTATAAATATGACTGAAGGCAGAATTTGGCTCTGACTTCCACAAAACTAGCAATTATTTTAACTTGAAATAATTAAAGTATTGTAACAAATCTATTGTCAACCATTATGCAGATTCTTCTGTTCCATAAGCGTAGACCACTATCATTTCAGCTACAGGAGCATGGCTAGTAGCTGTTACAGTATAGCCCCCATGATACACAGAGCTGAGCAGGTCTAAAGCTATCCTGGAGAGAGCAGTGGTAAACTAGCCAATTACTTACCATATATTGACCATCAATTACGTAACCCTTTTGGAGCTAAACCAGTGGTCCCCAAACAGTGGGGCACGCCCCCCTATGGGAACATGGAGGAATGTTCAGGGGGGCGTGGCAGGGCCCGGGCCAGCCCCCAAAAGGGGCAGGGAGGGAGTGCCACCCAGCCCGGCTGTGCCCCCAGCTGAGGCCCCGGCTCACGGCTCCAGCCCTGCCCCCAGCTGCAGCCCCGCTCTCGGCCCCCTTGCTCCTGTCCGTGCCCTCCTAGCCGCAGCCCCACTCCTGGCCCCGGCTCATGCGGGGTCTGAAAGGGGTAAGGGAATGTGCGATGTGAAAAGTTTGACGACCACCGAGCTAAACAAATCTGGTACCCTTATGCATTTTCCAAGGTTTAGCTACCCACACCAATAAACCTCCTGTGTAAAAATTCTCGAGAAGACCGGTCAATTCTCAACTGTTTAATCGAATGGGACTCATTGTTTTGTCTCCACTGAGTACAGTTGCCAGAATCTAAGCTTCTGTTTCAATTTATAAAAAAATCAACCTGCTACTTTAAAGCTCGCCAGAAAGTGCTGGTAAAGCTGAAGACGTGAAAACTGATGAGAGCAGTGGACCAGATCCTCAGTTGGCATAAATTGGTGTACCTCCATTGAAACCATAGAACTACACTGCTTTACACTAGCTGAGAATCTAGTGCGCAATACCAAGAAGCCAGCTTCCCTCATCTTACATGAACAATCATACTCAACAATGAGTGAAAATGACATACAAAGACTTAACAGAAGTTTTGATCTTCAGGGGACAGATCACTCCCTCCCACCAAAACCCACAAGAGAAGGTCCAGAAAGGCAAGGTTCCCCATATGGAGTTTTCTGTAAAATATCCTCCTCCAGGAAGAGGGGCTGACTTCCACAAAACTAGCAATCATTCTGGGGTGTGTTAAAAAAAAAGGTTTTGGGGAAAGAGAAGAGGTCCCAGGGAACCATAGACCAGTCAGCTTAATTTCAATACACGGAAAAGATACTGGAACAAATTATTAAACAATCAATTTGTAAGCAGTGAGGATAATAAGGTGATAAGTAATAGCCAACATGGATTTGTCAAGTACAAAGCATGCCAAACCAAGATAATTTCCTTCTTGGACAGGATTACAGGCTTAGTGGGTGGAGGTGGGAAAGCTGTAGATGTGCTATATCTTGATTTTAGTAAGGCTTTTGAGACAGTCCCACATGACATTCTCGTAAGCAAACTAGGCAAATGGGGGTCTAGATGAAATTGTCATGAGGCGGGTGCAAAATTGGTTGAAAGACCACATTCAAATAGTAGTTATCAATGGTTCCCTGTCAAACTGGGGCCCTGTTACTATTCAATATTCTCCATTAATATTATCTGTTTTAGGTCCGTTACTATTCAATATTCTCCATTAATAATTTAGATAATGAAAGGTGTGTTTATAAAATTTGTGAACAACAACAAGCTGGAAGGGGTTGCTAGCACTGTAGAGGGCAGGATTAGAATTCAAAATGACTTTGACAAACTGGAGAATTGGTCTGCAATCAACAAGATGAAATTCAAAGACAAGTGCAAAATACTACACTTAGGAAGGAAGAAACAAAAGCACAAATACAAACTGGAGAATAACTGGCTATGTGGTAGTGCTGCAGAAAAGGATCTGGGGGTTACAGTGCATCACAAATTGAATGTGTAAACAATGTGATGCAGTTGAAAAAAAGCCTAATATCATTCTGGGGTGTGTTAACAGGAGTGTCGTATGTAAGACACAGGAGGCAATTGCCCCACTGTCCTCAGCACTGGTAAGGCCTCAGATGGATACTGTGTCCAGTTCCTGGTGCAAGCTTAGGGAAGATGTGGACAAATTGGAGAGAATCCAGAGCAAAGCAACAAAAATGACAAAAGGTTTAGAAAACCTGACCTAGAAGGAAAGGTTAAAAAAACTTGGCATGTTTACTCTTGGGAAAAGAAGAGGGGGTGCAGAGAACCTGATAGCCTTGAAATATGTTAACGACTGTTATAAAGAGGAGGTAATCAATTGTTCTCCATGTCCATTTCAGGTAAAACAAGAAGTCATCTGCTTAATTTGCAGCAAGAGAAAGTTAGGTTAGATATTAGAAGAAAAGTTCTAATTATAAGGAGGTTTCCAAGGGAGGTTGTGGAAACCCCATTGTGGAAGTTTTACAAACAGGTTAGACACATACCTATCAGGGATGGTCTAGGTATACTTCAGGATGGATAAAAATCAATGATTTTTTTTTAAAAAATGAAAGGATTTTTTTTATTTAAATCAGATTTTTTTGATAAAATGCTTTTTGAGGAAAAAACCTATCTAAAGCTAGTTTTAATTAAGATACATTATAGCTCAAAGATATCTCATAATGGAATAGGGATTATAAATTCTAATTCTATAGTATGAGACAATATATTCATGTAATGTTTAAGAAAAGTTTTGTAAATGAGTTCCAATAGTTCATGGATTAGGGACCCAGGGTCTTCTGTATAGGTTATTTAGGTTAATCTTTCTATCTACCCAATGGAACTCAGTGTTCAGTCTAGAAGATACCATCAGAGATGCTTAGTTTTGCACTTCTCAAACTGTGGATTTGTGTCTCCAGAGGTAACATGCTTGTTAACAGCAAAAATGTTTTAAATAAATAAATAATATAGAGAGGTGAGAAATAACAGACCTCAACTCTATTGTCCCTCTGCAAATTTGTGTACACAGAGTCAACCACTTACCTCTCTCTAAAAGTGCAAAGTTTCAAAAAGTTCAATGAATAGAAGATTGTCAAGGTCTTCTCTTAACAAGGAGAAGAAGTCTGGAAATAAATGTGAGAAGTGAGGGACATATGCTTTTTTGTTAAAATATTATGTTTGCTGTTGAAGAAAAAAGTCCAGAATACTTAACGTTGTTGTTTTAATTAAATAAAACAATTTAAATGACTGTCTGGTGATGTTCTCCTCCTAATACAGCGTGGCAAGAAAATCCTCCAAACAGCAATGATTAACCTGTTGAATTGGAGATAGTTCACCTCCCAATGACTTCATAAATATCTGCTTCAATTACCTTTGGTAAATGAAATAACCACACAATCATTCATTTTCTGATATAGCTGTAAAACTAATCTGAAAAGTTGTCAAAATAAATCACTGTTTAAAAATGTATAGTGTTTACCTTCTAAAAATGAAACCTACATCTATCTCTGAGTTGTGAAGAATATGTATTAAGGTTATAACAACCAACAGGAATGCACTTTTATGTGGAAAACCATGATTAAATCGAGCCTTCCTGACTAGTGATTTAAATCATGATTTAAATCAATTTGATTTAAATCAAATCCACCCTGGTATACTTGGTCCTGCTTCAGGGCAGGGCACTATACTAAGCCCCCTGGAAGCCCCTTCCAACCCTACATTTCTATACTCTAATTGCAGGCGGCAAGGGATTTTTGGTGAAGGCTGTCCCTGAGGTCTACGATCCAGGAGCTGACCTGTATGGACTGCTATGCTTTTCTGGAGCTTTGCTGAGTCATCGTCCCCCTGACAGCTCTGCTCCTCCAGAAGCTGTAAAGCTATCGGCAGCCTCATCTGGATGCTCAATAGCAGCTGCAGTGAGATGTCAAAGGCCCCGTGGTCACTCAGAGAAGAGGCAAGTTTCAACATGTGTTGACACCCTAGTTTAGATAAGGTGCACCACAGTTTCAATACATGTTAGCTGGTTGAGATAAACCCTGGCGAGGAACCTACACTAGCAATGTTTTAAAACGATGAGTCTTATCTACACTAGGATGATAACGTGTTAACTGACATGTTAAAAATGCACCTTTTCCCCTAGCATAGACATGGCCAGAGGGAGTTACATAGTTCTAAGCTGTATTAAGATTTCCATGCAGTATACAGCCAGCCTCTTTCCACGCCCTAAACTGTGTACCCTGTGCTCCCTGAGCACCCTCTGAATGATAGCTGCAGGGTTCCAGGGATGAAGAGGACTTGCAGGAATCTCACTCCTTTCAAGTTGTGCAAGGTCTCTCCATACATGGAAGCGCCTTTCCAGATCTAAACTATTGGCTAGGGATGGTCCTGAACCAAAAGCCCAGATCTGGAAAAAAAATAAAAATAAAATCAAAATCAAAAAAACCTTTGGAGGTGTTAAAAATCTGAATGCAGTCAAATTTTATGATGTGAGCCAGCGTCTATAACAGCATTCACCATTAGAAAATCAGCCTTCAGCACACAGTGGGATCTGAGACACTGTACTTCGAATAGGAAGTACTAGTGGTATCTCCAACACCTTTGTGGAGCAATGGTTTCGGTTTAAAACTGCATTCACTAAAATGAGAAATCACAAACATTTTCTCGTGGGTATAGCTTTATAGCTGGTTGCTATTTGAGTCCTGTGCTATCAGAAACATCTTAACATGCCTTTAAGATTATGGCCAATTTGCTCCTCACCATCATGCTACTCAGCGTGGAGGGGTTCAAATACAAGGCCAAAACCACAGTGGATCTCCATTGTGGGGGAAAACACACACAGACACACACACACACACCCCTACCTTTCTCCCTCTGACAAATATCCACATGCTCCATGTGCAAAAGGGGATGTGGAGCCACGGTAGGGAATAAGCCACATTAAGTGGCATGCTCCCACCAAAAACTGCACCACCTCCAGCCTTTTCTTCACTGATAAAAAGGGTGTGATTTTTACCTTACGATAACTAATGCATATGAGCTTTCTCAAAGTCAAAACAAGGCACTTTAGTTTTATTGCAAGGCTAACTCAGAAAGTTCAACCTTAAGTGGGGTTGTCTTCACTGTGATTTTGCCTCAGGATGACCTCATGGTAACTAATGCACATGAACTAAAAACACACACATTTTAAAGCAGTGAAGACCAGGGCTCAGAGCTAAGTTGTGCCTACACTAAAAAAAAAAAAAAAAAAAAAAAGAGCCCCCCACAGCAGTGAGTCTCAAAGCCCCAGTCAACTGACTCAGGCTCACACTAAGGGGCTAAAAATAGCAATGTAGACTTTCCCACTTGGGCGGGAGCCTAGGCTCTGAAACCCAGCGAGTGGGGTGGGTCTCGGAGCCCAGGTTGCAGCCTGAGCAGGAACATCCTCGCTGCTACTTTTAGCCCCATCATGCAAGCCCAAATCAGTTAATCTGAGCTCTGAGACTCTCTGCCAAGTAGATGTAGATGTAACCTAAGGGCTCGTCTTCACTGCAGTGTTAGCTCAAGTTACCTACACTTGAGTTAATGCGCATGATAGCCTCACTATCAGCCTTAGCAGAGTGAGAACGGTCACACTGCAAAACAACACTCACACAGCACCTAGTGATTGTGTTAGCAGCGCAGAGTAGCTGTGTCCCCACTGCATTACTAGCTCAAGCTTAAAGCACCAACTTGAGCTAGAGATTTGTGTGTGGACACGAGTCAGGTTAGGATCAAACTGCGAGCTATGCCTCACACTAACACTGCAGTGAAGACAAGCTCTGAGACAGCTAAATAGCCCCTAAGCACTCTGTCACCTCCACCTTCCCCATTCTACAGCTTTACAAAATATACGTGGAGGCAATGAGAAAGTACCAGCATAGCTATTAGTACTGCCATGCTACCGTGGCTTCTGGACAGCACAGTGGGAGACTTCATCAGCACAACTGGGCAAGACTCGTGGAGTTTAGTGGATTCAGGGCCTCTACTTCCTCTTCTAGCCTTGATCCTTGCTCAGTCAGCACCTCTGTTAGTTCTGTGGAATAAGAGTGAGAACACGTGATGCTCTTCCACAATTCGATCCCTTCCATGCACTTTGCACAGGATCGAGCCTACAGACTTTTTATTTCTTTGTATGTGAACTGCAAGCGCTATTGTGTATTTTCATAATCATGCTTCAGTCTAGTTCAAAAATTCTAGTTCAAAAGACACTGTCTCATGATGATGCTGTGTTGTGTTAAAATCAGGCAAAACAACAGTGTCTTACCTTTTACTTTAAAAGAGCAGTTGCAGAAACCCAAGGTCTACCACTGTGCTTTACTTTATCTTATCAGCAAAAAAAACCCTTGCAATGACTCACTCCATTTTACTCATAGGATCCTCCTCTCCCTATGCAAATAAAAGGCAGTGGGCCAACTCCTGTGCTGTTTTCCACCCTCTGCAATCTCCGTGGCTTTACAGGCTATATAAAACAGTGCAGAATTTGGTTCATTTTCTGGAGACCCATTTTACAAGGCCATGTTTCTGTTTGTACTAATTTGCGAATCTTAATGATATTAAAAAGGTTTATGATTTCATTGGTCAAATATAGCACACTCTTCTCCCTGTGCAAATCAACACCTGTAAATCTCCAAATTCTAGCCTATGGGAACACATGCCATTTGGCCTCTGCCAGTGGCTGCAACAAAACAACCCTCTCCCCACCCCAAACTCTTGGGAATACCTTACAGCCACACTAGAGGAGTTACTGTTGGTACAATCACTGATAGCTTGTGTATGGACCTCTGCTTTACAAATCTACCTGCACCTAGGGAAGCATATTGTACAGAGCGATAACTCCCTGCTTCTCACTTCAACTGCATCCAGAACCATGGAACTCCAACCACATGGAGGTTATGGAACAGGGGGAAGACTGCTTTTTCCCATCTTCATTTTGGCACTTCAGTGCATTTTGTCACACAGCCATACTGGCATGTAGCTCTCATTTTCCATAGGAAGTGCATTAGGCAGAATAGTCATGGTTTATATTTAAACAGTGCCTTTCATCCAGAAGGATTCTAGACCGAGCTCTTCAATAGGTTTACAAACTACTAGAGTATACTCTGACTATAGGAATAACTTCACCCACTACTGAAATGCTGTAGCAACATTTTGCAATAGTTTAGGATAGGAAGGAAGCTCTATAACATTCAATTAGCAGGCAGAATGTAGTTACCCAAACTGGAATTTGGTGAGTCAAGTTGAGATCAAAGTGTAAGGTGATTCAAGTACCACCCAGTGTGAATAGTAACATCTTATATATATATAATGCAGTGTACAAGGACCGACATTCTTAGGAAAATCCTTCAATGGTATTTTGAAAATTAGTATCCTGTGAATTAATCTCAAGCAAAAAAATTCTCCCAAGATATTTTCTTCTAACTCCTGTATTAATTCAGCAGGAAGACTTCTCTCTTTTCTGCATCACTTTCTTGACAGATGGTCTCCAGTTTTATTTCACCTGTAGAATTTAACCCATAGACCAAAGTGCTTTTTCATTATTTTATTCCTATCTGTTTTAAAAAAGATGCTGTACACTGAAACTGCCACTTGTCTGAGACTACTAGAAGAAAATATTTAACATTGAATTACACAGACCTCAAATCATTTTTTTCAAACTTGGATGCCTAAAAGTTAGGCTCCTAAATCTATATTTAGTTACCAAAGTAAAAGTGATCTGAAAACAACCCCCCACTACAAATAGGGGCGTTCTCACCACCTCTGAAAATCAAGCTACTTTTATTTAGATACCTATGTAAGGATTTAGGAACCTAACTTTAGGCACCCAATTTTGAAAATGCTGATTTCATACTCTAGGGTGGGAGTCTCAAAAAAGTTTAGTGTTGGCCTAATTCTGCTTCCATTAAAGTCAATAGTAAAACTCCACTTGACTTCCATAGGTACAGAGAGATCAACACTGAGTGCTTTTGAGCATCCCATCTCTAGTAGGTTTGTATTATTGCCCAACTGAATATTTGGTAATATTTGGTAAACAGAAATGTCCACATTCTATTTTCAGCTTGTAACGCTGGAATAATTCCACTGCAGCTAATGATGTTACTCTGGAATTCTAGAGGTGAAAGTGGAACAAAATTTGTTCCAAGAATTCCAGCGGGTTTGTATGCATAACTCCTTTTAGTATTAATAGGGGTTAATTATTCTGTGCAGAACACAGAGGCTGCACATACAGTGTGCAGGTTTATGGATCAAACTGCTACACATTTTTTAAGAGAGAGAGTGCACTACAGAAAGAATAGAAGCTAGATTCTGATAGGACATCATCAAATCAGAAGCAGGATATTGTCCCCTCTTGTCCTGTTGTTCCTGTGATTGCCAGGCTGTAGCCCAGCTTAATTGAACTACTCTTGCAAATTCCAACTTATAGTACAAGATTAGCTGTTGTGGGTCTCACTTTAATGGTATGCCAACAATCATTATTGCTGTGATTTATAAATGACTCTCACAGGGGCAAGGTGTGCTGTATTAAAAGTTTTATTCCACAAAATGGAATTTAGTCAGCAAGAGCAATGGGATTTTTTGTAAGTGTTCTGCTTTGGAAAAGTCTTTATTTTTACTAGCTTTCTATTACGTTCTAAGTCAGGGGTGGGCAAACTTTTTGGCCCAAGGGCCACATCTAGGTATAGAAATTGTATGGCGAGCCATGAATGCTCACAAAATTGGAGGGTTGGGATGCGGGACAGGGTGAGAGCTCCGGCTGGAGGTGCGGGCTCTGGGGTGGGGCCAGAAATGAGTTCAGGGTGCAGGAGGGGGCTCCAAGCTGGGGCAGGGGGCTGAGGTGGGGGGGGTGAGGACTCTAGTTGCGGGTGCGGGCTCTGAGGTGGGGCTGGGGATGTGGGGTTGAGGGTGCAGGAGAATGCTCAGGCTGGGACCGAGGGGTTCGGAGGGCAGGAGAGGGATCATGGCTGGGAAAGGGGGTTAGGGTGCAGGAGGGGGTCAGGGGTGCAGGCTCCGGGCGGCACTTACCTCAAGCAGCTCCCAGAAGCAGTGGCATGTCACCCCTCTGGCTCCTACATGGAGGCGCAGCCAGGAGGCTCTGTGCGCTGCCATGTACGCAGGCGCCACCCCTGCAGCTCCCATTGGCTGCGGTTCCCGGACAATAGGAGCTGCGGGGGTGGCGCTTCGGGCGGAGGAAGCATGCAGAGCCCCTTGGCGGCCCCTACGCGTAGGAGCCAGAGGGGGAACGTGCCACTGCTTCTGGGAGCCATGCAGAGCAGGGCAAGCTCCCGATCCCACTCCCCAGCTGGAGCACCGGAGTGGGGCAAGCTCCATACCCTGCTCCCCAGCAGGAGCTTGAGAGCCAGATTAAAATGTTTGGAGGGCCAGATGCGGCCCTAGGCCGTAGTTTGCCCATCCCTGTTTTAAGTGAACCAGTTGTCCTGGAATAAATATTTAACTATTTTAGGGTTTTCTATTGCACCACAGTATCTAAGCACTTGATCATTTTATTAGGAAAACTGTAAATAGACTTAAAAAAATAGATCCAGCAATACCTAACCTATTTCACCATTTCCAATTGCTTAGGGCCAGGCTCTCACAGAGTAAGATACTAATTAACACAAGTAAGAGTGCCCAGAGCAGGCTCTAAATTATTAGAAATGGTTATACAGGGATTGATATTTTGGTTTATTTACAGCTTCCTTATTACAATATAATGAATATGAGAAATTTTAACATGGAAACTGAAGTAAACCCATACCCAGTAAGTCAGTACATATGTAGTAGAGTTTATTCTAGTTTATGTTACTGCCTACAAATTTCAATTCAGAAAACACAGGGCCTCTATCAAATGGATTCTGCAACCCTTTCTCACCCTTACTCCCGTCAGTGGTCCCAGTGAGTTCCATGGCACAAAGGGACTACTGAATGAGACTAACATAAGCGAGAAAGTGCTAGTCAGAAATGAGTAAGGATAACAAAGTTGGGCCCATTGTGATGAACTACACTAATTATAATTACTATAGTATCTATTTCAGCAGACAATGGTAAATGCTGTACTGTATTTACTGCACTATAGCACATATTACACTGCATTGGTAAATACGAGTATGTCAGAGCTTTATTGCATGTAGAAGTACAGCTGAGGCTCACCACTGAAGTTAGAGCTTTGCCATTTGAATTCAGTGAGAGCACTACTGTGCTCATAGTTCTACAGAACCATGCTAGCTCCTGCAGCTCCCATTGATTTGCTAGGCTCCAGCCGTTCCATTTCATTTTTATCTTTAACTGTATTTTCCACCAGCAGCAACCCCTCATTATGGATGTAGCCATCAGCTTTAACATTGTTAGACAATCGTTTTTAACTGACTATATTTAAAAAAAAAATCAATTCACGACTGAGTGTAATTAGAGATCTCCCAGGACAGCAACAACCACTCTGAAATTTAACCTAACAGGTGTCCTGTGTATGAATAAGCAAAATGACTGAATTTTGCCTTCAGAGTGAAAGAGAAAAACCCTAAAGTTGGAAGAAAAAATACTTTGTGAAAGACAGATAGGAAAAACAACTCAATTATTTTATATACTACTTTTTTTTGTCTTGCCACTGTTGTACTTTTGCTTATCAACTCATCTTGTGTTTTCTCTGCCTCTTAAAATATTCATAAGTCAATATGTGGCACATCCATTGGCAGGGAAACTCTGAATACTTATTTTTATAAAAACTTTGCTTTAACCCACTTGAATTTAGAAGCAACTCTTTTAGAAATAGAAATTAACCACAACGGATGCAATGACTTTTATACCTGTTGAAATGACACTATTAAAACATCCTTTAGAGTCTAATTGTGAACAAAAAAACAACTTGTGTTTTCTCTGGATCAAATTTCAGCCCAAAACAGGTTTAACTCACAATGAAGACAATGGGAGTTGCTCCTGTGTCAGTCAGAGTTTGGCCTTAATTTGTCCATGGGCTTAATTTGGCCCTCTGACCTTTACTTTTAGGGTCCTTCCAGTCAATGACATTTATAGGCATTGCAGATGCATGCAGAGGCAGAGGGGCTACGTGTACAGAAATTCAGATAAACCCAGAAATATTTATTAAGCTTACTGACAAAGGCAAGGCAATTCAAAGTCAGCTCTTCAGTCTGTGAACCCAAGTCTCCACCCTCAAGAAACTCCAGGAGCCCCTAAGGTTTAGTCTTCTGTTCACAAGTGTGCCAGTAGGCAGTATCAGATGTTTCAGAGGGAGATATCAGAACCCAGTGGGGGACAGTTATGAAATAATTTGCCGATAGATAAATGTTTTCCTAGCTGCCATCAGTTAGTGGTTGTTATTATTACAGTAGCATCTAGGCACTCCAGTCTTGCACCAGGACCCCACTGTGTTAGGTGCTGTACAAACACAAAACAAAAAGAAAGTCCCTGCCCCAAAGAGTGTACAATCAGCTTAACCCTGATGTTGCAGGGCACTATATTTTTAATGTTATTCTTTCCAATGTAATTTTAGATGTCCTCATTATCCATATCAATATCTATTTATTTTTTTAATCTTCCTCCCAATGACATATAGTGACAATGAGTTCCACAGGTTAATTAGGCTCTCTGGGGAAGAATATTTCTCTTGATCAATTTTAACTCCCCCCCCCCCCTTTTTCTTGTCAATTTCAATGTTCTCTTGTTCTTGTCCTGGAGGAAAGGGTAAGTGGGAGCACCCAGCTTACCTTCTCTGTTTCATTCAATAGCTGGTTTTAATTGTCTTGAACTTCTGTAAACAGGTGTTAGAGCATATGCAGCACCTTATGTGAAAGAAAGACAAACCACATATTGATCTGAAGGATCTGAAACACTAGGTGCTAGAAGGTGAATTAAGGATGGTCTGTAAGTTTCTAGAATCACATTTTATAAAAGTAGCAGAAAGGCCAGCAGATAGTAAAAGGCAATCAAACCAAAGATCCTGCAGAAGGTGAATGAAATGAGGCAGCAGGCTGACCACTGTTTATTGCCTGCTGGCTAAATAAAATAGGACGTAACTTATTGCCTGATGACTTTTCTTCCAGTTTGATAATATGCAGCACAAAACCAATGATATACCTGAGATAGGATGAAAATATAATTGACCTCTGGGCAGATGACTTAAACTCCCTCATAGATTTCCACCACAACTTCAACAACCACCACCCATCCACTAAACTCTCTCTGCAACACTCCCACACCAGCATCAACTTCCTGAACAATATGCAAGAAACCCACAGATCACCACACTTACATTCATAGATACAGTAGCCACCCCAAGCACACCAAGAAATCTGCTATCTACAGCCAGGCAGTCGGATACCACAGAACATGCTCCGAAGAGAAATCCTGGAGTATAGACCTTAACACACTCAAAACTGCCTTCACCAAAAATGGACACTCCACTAGAGAAGTAGATCGCATCATGGAATGTGCCACCTAAATACCCCAAGAGAACCTGCCTCAGTACAGAAATAACCCCCCCTCTGACTGCACACACCTAGTTGAAACCTACCATCCCACACTGGAGCCCATATAGGTAGGGCCCTACCAAATTCACAGCCATGAAAAATGCATCACAGACCGTGAAATCTGATCCTTTCTGTGCTTTTACCCTATACTATACAGTGTAGGGGAGACCAGCATTTCTCAAATTTGGGGTCCTGACCCAAAAGGGAGTTGCATGGGGTTGCAAGGTTATTTTAGGGGGGTCACGATATTGCCACCCTTACTTCTGCGCTGCCTTCACAGCTGGGTGACCGGAGAGCAGCGACTGTTGGCCAGGCGTCCAGCTCTGAAGTCAGCGCCCCACCAGCAGTAGCGCAGAAGTAAGGGTGGCAATACCATACCATGCCACCCTTCTGTGCTGCTACTGGTGGCGACTCTGCCTGCAGAATTGGGTTCCTAGCCAGCAGCCACCATCCTTCAGCTGTTCAGCTCTGAAGACAGCACCGCTGCCAGCAGCAGCGCAGAAGTAAGGGTAGCAGTACTGCATCCCCCCCTACAATAACTTTGTGACCCCTCCAATGCCTTTTTGGGTCAGAATCCCTACAATTACAATACCATGAAATTTGAGATTTA
Source organism: Terrapene triunguis (assembly GCF_002925995.2). Taxonomy (NCBI): domain Eukaryota; kingdom Metazoa; phylum Chordata; order Testudines; family Emydidae; genus Terrapene; species Terrapene triunguis. The sequence continues at coordinate 33,946,166 of NW_020664435.1, forward strand.
AATAGCTGAAATCATAAAATTTACGATTTTTAAACTCCTATGACCGTGAAATTGACTAAAATGGACCATGAATTTGGTAGGGCCCTACATATGGGGTATCATCAAACAACTAAACCCCCTACTCGATGGGAACCCCATCATGAAAAAAATATTTCCTGAACCCTGTCTTCTGGCCTTCAAACACCCCCATAACCTCTACAAGCTCATCATCAGAAGCAAGCTCCCCACAGACTAGGACACACCAACTCAAAGCAGCACCAGACTCCACCAGAACAACAGATGCAAAACCTGAGGACATATCTCTGATCAACACCCCCCACAACACACCTTTCAAGATCCTACACATGCCTATCACAACAAGTGATGTGCCTCATCCAGTGCAGTAAATGCCCCAATAGCAACTATGTGGGTGAAACTAGACAATCACTATGCTCTCGAATGAACTCACACAGGAAAATGATAGAAGACAAAAACACCACATTACCTGCAGGTGAACGCTATTCACAAAGTGATCACTCTATATTGACCTATCAGTTCTCATCCTCAAAGGAAACCTGCCCAACACTTTAAAAAATGAGGCTGGGAGCTTAAATTCATAACTTTGATAGACACTAAAAATCATGGACTGAATACAGATCCTGAATTTATGGCTTACTGCAATAATCTATAACCCACTAAGAACCCCCTGCAGCTGCTCCCCCATTTTCCTCCCTGTGATTGGAGGGGTGCTAATGGGCCACCTCACCTTGAATGATCCCTTGAAATATGTGTTAACTACTTACGTTACACAATCTGTTCCACCTTGCATTTACCTATGACACTGAGGCCATATCTACACTAGCAAGCTTACGGTAGCACTGCTGTGCCGATGCAGTTGCACCACTGTAAGATCTCACATGTAGCCGCTCTATGCCGACAGGAGAGAGCTCTCCCGTTGACACAATTAAACCACCTCCAACGAGCGGCAATAGCTATGTCGGTGGGAGTAGCTCTCCTGTCGACATAGTGCTGCCCACACTACCACTTATACTGGCGAGACTTATGTTGCTCAAGGGTGTGTTTTTTTCACACCCCTGAGCGACATAACTTTTGCCGACATAAGTGGTAGTGTAGACATGATCTGAGTGAGTTTCCCAGACTTGAAGAAGAGCTCCATGTAAGCTGGAAAGCTTGTCTCTCTCACCGACAGAAGGTTGCCCAATAAAATATATTACCTCACCCACCATGTCTCAGCTTGATAACATGTCATTCTAATTTCAGAAATGAGGCCTCATGTTCTTCCACAAGTGTAAACAATCCCTTCACTTGCTAGCTCTTTGTCCCTCACCTCGTCAGACAAACATTCATGTGTCAATACAAAACTATAAAGGACCAGTTCAAAGAGAGCTATCTAGAGGCTTGTGACAATAACACTGATGGCTAGTCTACACTAGAAGCATTACAGCGGCACAGCTGTACCGATGCAGCTGTGCCGCGGTAGTGCATCTGGTGAAGATGCTCTAAGCCGACAGGAGAGAGCTCTCTCGTTGACTTAATTATTCCACCTCTGTGCGTAGCTACGTGAGCCGGAGAAACTCTCCTGCCAACATAGTGCTGTCCGCACTGGCGCTTCTTTGAATGTAACTTATGTTCCTGAGAGGTGTGGATTATTCACATACCTGAGCACCATAAATTACACCCAAGTAAGTGGTAGTGTAGACAAACTCTGAGATCAGTGAAAGATTAGCCCTTTGTTTTTCCCTGGGCAAAGATGAAAAACAAAATGATCCCCTCCCTGCTTTATTCCACTTGAGGGGAAGGGCAGAAACTAAAAACTTGCCATCCTCCCCTCCCCAATGTATTTGATGTAGGTGATCAGTGGACTGTAATGAAACATACATCTATGTCAAACTGAAAAACATATATACACAGATTTTATAGGAAAAAGTCTCTCTCTCTCACACTCTCTCTCTCTTCTGGCCACTGGATGTTGTCCTTGACTCATTGCAGCCCTTGGTGTGTCTGGAACTTAGGTACACAGGGCACTACCATCCACTATCGCAGCATGTACAAGTGTAAATTTGATACCAGTACTATTTTCCCAGTAATATAAATCTCCCTAGTAGTTAACTAGTTACAAATTGATTTACTAGTATGTTGGTTAAGACTGCAAGAATCATTCATGACACAACCTTAGATAAGATGCTACTACAGCTTAACGCTGCATTTGGCATCACAGGCAATTTACTTATTCTTGGAACTGAATGATCTGTAGTTGCAATAGATTACCTCGTTGTGAGCTGCTTTCATGATGGAAATGTGTGTACAGTGTCAAAAAACTAACTCATTATTTGCTGTTGGTTCTGTGTTTTTCTTGAGAAACAAATATATTTAACTACTCCTTGATATAGCTAAATAGTTCTCTTCAAAGTAGCACAATCTATATTTTAAATATCATATCATGTGATTAAAATAATAAAACCATGGCCACACAGGAACTTCATAGTCATAGTGGAAACAGAATTCTGATCCTCCTTTTCCAAACTGAAGCTGCTACCATGTGAACTAAATAAGAATGGCGGTTAGTTGTTAGGCCTGTAGGCCTGACCCTAATATGGACTATACTCATTCCATCCAGCAGAAGGCAGTAATACACACACACACACACACACACACACACAAACACGGAGCAGTGTGGCTGTTGCTGCTTGGGCAGCAGCTCAGACTCTCATGCCAACCTGGAGTCCGGTGGCACCTTAAAGACTAACAGATTAATTTGGGCATAAGCTTTCGTGGGTAAAAAACCTCACTTCTTCAGATGCATGCAGGAAAGCTTATGCCCAAATTAATCTGTTAGTCTTTAAGGTGCCATCAGACTCCTTGTTGTTTTTGTGGATACAGACTAACATGGCTACCCCCTGATACTTGACATCATGCCAACCTGACCTCCTGGGTCTGAACTCGCATGGCTAGCCTGTGTGTTCACCAGAACTGCAATATCCACACTACTATTTTTAGTCCATTAGCGCGAGTCTGTCTACCGGGCTGGGAGGCTCACTCCCAGCTGCAATATAGACACATCCTGATAGTTCACAGACGTTCAAATTTTGCTTCTGACACCAGTGTAACAAATCCATGTCTACCTAAGTACCCTGTGGTTCTCACTGTGGCTGTTTAGATCTTACTGGCAACAATGAAGATAGAACAGATTCTCCTGCACAGGGCGAGTGGATGGCAGTATATAGCACAGGCCACAGGCCAGCCATTCTGATTCCTTTCAGTAGGGAGCAGTGGTATGCCTGCATACTAGCCAGTTCATTACAATATTATTAGGATTCTCTTGTGGAAAATATCTGTTAAAATGTCGCTTGCTTTTCATTGTGGGATTATACTTATAAATGCAATTTTTATACATGCTGCATGGGTGTAATTCACTGAACAATCTTGTCCCAAAAGTTAATTAAATATTGAATACATATTACACTTTTCTTCCATTAGTATTCATTTCCAAAAGCACAGGACACCTCACCCATTAAATTCAGATACATATAATTTGTTCTTAATGTGTGCTCATTATTTTCTGTGAGAATATGAGTGTCTACACAAAGCTTTTGTTCAATGCATAGCCAAATAGGTTTTATAAATAGCACTGCTTCTGTATTTAAAATGTTACATCACGCGGGTTCAGGTTCCAAGCACCTGCATTGTTAGATTGCAAGTTTAAAATTTGTGCCATCATAAGCTGATTCATGAGCATCCATTCAGATGATAAGCTGCCAAATAGGAGCCAAGTGCTGTTTTAAAAATAACTTCCTCAGGCACAGTCCAAATCTACTTAACTCTCTCATATCTGAGCTTTTCCAAACCTGACTTTCAATAACACTTTATTATCTAAAAGTTAACTATTTTACTGACTATGTTAATTAAAATATTTGCTTATGAAATTTCATAAATATCTTTATATAATGATGATAATGTATACAAGGTAGATAAACTATTCCTATCTGTAATTTTTTTAGATTTAGGTAGAATTGTTATGCCAGGAAGTAAAGCCTCCTCTCAGCTGATCCTACATGCTATCTCCAGTCAATAATTCCCTAGTGCTAAACATTGGCTAACTATCCTGTGCTAAGAACAAATCAATAAAACTCCTCAATTAACCAATAAAGCACAGCAAGATGGGACTTCTAAATTTGTAGCTCTGACTCACATATTCAGAGTAATGGAAAGAGAACTAGTTCTCTTGTCCTTAAAAGCAGTCCCATTGAAAAAGGAGTAAAACACACAATCCCCCATATCTCCTGAATGCACTCCACTATCACTAGCCTACTAGGGAGGACCACACATACATTTTCCAAGGCATTGTTGTATGGTGTATGGACCCCAGCATTTCATGAAATGGGTAATGCAACTTATGGAACTGGAAAGGTGGATGACTTTCCCTTCACTAGATGAGAAGTCACAAATTCCAATCCTTGAAAAGCCACTCCAGATTTATCAATATAGAAAGCTTTGTCTAATTTAACTTTGGGCAGCAGAGGCAAAAGGGGGGGAAAGTACACAAACTAGCATCTTTGATCCCTTTTTTAAAAGACAGAATTGGCTACTTTTAGCTAATGTAGAACTATTTTCCAATGTTTACAGTCTGAATAGTGTATCAGTGGAAGTATGATTATCTAAAGTATTATTTTCAAAGGAAAATCAATTGGCTGGTTATGGAAATTCTCAAACTGTCCACTGAGGCATCATATAAAAGCTAGCAATTAATCAAATAGCTTTCTATGTTTCTTGGAATCTTTTCTCCTGTAGGTTTGAAGTGAATGCAGCTATCAAGAAAGGTGCTACACTGACAACCCTGGATGTTGAAGTTCTTTATTTGTCTGAAGACTGGATGCAGCACAAGGAGTGCAATTATCTCTACACTCAGAGAGTCCGGGGTGAGAGATCTAGTCAGTCTTTCCGTGGTCTATCAGATGCTGACACTTCATAAACTAGTGTAGGCTAGTGCTATTTATAATGGTATTATTGGGACACAGACAACTGATGCTTTGGCAAGTGGGTTATTAATTTATTTCATATTAAGGGCCATCAATAGGACTACTTGTCCAGTACGGTGCCACTCAGCAGGACAGAGCTGTCATAGGCTGGTGCTAAATGAATAGTCATGAGAGGGCCCAACAGAGATGCATTGGATTCAGCCACTAATCTAATGGTAAAAGGTTCTATATCATATTATCAGTCCCTAAGCCATGTAGTTCACCTTCTGGATCCTTTCTGTGAAAAGCCTTGTTCTGCAAAGTAGGAAAGTGAAGTGCGTTCAGAATCAGAGAAGGACTTTTCAGTGCTAGGGCCTATGAAGGTACATGCTTTATGGAGCAGGGATGCCCCAATCCAAATTGATAATCTGGTCACTGGCAAATAATCAGTTGTTTAAAACCACAAATTATGCGCCTCATCTCATGAGAATTGAAGGGTATTTCTAAAGAATATGAAATTGTTTGCCAGAGTTGTGCAGGATGCCAGGCAGTCTTCCCTGGCTGCATGTAACCGCTCCACTTGACTTCAGCTGGGAAGAGCTTTCTTCCAGCTGCTGTTTGTGAGTGAGAGCTACCAGAAATTATGAGTTCACACATGTCAAATGAAAGGCTAAAATTTTCCATACTAAGAATGACAGGAGAGAGTCGAGTGAAAGATCCCAAATCAAATGCTGTCAGAAGTTAAATGTAGATGAGTGAATCAGCTTCACACAAATATGTCCTACCAATATCCACTGCAATATTCACACTCAGACGTCCCCCACTGAAATATTTTAGACCCATTAACATGATTCCTATCACAGTGCAAACATGTTCTTTATGCAGTGGTGCCTCCAGAGAAATTACAACCGGAGGAATTTTCTTTCTTCTCAGTAGAACTGTCAGAGGAAATTATGCTAATATGTCTGCACAGAACCCTTCAGAAACAGGAAGAATGTTCCTTCACGGGAGGAGACGAATGAGAACTCAAGGAGATTTTGGCTCTGGCTATTTGCTTTTGCTTCTTGCTTGAAGCACTCTGAGATTATGTTAGGAGAATTTAAACACTAAAACTAAAAGATATTTTCCATTTACTTTTCCGGTAATTTAGTGTTTGTCAAACTGGAAAACATCCAGATTAAAAGATCTGCTAAACTCAGAAGCATCTGGTTTAACAAATTAGTCTGGGTGAAAGAGAGAGAGGTCTGTAGTGCCTTCAGCAACTTTTTCCTGCCTCCTGGGCTGCATACACATTAGCCAACTCACCCATCCAGTAGGGCCTTAGGGCCTGATCCCAAACCCAGTAGGAGGCTTTCCATTGACTTCAGTGGGCTTTAGAACAGACCCTAGGGGCTTGATCCTGCCTAATTCAGAGTAAATAGGAATTTTGCCATTGAATTTAATGGGAGTAGGATCTCTTGGTGAGGGAAAGCTTGGCAAAGAGACCTGGAGTCAGAAACAGGCTGAGAGGGGGGAGACCAGTGGAACAGAATCTGGTGGGAGGAAATGGGTCTTGGGGGGTGAGGGCAGGAAACAGATGTTCTCCTTGAGACCTGCTTTACCATGGAGTTTCAAAGAACAATCTGGAAAGTCTATTTTTAAAGTTAAGAAGGTAACAAATCCATCAATGTCATCTGAAATACTGATGTGCAGCAGGGACCTCTGCCTGAGATAAAGGGAGAGGGCAGAACCCAGATATAGTCCAGTGGTCACAGTAGTTCTACCAAGCACACATTATAGATTCCCCACTGATTTCTAATGGAACCTTGACAGGGAGGAGAGCTAAAGGGAGGTGAAGTAGGGACCCTATAAACAACGCTCCTTCACTACAGCCTCCCTCTCAGCCATGCTCTGAGGGCTATAATATTTCTTCAAGACACAAAAACAATGAGGAGGGAGTCCTTGTGGCACCTTAGAGACTAACAAATTTATTTGGGCATAAGCTTTCGTGGGCTAGAACCCACTTCCTCAGATGCATGCCACAAGGATTCCTCATTGTTTTTGCTGATACAGACTAATACGGCTACCACTCTGAAAACTTCAAGACACAGGCACACGTTAATGGTGATGGAGACTTGCAGAACCCCAGTGGGAGCTTTTACAGTCATTGTACTTTGGTCAGGCACAATGCCGCTTGCAGCACTAGGAAGCATGACAGCTGCTACACCATTTGAAAAGATGCAACATGCCACCTTCACTGGCCACTGTGAGATGCAGCTGAGCTATTCCTCCCACTTTGGACAAGCTACCCCTCTTGCGAGAACAAGCTTTGCACCCTCTGGGCTTAAGGAATGTGATTGTGCCCCATTCCTATTCAGCAGCGGAGCCTACTGGCACCCACCATCCCCCGCTGGGCCCATCCACACAGACACAGGGTCACTATTCACTATCCACTATTCACTATACACGAGTAGTGAGGCTACTTATATTGTATATATTTACTTGTACTCCATCTTTTTTGTATACATAGGGCACATTGATTTCAATCAGCAATTTAAATCACCAACTGGAAAGTCTCGATTGAAATAATAGATTTTAAACAACTTTTCCATTTGTCCTTGAGTTATTTTCTAAAGAAAGGTGCATTTTCACTGGTTGATATAACCATTAAAACATGTTGATTTACAACCACATACAACCTTTACACTAGATTTGGTACACCTTTTTGCTACCTAGGAGATACACTATAACTGTATACATTCAAGCCATTACATAGCTTTATATTTTCAGATTCTTATTGATAGTACATTTTATTATCATAGGAAATTGTGAATGATATTGCTTATTTACTAGATAATTAACTTTTTACTCATAATTTGTGTCAAGCTGCACTCGGATGGTAACTGCAATTTAATTAAACATACAAACCAGCATATACATTTATTTTTATTAGACAAAATATCGTTCAATGTTGTGGCTATATAACTTCTCTTATCAAAACATGTTTCACATTTACAACTAAATCAGTTAGTGAATTAATTTGATTATTTCAGGTCAGCCTGGGAAAATTTTCAAAAATGCCTACATAAAAGTGACTGGAGCTTAAGTTCCAACTTGTCTAAGGCTATGTCTTCACTACCTGCCTGAATCGGCGGGTAGAAATCGATCTCTCGGAGATCGAATTATCGCATTTCGTTGGGACGCGACAATCGATCCCCGAATCGACGCTTGTACTCCACCAGCGCAGGTAGGAGTAAGCGCCTTCGACGGGGGAGCCGTGGAGGTTGATTTGCCGCCGTCCTCACAGCAAGGTAAGTCGGCTCGGATACGTCGAATTCAGCTACGCTATTCGCATAGCTGAATTTGCGTATCTTAAATCGACACCCCCCCCCATAGTGAGGACGTAGCCTCAGTCTCTTAAAAATGAGACAACAGTTTCCTAAGTTATGTAGGCAGTCCTTCAAACTTTTAAAACTACAAGATCTCATTCCCTCCCTCTTCATTTTTCATTCGTAGACTGGAAGAGAAAGACAAGATTTTCTGCTTTTTCAACTCCCAATCAATTTCTCAACTTAAAATGAATTAGTCGAAATGAAGAAAATATTCTCTCTGTGCCTACAGAAGCAATTACTGCTGTCAAAAGCTGGTTTAGCACTTCAACTAACTCTGGTTACAGGTGCTTAGCTAGTGACTTCCAGCAGTTTAGTGATGTGATTTTCTTTAAATCATCCTCAGCAAACATGTACTGCTTAAATTGTTCACCTCCAGCCCTGAAATTTATTATGGCTGGCATGACTGATGGGTGATTTATTAGATGCCCATGTCATAGTTCCATCTTCTTCTTCAGCAGTAAGTCATCTACCCTGGTACTTTGGGTTGAGAATATTGGCAAGAAAATGAGGTGGAGTAAGTGCTTGATCCATCTGCTTCTTTACTGCCTGAAGTTTAACATTGTGGTTGGATATTTCTTTCTAAAATGTCACTTGAAATTCTTTCGAAACTTCAACAGCAATACATCGGCAATCTTTCTGCAGTTTGTCCAAGGCTATGTCCAGGAGGTGTTGTGAAGCCAAAAGTATATATAACTTATATAATCAATGGCTTTTAGCCCAGATTGTCAGGGACCCATTCCCATGCTCTGACACCTAAGCCTCTGACTGCTAGCAGCTGGCACTGGATGACAGAGGATGCCTCACTCAATAAATTGCCCTGTCCTCCTTGCTGCCTCTGAAGCAACTGCCCCTGGCCACTGTCTGAAGAGAGGATACTGGGCTAGATGGACCATATTGGCTTGATCCAGTATGGCCATTCTTATATTTTTATGGAAATAGGTTCAGTATAGTCAGCATATCTTCTACACTTCTCTTTAGTCTAATACTGAGTATTTTGGCTGCGATAGTTCTATCTATTTTGTCATCATTTTCTTCACAAGTGTCATAAGAATAGGTCAGAGTTCTTAATAATAGCTCAAAACAATCAACCACTGAATTCCATCGCACATCTTTGGGGAGAGTTAGTTTGGATCCTCCTGCTCTCTTCACTGCAGCTGAAGCAAAGTGGGTGTTACAGAAGTGTTTTGCCATTTCAACAACATTTTTCTTTATTCCTGGAGTGGTACTTAAATCTTTGGCTAAAAGGAGACTCAAATGAGCACTGCACCTGTATGTTATAAGCTTCAAGTTCCCTTCATTATCGTCTTCTAGATTTCTTCTCACCTTTGCTACATTTGCAGCACTGTCTGTAACAAAGCTATGCACTTGATATTTAAATTTTTGTTCACAGTTTGTTATAGCTTTTACTGCTACTTCTTTTGAGTATTCTACTGTATGGGCATTTCCTGATGTATCTATTTTTCATGTAAGATAGATAACCCCATCTTCTGTTGTCACACAAGCACATATTACTGAATAATTGTGTACAGTACTCCACCCAGCAAGACTCAGATTAACGAATTTCCGGTCAATGTTTTTTGCACACTGTTCAATTTCCTTCTCATACACTGTATCTAGCAGCCTTCCAGCAATGTCTGCTCTGCTGCGTCGAGTGTAGTCAGGTCGTAATGACTGAACCACGCCAGTTGAATGTTTGTTCTGAACAAGATGAAAGGGACAATTTGTTGCATAAATTAAATGAGCAATCTATGCAGTCTTGTTGGAATTTGCTGGTCCTGATTCTGAACTCATCCATGGTTTAACTGGATGATGAAGAAAGTCTTTTTTCTCCAAATACAGATAATTTTCTAACTGATGTACTAAACAGATTGGGGGGGGGGGGAAATTAAATGTTAAATATTCATAAATGCCTACTCAAACTTTACTTTTAAACAAGAACTTTTCAGCTAGGATGTTTGATTATACTGAGCAATAAAAAATATTTCTGAAGTCCAGCAGTAACAATAAAAATGTAATTGCTAAATACTCCCACCACAAGCCAACATACCAATTGTATTTTGAGCACAATCTTTCTGAAATTCCTAAGTAACTAATCAACCCAAAACACAAATTTATGACAACAATCTAAGTTATCATTTAGTAGGATAGTTAGACATGGTAGGCAGTCCATAAGAATAGTGCGAAAATAAGTTTACTAACCGGCTGATTCAGATTGTTCAGACATTTCCACTTCATCATCTTCAAAGACATTGCCTTCTGAGGAGCATCTTTCATAATGCTGTTTAGTTCTGCCAATCAAGCCTCACCTCTGTTTGTTTGCACTCTTTATATTTGGCATGTGTTCCTTTTTTACCCAGAAGTACAGGAATTTCTTGAAATCTTCCCAAATAAGGTATTTTCTTCTACCTGCCACCATGACAGTTATTTTTTCCTCCAGTTCCCAGGTGTTGAAAGCAAAACACTAGAGGCTGAACCCAGAAGAATGTTGTCCATTCTTCCCACAGTGTCCGGCTTTGATGCCAGTGTTGTTCCTTTCTGGTTGCACATTCTGCTCTTTCCCCATTATTACATAACTCCTCCACCCCACCCCCAGAAAAACAAAAGAACTAACAACAATCCAAAATGTCTGCTTGTGAAACCCACATACCATTTGCACTACAGTACTTTATTTGGTTAGAGACAGAGGGGGAGACAGTTGAGAAATTAATAGATTTCTGATTATATCTCTTTCTGCAGACAGAGCAAAGCCATTTACTTGAAATGCTCAGAACCGTCCAGAAGCAAGGGCTGCTAATTCCTGGGTAGATCAATGTTTTTCCATGAGATGTATATTAGGTTTCCTTGGTAGATGGTGTTGTGGAGTATGCACACCCTGTCCTATTTCAGGGTGAGGTAGGGTTGTGATATCACCGTGACTACCATCTATCAGACGATCCTTAGGCTGGAGGCAGCACAGCTCAGTGGTCAGGGACAAGATGGCTGCCATCGGGCAAAGGGCCAGGTGGCCTAATTTCTGGAGTCTATACAGCTGCCTTGGGCTCAGGGCTGTGTGGCCTAGTGACCAGTGTCTGTACAGCTGCCCTTGGGTTCAGGGCTGTGCGGCCTAGTGGCCGGAGTCAGTGAAGCAGGCCGCCATCTAGGGGTGAGGTGGGTGGCAGCTGGGGTAGGCGGACCTGGGCCCTCCCTCTCCACCGGGTCCTGGCCCAGGGCCCTGTCGGCAGTGAGTATGGTCACGACCCAGTCAGCGGGGATCATACTGCAACAGCTGACTTTCCTCGGATGGGAGATACCACTCACCCCACCTCCCTGGGCCACTTCCTACCATGAGTCCTGGAGCTGGAGTCCATTTGTCGTCATCAGGGTCTCCGAGCTCCCTGACGCCAGTAGCTTGTTGGGACTCCGGTCAGCTAGCTGGAGGCAATTGGTCTCTTGTCTGAACTTCAAAATCTCTGGTTCCTGCAGTCAGGGGCTGAAGCAGCTCCTGGGCTGGAGCCTCCACCGAGTGTCCTTCCTCCCCGGCAGTCAGCCCAGAATGAGCTGGGCTACTCCCTTTTATACTGAGGCAGCAGTTGGAGCATGCCCAGCACTGTCTGAGGGGCAGGACTTCCACTGCCCATAACATAGGGTTAACCCTATCTTGCCTAGTGTGGGGTATGCACACCCTGTCACAGATATCTATAATTTGAGAACTGAGCCAATCAGAGAGAAGCTATAAAATAGGAGTATGAGATCACCCAGACGGGTGCTCAATGGGTAATCCTGTTGAGATACATGATGGTGTCTCTCAGAGTCAGCCAGTCCCAACACCTGTGATGACTTTTCCAGTCTCTTGCATCCTGTAGTGCAGCCCATGAGTCCCCACAGGATGAAGCCCTTAATACAGCACATGACCTATTGTGCCACATTTATAAAGCTTGACCTCAAAAGTCAGATGCTTTCCCCCGATTCTTTCTTTATCTAGAAAAGCAGCCTTCAAGTCAAAATTTTTGATAGAGACTCATGGATTCAGCATATTTTTTATGTAAATGTTTTAAGAGATTATAAGATTAGCCTTTAACATAGTTTGTGTTAAATTCAGATTTCATTTTAAACAGCTTTATTTTAAAAAATAAAAATTTACTATAATTTAAATAAAAAAAAATCCTGAATCCATTTTTTCCCCCAAAAAATCATCAATTTTTATCCACACTGATATTACTGCACTCAAATCATTCCCCCTTTGGTCCCCCACCCCCGGTAAATAAATACACTTTTGAGTTACTTGGACGGGTTATCTTTGATTGATAAGTCTCTAGATAAAAGGCCAAATCCTCAGCCCAGATATACTCTCTTGTTCTACTGCCATAATCTCAAAACTGGCAGCATAGCTTTCAGGATGGGCTGTGCCTGGGCTAAAATGCTGCAGGAGTGCCAATGATCCCTGACCAATTCTTTGTTCCCCAGGGGCCATTCGAGAGAACAAATTAGAGCATCCCCGAAGCTGCAGTAACTTGTGCTGGAGCTGGAGCCAACCCCAGCAGTCCTGGGGATACAAAAGCTCAACGCCTGCATACAGACCCCTTTGCTCCCCATCCATCCTGCAAAAACCTTGCCTCAAACAAAAAGAGCCCACAATAGAAGGAATATAAGTCTTTATTCCCTTTGGTTTCTCCTGGACAGAATCTACCATATTCATATTTTGGACCCTTAGCTACTTCAGTGATGTGCTCTACAGAAAACCCTAACATACACAGAGCTCAAATGCATAGGTGCTTGTCTAAACGAGATGGAAATACAGCACCATGGACACTGGAAGCAGAATGTAATTTCAGCTGAGAGGAGATCTAGACAATGTGTAATGAACTGTGGTCACATGTACACCAGATTGGTGAAGGGGATGACTAGAAAAATGGCTTGCAACTTTTCATTCTGTTGTAAAATAGCAATGCAATTCCTTCGGTGTATGAAAAATAGTTTTTGCATCACTGTAATACATATTTCCTAGCTATTGTCTGGAGCTGTTTGCATGTTTAAATATTTATTGTGATCTAAGGTGATATTTCAATGAGATAAACATAACATTTATCTCATCTAAGAGACAGGAAGACATTTACTCAAGCACCTCCCGGAACTATGAAAAGTAGAAGGTTTGAAAATGAAGCCTCTTAGACGGACCGACTCTGCTTTCAATCTTGAAGTCAAGGGAGTGACCATAGCTTTCCCACCAGTGGAAATGAGAGCCAGCTTGTTCTTTTACCTCACCGTAAACTAAGCATAGGAGTTCAAGCCACAGACTATCGCAAATATTGGGAAAATTACTCTGCTTATCACTAAAAAAACAACAAGGAGTCTGGTGGCACCTTAAAGACTAACAGATTTATTTGGGCATAAGCTTTCGTGAGTAAAAACCTCACTTCTTCGGATGCATATCCATGCTTATCACTGGTGACCAAAAATTACTTCTAGAAACAGAGAATGTCTTCAGTGACCTAGTAAAAAAAAGTAAGAGATAAAGTTGATGTACAGGTTAAGTCTGCTGTGTGCTGAGATAGCCTAAGGCAAAGGCTGCACTTTATCAGTTTCTACTGACTCACTATGTTTATTCTTTTTATCTGTTTGTTTTATAGAAGCTGCAGTATTTGCTTGATACAGCAGCATTTTTATATCATAAATGTTAATTGTTTTATATGGCAACTGAGCGTTAAATTATATCAATACAAAGAAGCAAAAACTGTATCTGAGAACAGGCAAAACCCAAGGGATATACTGAGTAATGCAGAATGGAAAGTATTTGTCTACTAAAAAGCCACCCCTGCAATGACAGCAATGCCAACTATGACAGTAAAACAAAAGCCTTGCTGCACATCAATACATGCCAGGTAATTAATGCTGTTAAGCAAAGTGCAGTATCAACAGGGTTATGTAATAAACAGTAATCAAGCCAAATTGACTGCCAGAGAAATAGAGGGAAAAAAGACCAACAAAAAATAAATTCCAAATGAAAGAATCTTACTAGGTCACATAAATATGAAGCCAAATTGATTGATAGGGAACAGGAACATTAGCAAGGCAAGAAAGCTCAATATAGTGACATAAAAACTTCTAAGCAGATATAACCACAACACAGCATGCAAATGACTTTCATTATTTAGAAAATTCCAGACAACTACAGTACATTGCATAGTGTGTAGGATATCAGATAAGGCACCACAGTGTAGAAGTAATATAATATACAAAACTGGGATAAGCCCACTAGACTCTTAGGGTATGTCTACACTTACCCGGTAGTTCGGCGGCAAGCGATCGAACTTCTGGGTTCGACTTATCGCGTCTTGTCTGGACACGATAAGTCGAACCAGGAAGTGCTCGCCGTCGACTGCGGTACTCCAGCTAGACGAGAGGAGTACCGCGGAGTCGACGGGGGAGCCTGCCTGCCGCGTGTGGACCGAAGTAAGTACGAACTAAGGTTCTTCGAACTTCAGCTATGTTATTCACGTAGCTGAAGTTGCGTACCTTAGTTCGAATTAGGGGGTTAGTGTAGACCTGGCCTTAGTGTGATTAAAAAAATATAGATTGAATGACTGAGACACAACAGACAAAGTTAATTTGACATAAGAGAACATGCAATTAGACATACTGGGTGACAGAATGTTCGTTATTCCCAGAAAGCCCAAAAGAAAGCAGGAAGTACCAGTAATTTCATGTTAATTAGTCCTGTACTAAAGGGATGGATTATTATCCAATTATTTGTATGCTTAACTGAATGGAACCTCCCAAATCCTGATCTTTTGAGGTTTGACAAAGACTAATAAATACAGGAACAATGGCATAAAAACTCCTGTGTTTATCAGTAAGGGCTTCCAGCCTGCAAGGTGAGAAGCAGCTGAAAGATGAGTGTGAGGCAAACCCAGAGCCAGATCAGAGCTGCTCAATCAACTGCCATGATTCCCGGTTTCCGCTCTTCCCAGAGTTCCTTGGGGCCGCGTCCAGTGGCTCCCTGGATGCCTTTGAGGAGCAGTGGGTGCTGTCCGGGGTTCTCTGCTCAGAGTCCCCTTCTGGCTCCGTGTTTTGACTCTGTAACCATCACTCCCATCCCTGTTTTTTTCATTTGTCGTCCCCCTATTTACTTGAGCCCTGGGTTCAGTAGCTCCTCCCCTTAGGGTGGGGGAGGGGCCTTTATATGTGGGCAGGTGCACCAGAGCTTCAATAGGTGCCATGACTCACACCTCCAGTAGAGCCTGCACCCTCCACCTGCCCTGGGAGGTGCACCCCTGGGGGCAGGGACACAGGCCAGGGGCTGTTCTTGGGCCCCCTGGTCCCCAACTCAGGGCAGATGGAGGGTCCAGGGCTCCCGACAGTGGCCCGGGCTCCCTGGGCAGCTCTTACCACTGCCCTGCTCCAGCTTCTGGCCTGTCCAGGGGGTGCGATGTCACGGGGAAGAGGAGGAGCAGGGGATGGGGCCACAGAGGGGGCAGGACTCCTGCATGTGTCCTGTTTTTGGATTTTGAAAAGTGGCCACCCTAGGCCATAACGGTGGCCACTTGGAGAAGTGGGGGACTGGCCACTGTTAAAAGTTTCAGCCACATTCTTTGGCAGAGGCTGTTAGTGCCCCATTCCATAACAGAGAAGGAGAGAGAGAGAGAATAGAGTAGTTGTACTCTCAGTAGAAGCAATACACAATATAATCACACTATCTCCTGGATTATCTATAACTCACCAACATCCTCTAATAAAAAATAGTTCAAAGGAAAACAAATAACATCAGCTCCAGTGTCTGCTGTGAAAGAAAACCCTCTAAAATCTTCCAGGAGGGGAGCGGAGGAAATCAAAGAAAGCTTCTCTGCCATAAAAACACATTCTAAAAGGTACCTATGGTATTAATGATGCTTCCCTTTTCTGTTCCTCTGCACCCTAACTGTAACTTCACACTCTCCTTAAAATATAATATAATCAGATTAAAAAAAACCCAGACACTCATAAAAAACAAAACAAACAAGTCCTTCTCCCCCTGCCCCATGAAAAAAACAGATTTCCACTGTTCTTTTTAATTCGATTATTTGTTATACAAATAGCCCTGCTATCCAGGGTACAGTCTCCCATTCCATCGATATGGCCTGGCATTCCTCGTTCTACATGTACAATTTTGCATTTACCTGTATTAAAACACATTTTGTTTAAATGGGACCAGGTTACCAATCTACTATCCAGACCACTCCGTATGACTCTCCTGTCCTCATCATTTACCACTCCACCAACCTTTGTGTCATTCACTAATTTTATCAGCAGTGATTTTATACTTACTTCCCAGATCATTGATGAAAAAATTGAATCGCATCAGGCCTAGCACTGATCCCTGCAGAACCCCACTGGAAACACCCATTGGATGATGATTCCTCAGTGACAACCACTTTTTGAGATCTGTTAGTTAGTCAGTTTTTAATCCATTTAACATATGCTTTATTCATATAGTACAGTGCTTTTTAAAAAAATCAGAATGGCGTGTGGTACAAAGATGATTGTCATCTTTGACTACAGGATGCTCCAAACTAATGGGATACAAATACTCTGCTGTAATCATTCTAAAACAAAAATGCATGGCTCTCCTTTAACTTCAAACCCTGAAGATTTCAGAAGCTATGGGTTTCTGTAAGTATGCTGGATTTTTAAAGTACCTAACTCAGGGGTGGGCAAACTAATGCCCATGGGCTGCGTCCAGTCTGTCAGACCTTTTAATACGGCCCTCGAGCTCCCACCAGGGAGCGGGGTCGGGGGCTTGCCCCGCTGCACGTGTGCCGTGGCTCTGCGCGGCTCCTGGAAGCAGCGGCATGTCCCCCCTCCGGCTCCTACATGTAGGGGCAGTCAGGGGGCTCTGCACTCTGCCCCCGCCCCAAGTGCTGGCTCTGCAGCTCCCATTAGCTGGAAACCATGGCCAATGGGAGCTGCAGGGGTGGCGCCGGCAGACAGGGAAGCACACAGGGCCGCGTAGGAGCCAGAGGGGGTACACACTGCTGCTTCCAGGAGCCGCTTGAGGTAAGCTTCGCCCAGAGCCTGCACCCCTCACCTCCTTGCACGTCCCAACTCCCTGTCCCAGCCCTGATCCCCCTCCTGCCCTTCAAACCTCTTGATCCCAGCCCGGAGCACCCTCCTGCACCCCAAACCTCTCCTCCCTAGCCCCACCCCACAGCCCACACCCCCAGATGGAGCCCCCACCCTCTCACACACTTCAATCCCTGTCCCAGCCTGGAGCCCTCTCCTGCACTCCGAACCCATTATCCCCATCACAGAGCCCTCTCCCCCACACCCCAACGCCCTGCCCCAGCCCAGAGACTCCTCACGCACCCATAAGCCCTCATTTCTGGCCCACGCCCCCAGCCCAGAGTCTGTATCCCCTCCCACACCCCAACCCCTGCCTCAGCCCAGAGCCCCCTCCCATACTCCGAATCCCTCTGCTCCACCCCCAGCCCACAGCCCCCTCCTCTACCCCAAACCACTCATCTCTGGCTTCACCACATAGCCCCCACCTCCAGCCGGAGCCCTCACCCCCTCTCGCATCCCAGCCCCCTGCCCCAGCCCGAAGCCCTCTCCCACATCTTGAACTCCTCATTTCTGGCCCCACCCCAGAGCCCGCACCCCCAGCCAGAGCCCTCACCCCCTCCCGTACCCCAACCCCCAATTTCGTGAGCATTCGTGGCCCATACCCAGATGTGACCCTCAGGCCAAAAATTTGCCCACCTCAGACCTAAATTGTTTGCCAGAATTAAATAGCATGAAAGTCAGAGCAGTCGATGCAAACAGCACCACAATATAAAAAACTAACACTTTTTACTCCAAATGACATCTCTGTTGGAATTTGTAAGTCCAGTTTCAGAAGATCACTCTCCTGTTTCTGAAAAGGCTGGAGGAGCTAAATATGGGTCAACAAAGAGCTAAATTAGGCAACTAGATTAGATATAACTAGATATAAAAGACGACACAGACACAGATAACAAAGCAAGAAGCAAAAGCTACAAGAAACTGACAATTCATATAGAAAGAAAAACTCAGCATAAGGCTAGACCACGCTCTGACATTTTTGACTGTAATGAAGAAGCACTGGAAACAAAGCAGCAAATTGGTCAACTTAGAATAGACTTCAGCCATGAAGGAGGAAGATGATGCAAAAAAATTGAAAATCAATCAGACTATGTCCCATCTATGAAAAGGATGTCTGAGACTTAATTTAGTGGCAGCTTCAGTACAGGGGGAAAATAAAATACCCCTAAAACCTCTGTTCTTTTAAAAGAAATATTGAGGGCCTCAAGGTTATGGATCGATGGAGGAACAAATTCGGAAGTTCAGGGTCTTCTGTATTTAAAGGAACAACACCAACATCCAGGTGGATAATAAAAATATACCTGCTAGATTTTAAAATTATAGGGTTGAACTGAGTTGCAGTGGTGTACTTGAGACCAGAATCTGCTTTATTATTTTCAATACGTGTAAGAAAGGAGAAACCAGTATTGCATTTAAATAGTTCTATGAGGATAGAAGCCTAAATATAAAAGCAGACAACACATGGATCACAGACAACAATGCATGACTAAAAAGGATCAGAGATAACATGATAACCTTTCATACAAAGGGCCAAGCTGTGGGTGACTTCTCCATAGGTGTGAAATGTGGGAGAGGGCACAAGGCACCCGCCTCCCACCCTTCTGCCCCTCCTTCAAGTGGTTCAAGTGGATTGAACAAGGTGGAGAGGAGATATGGTTGCTCACCCGTAAAGGAAAAGAAAGGGGAACTCCCCTCTGATTTTACTAGAGAAGAGGCAGCTCTCCCTCTCCCACCCACTCAATTAAGGAGCCAGCCACAACTGACATTATTACACTCACTCTGCAGGTGCTAACCACTCCAGAAGGTTAGCGACCTGGCCACGGGAGGAAGTGTACACAGTACCCCTGAAGGAGTGTTAAAGCAGGCATATTCCCTCTGTCTGCCTCAAAGCTCAGTGAGGCACTGTGCCACATCAGGTTCCTTCTGGGGTGATGTGATTCTGAACTGCCTCTCACATGGGCCTTTGCCTACAAGGTATGACTATACTGATCCCCACAAAGGGCTCATCCCTCTCCTATTGAAGTCAATAGCAAAATTCTCATTGACAACAGCAAGAGCAAAAGTGAGCCCCGACACCACAACAGAGAAGAGAATAGGGGATGGGTCAGGAAAAGTCATTGTTTCCAGAATAACTGAGGGCTTCGGAAACTCTTGGAGAATAAAAGCTACTTGCCAAAGACTGATAACTAGAGGGTTAACATTAAATATAATACTATTCACCTTTACATAACCAATCTTCGGATCCTGAATTCATAAATGTTGCTACTTTCTGTGTTGGAGGAGCCACCCTACAAGGTATTTGTACCATCAAGCTCCACTGACGTTAAGGGCAGACAAGACATCACAGGAGTGCTCAGCACCTTGGAAGATCAGGCCCTACGATGGGACATTATACTTCCATAGTACTTCAGATCAGAAAATGCAAAACATACCCGATGCAAATTATAAGCTGAGAGTCCATTTAGGAGTCACAACCTTGCAAAAATACACTTGCACACAAAACAGTTGTCGGAAGTGCAGATATAAGGATTGATCCATATCTGTACAAAACATGAACACATCTACAGGAATTCAGCTATTACTAGCATTTAGCATAATTAGACTGCCAGCTTAGAAGCTGCCAGTGGAGAAATGAGACAAGGCATTGCAGTATACCAAAGTACAGCACAACACAAAATCCCCTGCTCCTTATGTATTACTGAGTGCTCCTTAAAGCCTAAATCATGCCCTCCCTTAGGTTGAAACAAAACCATGAGGTCCACAAGGGGGAGTTGCTCTGTTAAGTGGGGAAGAGGTTGCAGCCTTGCAGAAGGTGGCACAGCCTCCAAATCCCACCTGAGGCTGAAGATCTGTGGAAAAAGGAAACTCCATCTTCACAGATATTGAGAGTGACCACATGAAAGGCCTGCCCCTCCATTCTTCAACGCAGGCTACCAATACTCCACGGCAACGCTGCTTCCATCTTCTCATCTTTCCCACAGTGCCAGTGCCCTGTGCTACACCAAGGGGAGTACGTGGCAGGAAGAGAGAGTTAATGAGGCTCCTGGCAGCATGACTGTCTGGTGTTTCTGCTGAAAGAGCATCAGGTGTGGAAAGATGCCTGGATATCACCTATTTCCAGCTCTCACCCTGGACCTATGGAGTCCAAACCATGCAGTGCAGTTTGTAGGGGTCTGGGAAGGAAAGAGCATGCTGCTCATGTTCCATTCCCATTTCCATGGTTTCAGAGCCTTTTGCAGCCTTTTCCTTGTTTCATTGCTCTCCTTCACGGCAGATTGCAGGATAGGGCCCAAGAGTAGACAGTTGGATTATTATTTTTGCTTGGACTTAAAGGAAACTGTATGAAGTTGATTTATTGGGGGCTGAGATGCTGAAGGGTTTGAGGGAAGATAAAATGAAAATGAGTACTGTCTAAGACTATGATCATAATATATGCATTCGGAAATGAATTACTGGGTCAAAATAAAAAAGAATATCTAGGTATTGCAAAGGCAGCAGATCTTTTTTATCTGGATGTAGAGAGAGGAAATATGTTATCAAACAAATATGTCTGCATTCAGGAGCTTCCAATTTTTCAAATAAAAGGGGAGCAAGCTGTTTGTTGGTTAAAAAAGTCTACAGTGTTCTGATTTGATATCAAAATAGATCATCCACATACATCATCCTGAGAGAAAACAATAAGTGGGAAAAAATGAATGACAGTACAGATACTACGACTAAGATGGAAAGGCACAAATCATCAGCCAGAATTGTGTATTGTTAAAAGGATATTTTAGTCTGTGGTTTATAACCACAAAAATGTGCCTAAGACTTCTCTCGTCAGCATGAGTCAAACAAGTGCAGTTATGCATTTGCAAATACTTAACCAAATTAAATTAGACTAAATAAGACAAATTAATATAGCTAAATATCCCCAGAATAATATTTCTCCCTAGTGCTATATTACTGAGACAGACCAGCAGTCTGAGGTCTGAATCCATCAAACTTTTGCCCTCCTCATCCCATCGCTCCAGCCACCTACTACACCTCCTGAAGTATTCATCCTTCCACATCCCTGAGCCCCTCCCTTACCCCCTCAGTGCCCCATCTTCCCCCTCCAAATCCAAGGCCTCCCTAACTGCCTAACTGTCGGTCTGACTGGATGGGAACAACCACAATTAGAAAAAAATAAAAGTACTTCTCAGCTTCCTTTTCTCCTTTGCTTGTCATCTGCTTACTGCAGGAGTGGGAGAAAGGAGTTGGTATGGGAGAATAGGGTGACCAGATGTCCCATTTTTATAGGGAAAGTCCCATTTTTTGAGACTTTTTCTTATACAGGCGCCTATTACCCCCACCCCCTGTGCCGTTTTTTCCCAGTTGCAATCTGGTCACCCTATGGGAGAGCGAACAACCGGAATTATTAGTAGTGGGAGGTGAGGGAGGTCCAGTGAAAGGAAGAGAAACTGAGGATTTGCATTCCACAGACAGAGAGCTGCAAGGAGCAACATCATGCACCTGTAGCTGGTAACAGTCATTTAGCAGCCTGCTGCACCCCGTCAACCTTCCATCAGGACATGACTAGGGGAAACATGTACCTGTCCTGCCTAACCTCTGGGCTGGCTTCTATTTCAGCTTCATTTCCCTCTGGTTCTGCCCACAGCTTCTGTATGGTGGCCTGTAAGGTCAGGACTACAATCAATCGTGAGACCTGTCTCTGCTTTGCACTGAACAAACACTTTGCAGCAGGGTGGGGCAACTCACCTTTGACCTTCCTTGGGCCCTTCTGGATTTAGGGTCAGGATCCAGAGATCTGCCCCTAATCCATTTCTGCCATTATGAACAGAAAGATGGAGAACTAGCACTCTCCTGGTCTGTGTAACTACTTGCTATGCTGAACAGATAAACTTCAAAAGGAGTTCAGCCCTTTTACTAATTGGCATAGCCCCGCACTCCAGCAACCTCAATCAACAATTATCAGCTCCTTGACTTCTCCCTTTAAGGTAAGTTACTACATGCAAAACAAACAAAAGCCCTGAATATATAAAGTGCACTTCAGATTCTAGTATAGATATTGAAATGACAAATGCTGCTCCTTACTGATGTGGGTGTTTACCTGTGGGTTCCTGGCTGTCCATGCAGTTGCAAGCTAGGATATCCTAAATTTCCAGCTAGCCTTAATTCTCAGTTCTTCTCATATGAGTACATACAGAAATGTTTAAAAGATCATTTTACCTATCTGCATTGCCATGTCTTTCCTGATTCAATTGTACTTTTTTATCATTGTAGTTTTTATATGTTGCACTGTTTGAAATTATTCTTAACTGCATTTCAAATTATTTAACTGGTGATTTCCAAATCAAAGGAAGGCCATACATCTGGCTACTGGTTGGGGAATGGGGCCAGGACGGTGGGCATCATCCCTGAATGACATCATGATGCCTGCCAACCACTGGCAGCCCTCCCTTGTTGGAAGGGCTTCTATCCGTCAGTTCCTCCACTTCTAATAAGCATCCTTGAGTTGAGGTGAAATCAAATCTCAACAAACTTTTCAAAGGGTCTTTTTACCATGTTAAATTCCCATAATTCACTTGCTGCCAACCAGTTGGCAAGAAATCAAGCATAAATTAACCAGATGACTCTTTAGTTCAAAGGAAAAACATAAATTGCTACTTTGGTACAGGATAGTTAATTAGGTGTGCAGCAATTATGCAATTCTTGGTGGTCATAGTGTGCTTAAATGCTATTATTTAAATATGTAGTCTGCCACTCAAGCAACTTTTTTGAGTGACAAATGCTCAAAGTGGTAATCAAGCAATAACCTACAAGCAAAGGATCATGCTGGCACTGTATCTGAACAGATTAATTTGTTACAGAACATGAATAGTTTTGGTGGGTGGCAACTGCAAATTTGGCAGACCATAAAGTACTTGTTCTTAAAAAGGCTCCCTATTCTGGGAGAAATGTCATCAAGGTGTGGGAAATTAGCAGAGATAATGTTTTAATTGCCAAAACATTTCTTCTATGATAACATAAGCAGAGCTGGTCACGTATGTTCCAGAGAGACAGGGTTTCAAAGAAAATGCAGATTCATCAAGCCCAAAATGTTTCACTGAAACACACCTGGTTTGAAGAACTGACAAACCAGTCAGGTTTTTGGCAGAAACCTGCCTGGTTTGCTACCAGCTTGCTTGGTACCGCTGTGGGATGCCAGGGCTTCTAGCGTTCATGGCTCCAGGGCAGCCCCACCACACAGACTCTCCCAGGGGCTGGGGACCCAGCGGCTTCCAAAGTCCCAGGCCAGATGGCTTCCCAGGCTGCCCAGTTCCCACAGCTTGGGGAGCAAGCTGTGGAGAGAGCCTGGAAGCCTGGAGAGCCAGCTGGCATGGGAGTCTGGCAGCCTTGGGAAGTCCCAGCTCAATCAGGGCTCTCAGAGTGCAGGCTCCTGGCTCCTCAGCAGGGAGTCCAGGGATGGGCTTCCAAGATCTGCAGATCTGAGGCAGCCCCACCATACAGACTGCCCTGAGCTGAGTACCACAGGGCTTCCGGAATCCTGGGCCAGCTAGGTCCCCAGGCTGTGAATCAGAACAAACTCACATTTTAAAATGCCACAGTTTCCCACAAAATGGAAGTTCTGAGTTACGACTAGCTCTAAGTATAAGTGTTGTGACAGACCCAGACCAGTGGGATACAGGAGTCTGGTAGAGGGCAAATATACTGGTCACTGGATGAATAGTTTTCTGTTCCCTGAGTGACCAGAGCAGGGGCTGCACTAGAGTAATCAGGAACCTGCTAGAACCAGTTAAGGCAGGCAGACTAATTAGGACACCTGGAGCCAATTAAGAAGAAGCTGCTAGAATCAATTAAGGCAGGCTAATCAGGGCACCTGGGTTTTAAAAGGAGCTCACTTCAGTTTGTGGTGTGAGTGTGAGGAGCTGAGAGTGAGAGGCGCAAGGAGCTGAGAGTGAGAGGGTGTGCTGCTGGAGGACTGAGGAGTACAAGCATTATCAGACACCAGGAGGAAGGTCCTGTGGTGAGAATAAGGAAGGTGTTTGGAGGAGGCCATGGGGAAGTAGCCCAGGAAGTTGTAGCTGTCATGTAGCTGTTACAGGAGGCACTATAGACAGCTGCAGTCCACAGGGCCCTGGGCTGGAACCCGGAGTAGAGGGCGGGCCCGGGTTCCCCCCCAAACCTCCCAATTGACCTGGACTGTGGGTTCTTCCAGAGGGGAAGGTCTCTGGGCTGTTCCCCAACCCACATGGTGAATTTCCGAGGCAAGAAAATCCGCCAATAAGCGCAGGACCCACCAAGATAGAGGAGGAACTTTGTCACAGTGTCAAATAGCATCCAATAGATGCCTGTACTTTTACGAGTCCAAAGAGGAGAAGCACTGAATTGTGAATTCAGGTGACAGAACAAACTAGTGAATAAGCACACATCCTTTGCTCTCTGTGTAATGGGCAAAGGGGGTGTTGAGGGAATATTATTACTCTATTACACTCCCCCTTTCACACACCCCCTGTACTCAGCTTAACTCTTTGCTGAAATGTAGGCCCCAGTTCTGTATTTTCCATACTTTTCTAAAGTATTACACAGAGTTAAATCTCAGAGCTATTGTACGTAAAACCCTCAATGTAGGGGTTAAATACTGTTCCCAGTCAGCTTGAGAGAGAGACAATTTTTTGGTTAAAAAAAGCATTTTAACAATACAAAAACATCCTAATTAGTATTAGGAATAGTTTTAAGAAAAAGCTATTAGGCAGTAAACCTACTGGTGTTCTTTCCATAGATTTTGTTGTTATATATATTTCAGTGTGAGGTGTGATGGACTATTTAGACTTTGGTACACAAATGCAGACACATTTCCCCTCTGATCTCCTGACAGATATTTTCTCTGTCTCTACAGTGAGGCCTCAAAAGGCATATGTGCGTGTCACATGGGCACTCCAGAGCCTGCGGAGCATTGCTTGCCTCCAAACAGCCCAGAATCAACTCAGCAAGCAACAGTCCGAAGCTCTTCACACCCAACAGCCATTTCAGTTCCTGACCCAAGAGCCCACTATCTCTTTGGTTACCAGCAAGATCAGGGGTCTGCAGACTACATCCAAAGTGATACAGGCATTGGGATGCAATTCTGCAACTTCCATATTTATAATCTTTTCCCCTGAGCTCTGATAGGATTAGCTCTCAGATGGTAGATGTGTGGAGGCTTCAAGGCTGCTTGCTTTGCATATAAATTCCTCTGCATGGCTTCAGAAACAGCTATGAAGCATGTCCAGTAACTATCAAACCCCTCCTCTAAATGACACTGGGCCTTTCTAACTAAGTTACCCTGGCTTGCTCTCTGCACATGTACAGAGACAGAGAGGGTTCAACTAAGACCCATGTCTCCTTCCCACTGCTTCTGTCCATTTCTTTGGACTTAAATAAATCAACCACCTTTAAATGCTGCAGCATAAGAAGCATTGGTGGTTACATCTGCAGGAGAGGCATGACAGAATCTGGAGTCCTCTGGGGAAATAAGGTACAAATCTCCTGGGACCAAATTTATCTTGCCTGTAACTGTATAGACTTAAGTGGATTTACACCAGAGATGCATTTGGCTGCTCCTGAAAGACTAAGACAAGGGCGAATATAATGAGTGAGATGGTACTGTAGTGATATATTATTGAAGAAAAATATCTAATCATAATGAGTTGTATAAAGATCAACAAAAAAGAGCAGCTTCAACCTAGAACCTTTGATGTTTGACTTTCTTTGAATAGGTAAGCAGGGAATAGATTCTTTATATCTGGATAAAACCTCTCAGCACCTCATTGACAGGGATATGCTATACATGGTAGTGGGCAAGTTACAACTATGAGATTTAAATAGGAGACTGAATATCCTCTGAAATATAACAATTAATAATTTAATTAACTTCAAACAAAGGGCCCAATTTTGCTCCCATTTACTTCAGTTGACTAGATTAGGTTTTAAAGCCAAAATATTCATCAAAACTAAATACTGTGTAGACCAGCATCAGAGGAACAGAAATTCTGTGCAGGAGTACATGTTCCTCTGCACATTCCTCTATACATGTTCATGCAGAAATTGTTGGGTGGCCCTTACAGCATCCTCCTGAAAAGTCAAAGCTTTTGCCCACAGGTTGTGGGGATGGAGTAGTAGAACCATCTAGAGGGGAGTTTAGAATCTTGGAGATGAAGAAGTAAAGGGGGATTTGGAGACTAAATGGAGAACTATGATAGGGGCAAGTGGGGAGGATTATGTCCAAGTGATAGGGGTCTGTAGGGTTAGGAGAGAGGTGAGGGTTGTCAAGGAGAATGCAGAGGAAACAAAGTACTGGGAGATGGGTGAGAGCTGCTTGGAGATGGAGTGGGGAGATGTATAGTGTATGAATAGAGAGCTGGGAAGAGAAGGATTAGGAATCTTATGAGGAATGGAGAGATGGGACTAAAATGGCTGGCACGACCTGAACATGGTTGGACCTGGCATTGTTGATAAATAGAATGGAGGAGCAGAGTTGTCTGTAATACAGACCTCTATGCTTGAGGACTGCTGCTAAGTAACTAACTCACAGAAACGTACGCTGTAGGAGTCCTACCAACTGAGAGTAGCATACAGTGGTCACTTTCCTCACTAGCAACACCTCCGATGCCCCTGCCATTAGGAGGAGAAGCAGTATGCTGATGGCCAGGCTATGATGCTCTGTGCCTCGGGGGAACACCCTGCACCCCCATGTTCATCCTTATAATATGATTGTGTGGTATCCAATGCAAAGTTTGTCATGTTGAGTGTCTCAGAAGGCTCATGATGCACTGAGCATTTTTGTTATAGTAATGTTATAGGTTGTAATTTCATGTATATAATTATGAGGCTGAAAATGTGTCCTCATGGCTTAAAACAAGCCCAGGCAAAACTCTCCAGGAGCAGAGGGGCAGTTCACACCTCATCAGGGCATGTATGGGAGAAACCCAGCCCAGCCTCACAGGAACAAAGGACACTGGCCTAGGCAGCAATAAAGGATCTGTTGGACTCTCGAGTGAGTCACCCCCCTTCCCTTGGTCGGTTTGGGACTACGATGAGGTAATGCTCACCTGACTCTGAAGTGGGGGGTGCAAAGCCAAGAGGGAAGAAATCCCATGATAAAAGGGAGAGACGTTTGCTATTCTTTCTCTTCCACCTCCATCTACAGACACCACCACCAAGCGACTGAAGCGCTGATCAAAGGGGAGAGCCTGACTGAAAGGCAACCAGTCGGCCTGTGGTGAGAAGCATCTAAGTTTCTAAGAGCAATGAAAGTGTTAAGATCAGCTTAGAATGCATTTTGCTTTTATTCATTTGACCAAATCTGACTTGTTGTGCTTTGTCTTATAATCACTTGAAATCTATCTTTTGTAATTAATAAATTTGTTTGTTTTTTCTACCTGAAGCAGTGTATTTGGTTTGAAGCATGTCAGAGACTCCTCTTGGGATAACAAGCCTGGTACGTATCAATTTCTTTGTTAAACTGACAAACTCATATAAGCTTGCAGCATCTAGCAGGCATAACTGGACATCGCAAGATGGGAGTTCCTAGGGTTGTGTCTGGGACCGGAGATATTGCCTTGTGTCATTCGGTTACACAATCCAAGCAGCGGCTGGCCAAAAGTGCTCACTCACATAGCTGGGAGCAGCTTACATGCTAGAGGCTGTTTGGGAACAACTTGGGAGTGGGGGCTCTCACAGCAGAGCCGGGTAAGACTGGCTCCCAGCATCAAGGATTGGAGTGACCTAGCAGATCACCAGTCCAGATGGCACCAGGGTAATGTCACACATGCATACCGGATATGAAGAATAAACAAATGCAACAAATAATCAGTGCATGACATTAGCACAGTTTACAAGTTTATAATGGTTAATACTACGTAAAACACTAAGCCCTACAGGACTACATTTGAGACCGCTTCACAGTCGCCCCAACAACATTAATAACTACTCTCTGTTTGTGGTTACTCAGCCATTGGTCTAATTATTTAAAAAGCATTATCCATGCTATATTTATTCTTTAAGACCATTATCCTCACCACATTTTTCTTTAGACTACGATATAGAGCACTATCAGATCCCTTGCTGAAGTTGAGATATGTCCACTTTATTCACCCTTTCTACCAAGCTTATTATCTTGTTAAAGACAGAAAACAAGTTAGCTTGACATGGTTTATTTTTATGAAGCCATACTGCCTTACTGCACTATCTTCCTCACAGTGCTCACAGATTGACCACCTTAGTGTTTGTTCTAGTATTTTAACTACTATTTAGAGCCTGTAACTTTCAGGACTTGCAATTTTTTAGCCTTCCTTTCTTAAAAATATGTAACTGCATTTGATTCCCGCTGATACTTTGTCTTGAATTAAAACTTCACACTGATTGTTGGCTACCAAAAGTCATTCCCATCACAACCTAGGTAAAATAAGTGGATGACTTCAGTCCAGTTTCTAGGGGGCCATTGTCTGTATCTCGATAACATTATCACAGCTGATACCTAGGGCTTCAATCTTTCCACTGCTGTTGCCTCTGATTCTCTTCCATTCAGACTCTGATACTGTGCTGAATATGGTATCTGAGCTCCTGACTGATCATTTCTGTGGATAAACAGAGAGCTTCATTTTTCAGTGCTGTCCTTCTGACACTTTTTAACAGCACTAAAATTCACTTTGAAAGGAGAAAGAAGAGGATGTAGGCAGAAATGGCTATTAATTGAGGTGTCTAAAGACCAACAGATAAGAAAAATATTTTGCATACCTCACCTCCTTCCTCAAAGTTGAGCATTTAATCCTTCCTGAAGATATTGACCCTGAGAGAACTATTGTTGATGAGTAAGCTGCATTAGAAGATGTCGGCTGGCTGAATACTTTCTAGAGGCATCTCAACCAATAATTATGTCAAAATATAACACATTACCTGAGTGGAAGAGTATACATTACAATTTTTGTAGAACCTGTAATGCACTGATTACCCTCTGAGGTACCCAGTAGTGAAATGCTTAAAATATATGAATAGTTCGTCTATATAACAATATAAATATTATAAAAATACTCTGTAAAGAATAGCACATATGAAATTTACGTCACGTCATTCAAAACTGTATAGGCGAAATCCTGATGTTCTTACTTCGTTTTTTTTCAACATTTCTATCAATGAGACTTTTTCTGAGTAAAGATGGAGTAAAAGCCAAGTAAGGACGCCAGAGTCTAATTCATTGACTTCAAGACAAGTTTTTCTTAAGGCGTGACTATAAGGTGAGAGCTGAATTGTGCCTGAAAGGCACAGTCCTACAGAGAGAGAGAGAGAGAGAGAGAGTGTGTGTGTGTGTGTGTGTATGTGCGCGCATGCCTGCACAGGCATATATATAGAAGAGCCATGATACAGCAGGAGCCCAGGAAGAATTGTGGCTGGCTGACTGACTGCACAGGGACTCTTTGTGGAGCATACACTGCA
The DNA here is from genome assembly GCF_002925995.2 of Terrapene triunguis. Taxonomy (NCBI): domain Eukaryota; kingdom Metazoa; phylum Chordata; order Testudines; family Emydidae; genus Terrapene; species Terrapene triunguis. The sequence goes on from NW_020664435.1 coordinate 33,976,020, forward strand.
CTGACAGCTCTTGCTCCCCTTTGAAAGGAGGCAGCATGCCTTCCATTCTGTGTACGGCAAGTTCTGATCACCACTGTGCACGGGCTAGGGCCACACCTCACCCCTTCCCTTTGGGGAGGGTAGTCCCAGTGTCCTTACTAGCACAGCACTGTGACTCTGCTCCCCAGGCACATTGTTTATTTACTGAGTAGCTAGACCCTGCACCTGGGTTCAATAGACATTCATGATATAGTTTATAGTAGAGGGGAGAGGCTTCTTTGTGCAAGGCCAGACACAGTCTGGCCCTGAGTAAGGACATCAGGATTTGGCTCATTCTAGACTTCTACAGGTGCTATGGTAAAAAGGAAATGGTTGTCAATAAGCCATAGCTGTCCTCTTGGGTTTAAAACGCAGTAATCAAGCACAATCAGGTGTTTACAGCATAAAAATCCCTTTGAATGTACAATGAAACTTCCCAAGAAAATACAAATATAAGATATGACTGTATCTTGACTGTCTAACTGGAACACATATCATCTGCCATTTTTCTGATATATTATTTTTCAACAAGGAACAGAGAGAGAGACACCTGTCTCAGAACACTCTTATCCATACTTGGGAGTCAGACAACAGATCTTATGAGCTGATTTCTTGACTCATATGACACAACTACTGTATAGAAGGCAACTCAGCAATTCATTTTAGTCTGGTGAAGAAGAGGGTATTGTCAGCAGGGGCAGCTTGTTAGTACCGATTACATTATTAGTCAAAGGACATTAGGCTGAAGAAGAAGAATTTGTTTAAACTGATGTTTCAGCATTTCTGATTCACTACTCTGGACTGATAGGTTACTTGCAGCATCCAATAATGGCAAAACATTCAGTCTTATGGCAGAATGTTATGATGGGTGGACTCAGGTCTGCAGAAATGAAACAATCTTAACAAAACCAGAGCTGATGAAAATCCACCATCCTTCTGTGGCTGATTAAATTGTGAGACTCAAATGTGGATCATCTGCAAGTCCCCAGTACTGTAAAAAACAGAATTTTTGAATCACACGAGTGAAAACACCAATATAATTAATACTATTTTAAACTATTTTCACTACAATTATACCACTCTTATGTCACCATGAACCTTGAAAATTCATAAACATACAATTAGCCCAAATTACTAGCATTTTCTGAAATATAAATTGTATTATAACAGTAATTATCTTATAAGTTTCATCCACCTCACATTCTAATGATGGAAATGGCAAACTTGTGTGCCAAGTACCAGATAATAATTTTGATACCGTGTAGGGATCCATGATGCTTGTGTAATACTAACAGACCCCAGTCGTCAGCGGGCGGGATTGAACCCCGTGGGGACCTCTGGAGCTTAGTGCATGAGCCTCTACCGCATGAGCTAAAAGCCAATTGCCTATTAGCTAAGGCTGTAGAGCACTCATTTAACTCTCTCTCTTTAAGTGGTCTTGGTGCCACTAGATGGGACAGAACACCACACCCAGACAGTGTGTGGGTTACACTTGCAAACATCTTCTGCCCCTGGAAAAATCTGGCCTAGTCAGTTACCGAATACTGAATCCCTGAAACACTGGTTCTGCAGGTGCTGGTGTCACACTGCCCTCCATTACTGTATCATATCATACCCACTTTTGACACATTATATTCAATACAGTGTGCTAAATTTTCAAGAAATTAAGCTTTTTAAAAGGCCTTGCTTGTGTGAGGCTTGCTTCTATTGAAAACAATGAAAATTAGGAGCCTGAGTACCTTTGTGGATCTGGGTCTTTGTGCCTGCGTTTTACACTAACAACAGGTAACTGTGGGGACAAAGTGTACTTGTACTTCTAACTACTCAATGTGTACCCACAATTAAGCACATATGGGCACAAGTACTTTGAATTGCATTTGAATTCTCAGTGCAAATTGTACTTGCACATTTTTGGGGGTAGGGAGGGGTGTCAAATTGTTCCACCAAACAATACAGGATAAGAACATAAGGGCGGCCATACTGGGTCAGACCAAAGGTCCATCTAGCCCGGTATCCTGTCTTCTGACAGTGGCCAATGCTAGGTGCCCCAGAGAGAATGAACAGAACAGGCAATCACTAAGTGATCCATCCCCTGCTGCCCACTCCCAGCCTCTGTCAAACAGAGGCTAGGGACGCCATCCCTGCCCATATTGGCTAATAGCCAATGATGGGCCTATCCTCCATGAATTCTTTTTTGAGCCCTGTTATCGAGGGTCTATTGAGAACCTGGCCATTTGTGAGCACATTAACCTATTTTTCTTTAGGACAGTTATTAGCTGAACTAATCATTTGTTTTTAATCTGAGCTTTAAGAAGGTAGTAGGGGGTTATTTTATTTGTTTTTTTACGTAGCTACCTTCTGGGGACCCCTGTCTTCAAGTATGGTAATGTCCACTTGATCCTTTCTCCCACTCGGCTGTGTCCCACCTTAGCACCAATGGGCCCTGAGTTCTTTGTACTCCTTGAGCTGATGGCTAGTGTCAGACTTCAGCTTGGTGATCACTGGTGCTAAACTGCATTCTCAGCCCAGGCTCACTCTACCTAGTGCCAGATGAATAACTTAATATGCAGCCCTATGATTTTTAGGACATTACAAATCAAAAGAAGTCAAGAACCAACCAAGTTAAAAAACAAACACTGTATTAGCGGAAAGGACAAGGTTAATATAAAAAGTATAAGGATCGGAATTCAATGAAGGGGCAGAGGAAACAAAAGGAGAAGATAATTGAATGAACTGGGTAAACCCCACAAAAATAATCAGACCATCCCTAAATATTCAAAAACCCATACAAAATATAAAAGCAGGTGAGTGCAACTCAGAACCTGCCCAAAGGTCCCAGGTGGCTGATGTACTATTCTTGTGATTAATCTTTATAGGGCAGGCAGAGCAGAGGTAAATCAATCAAAGAAAGGTTGTACGCCGGACTGTTGGTGGTGGTGTGGTATCATGCACACCTTCACTTCCAGGTGAGCTTTCACCTGCCTGTGCACTGGCAGATAAGAATTTTCTTCACCTCTGGAATCCTTTCCTATCTAGCTCAGCGAAATATCCCCAGCATACCCTGTTAAAGCTTCAAGACAGATCCCTGACTGTGTGGAGTAGGGGAAAGGCAGCTTTCCCTTGCTTCTGGAACAAGGCGTCCTAATGGGTGAGGCCTGTAAATGATCTTCTCCCTTGGAATATGGGGTCTGGGAGATCTCGCTCTCCCTTTTGGGTCTAGCATGTGACTGGTGAATGTGTGAGTTGAGGCACTGGTAGGGTTACCATATTTCCACAAGCAAAAAAGAGGACACTAGGGGGGGGAGGAGCCCCGATCTAGCCCCGCCCCTGCCCCACCCCCATCCACTCCCTCCCACTTCCCACCCCCTGATTGCCCCCCTCAGAACCCCCAACCCCCCCCCTGCTCCTTGTCCCCTGACTGCCCCCTCCTGGGACCCCTGCCACTAACTGCCCCCTAGGACCCCACCGCTTATCTAAGCCGCCCTGCTTCTTGTCCCCTGACTGCCCCCTCCTGAGAACGCCCTACAACCCTACCTGTCCCCTGACTGCCCCGACCCTTATCCACACCCCCACCCCATATTCACACCCCCGCACCCAGACAGACCCCCGGGGACTCCCATGCCCTATCCAACTGCTCCCCGCCCCCGACAGGACCCCCAGAACTCCTGACCCATCCAACCCCCTCTGCTACCTGCCTGCCTCGACCCCTCTCCACACCCCTGCCCCCTGACAGCCCCCCCCAGAACCCCAGACCCATCTAACCCCCCCTGCTCCCTGTCCC
>NW_020664435.1:33979918-33985099 GCF_002925995.2 Terrapene triunguis
CCCCTGCCCCCCTGACAGCCCCCCCAGACCCATCTAACCCCCCGCTCCCTGTCCCTGACTGTCCCAACCCCTCTCCACACCCTTGCCCCCCTGACAGCCCCCCCCCAAACTCCCGACCCATCCAACCCCCCCTCCCTGTCCCCTGACCAGGGCCGGTTTTAAAGAGCCCAGGAATTGGACTGCGCTCCGGCCGGGGTTGCGGGGCTTGGGGCCGGGCCGGAGGTGCTCGGCCGGCGCTGCTGGGGCCCGAGCCGGTCCGGGGGTGCTGGGGCCCAGGCCGTGTCCAGGCCGGCGCTGCTGGGGCCCGGGCCGGGCCGGCGCTGCTGGGGCCCGGGCCGGGCCGGCGCTGCTGGGGCCTGAGCTGGGTCCGGGCTGGGGGTGCTGGGGCCCGAGCCGGGCCGGCGCTGCTGGGGCCCAAGCCGGGCCGGGTCCGGGCTGGGGGTGCTGGGGCCCGAGCCGAGCCGGCGCTGCTGGGGCCCGAGCTGGGTCCGGGCCAGGGGTGCTGGAGCCCGAGCCGGGCCGGCGCTGCTGGGGCAGCCGGGAGCCGCTCGGCCTGGGCCGGAGGGAGCCGCTTGGCCAGGGCCGTGCCTCCCCGGAGCTCTCCTCCTCGCGCCCCCCGCCCCAGCTTACCTGCTGCTGCCTCCCGCTTGCCCCTGCTCAGACTTCCCGCGAAGATCTGATTCGCGGGAAGCAGGGGAGGGGGAGGAGCAGGGGGCGGAGCGTTCAGCGGAGGGGAGGAGGGGGAAGACAGCTGCGGGCCGGACAGCGTGGTAAGGCTGCAGGGGGTGGGGGGAGCCGGGAAGGGGCTTTGGGTGCCCAGCGGCGCTTGGCCGCCGCTTTTCTGTCTATAAATAGCCGACCGGGGGAAAATCCCGGACATTTTTAGATTTTTAAAAATCCCCCCGGACGGCTATTTATAGACCGAAAAGCCGGACATGTCCGGGGAAATCCGGACATATGGTAGCCCTAGGCACTGGCCTCTCTTACTGCCCTATAATTTCAACACCCAAGCTGTTTCAGAGACAGCTAGCTGACAGACAACTCCCCCTGGGAAGCTGTGTGCTCCTAGTCAGCTGGGCCTCTCTGGGTGAGCTGCAAATTGGGGTTCTCTCACCTACTCTATCACAAGCAACTCAGGACGTCTGTCTCCATTCTCTTGCTAGTAGCCATCTTCCTTGCCCCAAACACAGTCTGTCCATGCTCAGCGAACATCGCTGGGCAGTCTCAGCTATGTATAGGCTGTCAGGGCCTGCTCTTGGTTGCCCTGGCAGGTCAGTAAAGCCTCTGGCATGATAATTCTTCATCTTCATGATAATTCTGCTGGTTGGGGTCCAAGCACAAACTAAGCCAGGCAGTTTCAGTTTCTGCAGCCTCTGCAGTGTTCTCTTTGTGAGCTGCTGGGAGCTATATTTCTCAAGCCATCCAAATGGCAAGGGGATTACATTTTATGCTTCTGATAGAATTTGTATTTATTTTTATGAGCACCTTAGTTCTGTTGGGGGGTGGGGGAGGTTATGTAAATAGACTATTTGTTGATAATGTCAGTAGTGAAGGTTGACTTCATCTGCTTTTCTCCAGACCATTTGGCTATTTGACAGTAGATTTTAATAGTGTGTGTGAATGCACAAGCTTCCATGCTTGAACATACCATATCGTTATACGCTAAGAGGGTCAGTCCTAATTACAACTGTTTTCCGTGGAAAGAAAGACAAGCGTAAACTCGTTGATATTATGTTTAATCAAAACTGGGTAATATTTTATGTTTTCCAACTAGCCTGATTTAATAAAAAATGAGTTTGAAAAGTTCAGCTCTCCTTGTTGAATCCAATTCATAGCTTCTTTGAATGCTTTGTATTTGTTAATTTTGGCTCAGTTATAATTTCACTGGCAAGCCACTGCTTGCTTTGCTTCCTAATCCACTAAATATTCCACATCAAATGTATTCAAGCAGCTTCTGTGTTCCCTTCATACTGGAATTCTCAGATCCGTAGAACAGATCAAAGAGAAAGCTACAGCTCTAAACCTAAAGCAAGTTTGCAGGCTAATCTTGTTGCTCTGAAATGGATTTTTTTAAATCTGTATCTTGTTGTTGATCTGAAGAGCCATCAGAAATCTCAAAACAGCTGCAGTGTTAGATGAAGCTTTAGAAAAGAAGTTCACTGGCTTCTATATATGGCTCTAAATGTAGGATTCTTAAGATTTAGCACTTTCTTACAGGCACATATCCTTGCTTCTTTTGCAGAGCTTTTATGCAGCTGTTGGAGTGTGCATCATACATGTGTAAGCAACTGCAGCATAGACTGCATGAATAGCATGTAGACAAACCAGAAGCTGGCCTGGGTGCAAATTTAAAGAACCAGGAGGTCAGAGAAGGTGACAAGGGCTGCCAGCAGTGCTGGCACAACCCAGAGGATACATGATTGGGCCATGTGCCACTGAGTGGGCAGCATGGGAGAGCACTAACTGCATATTTATAGGTCAGGGGTTCTCAAACTGGGGGTCGGGACCCCTCAGGGGGTTGCGAGTTATTACATGGGGGGTCGCGAGCTGTCAGCCTCCACCCCAAACCCTGCTTTGCCTCCAGCATTTATAATGGTGTTAAATATATAAAAAAGTGTTTTTAATTTATAAAGGGGGTCGCACTCAGAGGCTTGCTATGTGAAAGGGGTCACCAGTACAAAAGTTTGAGAATCACTGTTATAGGTGTTGCAAGGAGCACCCATACAATGACCCTCTGGGCTCCATAGGCATCATGTCTTGAAAAGGTATGCAAGGACTGCTCCTAACACAGCTGAAGCATAATACAGATTTGTGTTTAAAGAAACAAAATAAGCTTTTTAATCCATCTGTTGTCATTACTTTTTAAGAATAAAGCATTATAGTTAAAAAAAATTTAAAGGATTTAATTGGCTGTAACAATATTGTATGTTATTTGGAGCAAAGTCCATGCAATTTATTACTTGAGAATCATTTTGCCTAATGTGAAATTCAGTACTTTATTTAACACTATTTTCATTTAATATGTATGTGATCTGTCTTTCTGGTGAGATTTTTTTTTTCTGTGTACTTGATTGTGAGTGACTGCCGCATTACCTCTACAGGGATTCTGGCTATTTGTGAGAATGTGAGAAATTCCTGTAGCGTTATCCTGTACAAGTGAGCATCACATAAGCTGAAGCTGCCTGGGGTCAGCCTTCACTTCCATGACAGATTTCTTTGCATTTGCCCATTTTGGGATGGAGGTTGAGGGGGAGCGGAAGAGAGATGTTCAAGTTGCCAGGTTTCACCAGGTTTACCTCTTTTTACCTGGTTTCTGCCACTTTTCTGGGCTACCTCCCTAATTATTTCATAAATACCAAGGACAATTTAATGCCAAGAACTTTGGGGAAGACAAATATCAGTATAATTTGTCTAACTCACCAACTGTACGTTTTCATTTAAAAGTATATATAAATATAAATAATGATGTGTATAAGAGGAGAGACACCCACAGAAGTCTGTCTGACTGGAAAGGTAACAGAGGACTGGAGGAAAGAAAATGTGATACTAATATTCAAGAAAGGAAAGGAAGAATGATCTTGGCCTTTATCATCAGTTAAAACTAATCCTGATTAAGCAGAAGTCATCAGTAAACACCGTCTGTAATGCTCCCAACACTGACACAAAAGTGAATATTAACCCTGGGGCAGACTGTTAAAAACCAGGGGACAAACGCCAAATTGTTTGTGAGTCAAACATAGATTTCACCAACCAACTGCACCAAGTGCAAACTCCTCAGGCACATTAACAGCCTAAACATTGAGTCACAGACAGTTCCCTTGGATACTGTGGTCTGTCTTGCCACCCAGGTGAGTATCTCTGTGACAGATGGCACCTTACACAAAGAATCGCAGCAATATTCAGGTTACTCCTAATTCCAATGGACCAGTCACTTACCCCCGGTCAATTGTGCCTTAGATCAACAGTTATAGCCAATTCTATAGTAAACGACACAAAGATTTATTAAATAGGAAAAGAAAATAGAGAATTATTTACAAGGTTACAACAAGCAAACATAGACACTCAAATGAGTTATAGTCTTAGGTTTCAACAGGTAATATAGGCTTCTTTAATCAGCAAGCTCTATTTGTCCTTTAGGGCTAGGGTGACCAGATAGCAACTGTGAAAAAACAGGACGGGGTGGGGGTAATAGGCACCTATATAAGAAAAAGTCCCCAAAAAAGGGATTGTCCCTTTAAAAACGGGACATCTGGTCACCCTATTTAGGGCTTGTAGTGACTCGGCCTGGCGCCCGACGGCCCCTGAGGGGGAGGAGACAGAACAGACACCCAAGTGGGCGGAGCCGCCGGCACCTGTTCCCGCCCCCCGGAAGTGGGCGGAGCCACCGGCACCTGTTCCCGCCCCCCGGAAGTCCAGGGGCGGGACAGGAAGTATAAAAACCCAGCCCCAGCACTCAGTTGGAGCCCAGCGGCCGGACAGGCCAGACGCTCCTGCTCCGGCTCCGGCTCCTGCTAGACCGCGCCTGCCCCGAGCCAGGTACCCGGAGGTGGGCAGACCAAGCCTCCCCAGAGCCAGGTATCCGGAGGTGGACAGACCAAGCCTCCCCAGAGCCAAGTACCCGGAGGTGGACGGCCCGAGTCTCCCCAGAGCCCAGTACCCCGAGGTAGGCTGGCCGAGCCTACCCCGAGCGCGGTACCCCGAAGCGGACTGGCCGAGCCTGCCCCGAGCGCGGTACCCCGAGGAGAGGCCCGAGCATCCCCCTGACCCGAGATCGGAGGAGCGGCCCGACCTAGACAGCCCTCAACAAGCCGAGGAGCCCATGGTGTGGGACCCCGCTGCCGAGCCCAGCGAGGAGCAGGTACCCATGGAGGAGGAGGAGATGGGAAGTGGCCCGGGGATCGCAGACCCGGAACCGATGTCAGTGTGTTGCGGGCAGGATCCCCACTGACCCCGCGGCAGACGGTCTGCTGCGGATAGGGCCCCGGGCTGGAACACAGTGGAGTGGGTGGGCCTGTGTTCCCCCCTGCCACCCCCCCCGCCGGGTGGCAGTCCCTCCTCCTCCCTGCCAAAGGGTCTGGGCTCACTGACTTGGTTATTGCTCAGCCTGCTGCAAGGACCTGAGCCCTGGAACTAGTATTTGCTGCCCCGCCCTGACCCAGGGCCTGGGCTACCTGACTCTAT
>NW_020664435.1:33985109-34088713 GCF_002925995.2 Terrapene triunguis
CTGCCCTGACTAAGGGCCGGGGTTATTAGACTTTGTTTGTGCTCAGCGCCTGACAAGGACCTGAGCCCCCTGCACTATTGGTTGCTACCCCCCACCCTGACTAAGGGCCGGGGCTACTAGACTTTGTTTGTGCTCAGCTCCCGACAAGGACCTGAGCCCACCTGAACTATTGGTTGCTGTCCCCCGCCCTGACTAAGGGCCTGGGGCCCATCTAACCGTGTGCTTTTGTTTAGCCCCTGCCTGAGGGGCGGAACCCCGGGACTTTTGGACCCCAAGGACCGATTTGGGGGCCGCATAGTGACTCGGCCTGGCTCCCGACGGCCCCTGAGAGGGCCCGGCCCCCGCACCGGACTATTACAGGGCTAATCCAGTCTAAGCAGCAGGGGATCTCTAGAAACACTTTGCCCTCCCCCAAGAGACCAAGCAACATAGAGATACCTAATTCTTTGTGTCTGGATTTTTATCCTCCTCCTGCCATGAGTTCTGAGCTGCAAACTCAGCTGATGGGAGGAGTCCACTTGCATCACTCATCTTCACCGGGAGGAGAGCAGAATAACAAGAGTCTTTAGTCTTGTTGACAATTCTGCAATCCAGATGTGGGGTGTTTCCAGTTGTAAGATCCACCCATAGCTGATCTGGTCTCCTTTTATGGAAGGGGCATAACAAATTCTGTAAAAGAGCAGCTCTTCACACTAATTAACGTCCCTCTCCTGTATGGCAAATCATACAGTCATAGAGGCTCACAATACAACTGCATCACAATATGGAATGCAGATATTACAGGTAATGCAGGCAGCAATACACAAACATTTAATAGAGTCTAAACACTAAACATTTTCTTATCATTCTAATACCTATTTTATCCATAATAACCCACAAGTGAGCCAGACCGATTCCAGCTATGTATCTGTTAATGTCCAGCTGAGACATGGGGATCTTGGCATGATCTGGCAGCTGGCCCACTAGCATCACACTACCATTGGGCAAAACCAATTTCTTAGAAAATGTTTGATTAATTGATTAAGTACAATCTAATTAAATCATGTATGTTGTAGGAGGCTTGATCCAACTGGCCAGAATTGTTTTACAAGCTCAGACCGCCATCTTGGAGCCATACCGGATAATGAATAGATGATCAGAAGACATGCAATATTTAGAGGATGTTTCTGTGAGATGCTGAGCACATCCTGCAGGGTTCTGAACCACTTAATGTCTATTCTCTTCAATGGCAGTTGATTGTGCTCAGCTCTACACAGATCAGGCCCTTTGCAATGCACTCCATTGTCTAACATACAAGGCACTCTTTGGGGTTCAGGTAAACGACTGGTAGGGTTAGATCCTAAATGAAAAGAGAATGAAGCCTCAAGGATAAAAGTTGGGATGATCTGTTTCTGGAGACCCGTTTTGGGAGAGGACCATGGTACATACAGAGGCGGCTTTGGATTCCTAGAGCACAGGAATGGCTTCTCTGATAGGAGGCAACTGGCAGTCTCCAAGTAAGCAGAAGGAATACCAACCTCCTGGGTTCATAATTGGCAAGACCTGTTAGATGGGCTTTAAACTTGGAAATGAGGGGAGGATGAGGTTTTGCTTGACACTCATAAAATAGCACAAATTTAATGTAAAGGAGGCAGATTAAATTACATGAAGGAGGAAATGTACTGAAGTATCTATGCACAAATCCAACTCATATGAGAAATAAGCAAGAAAAACTATATGTGATATCAAAGGTTAGAGAAGCATGGCAGGCTGACTGATTTAAATTGGAATGGAGATGGGTACAGTGTATATACTAGAGCCCAGTGAGCAGAGAGGGAATGGTGGCACTATCTATAAAGTATCTAAATTGCCAAATGTATAGAATTAAAAACTAAGGGTATACTGGTAAAAACTGTGGATGCAGATTCCAGGAATGAAAAACAAAGAAGTCACAATGGGCACTGGGTACAGACCTCCAGGACTGGAGGACAGTGAAACTGTACTTGATACTAAAGAATCATACATCTTAGTGGAGACCATTCAGATCATCCGGTGTGATTTGAATTTGAAATGTGATATGGCTCCAAAGAGGGCCATGTTTCAGGCTATAGAAACAATATTGTTAAATTACAGAGCTGATAATAACAATACCTTTCTATACAATGCTAGCTAGACGACACCTGAAATTGTGCTTTCAGTTCTTGGTACCTCTGCTTCAGAAAGCTGTTAAACTAGAATTCAGGGAAAAGCAACAACAAGTTTTAGGAGATGCTGGGATTGATTTTTGAGGAATGTTTTAAAGTGCTAAACATGTACAGCCTGACTAAGCAACAACTTGAGGGGGCCACTTAGGGATCTGGGGCAAAAATCAGTACTTGGTCCTGCTAGTGAAGGCAGGGGGCTGGACTCGATGACCTTTCGAGGTCTCTGGGGCAAAAATCAGTACTTGGTCCTGCTACTGAAGGCAGGGGGCTGGACTCGATGACCTTTCGGGGTCTCTTCCAGTTCTATGAGATAGGTATATCTCCATATATTATAACTATGGAGGGTGGGGAGGGAAGACATGGGGAAAATCCTGCTCCCACCCCTGAGGAGACACAGAGATTGAGCTAGTTGAAAATTTTGTGAAGAAACTTTTTTTTTCCCCCAATGGAAAATGGCTTTTTGACTAAGCAGAAATTTATCAGGAAATAACCCATTTTCATGGGGAAATTTTGGTTTTTCTTTTTTTTTTTATGAAAACCTGAAAATTTTCAAAGAAAAGTAGGCAATTCTCACAGTTGTCTCTTCACATGCATAGGGAAAGCAGGTATAGGGATGGGAAAGGGGTGAGGTCAGGGTGAATACTGCTCCCTGCCACATTCCTCCTCCATACCCTAACCTCACAGCACACTCCAGAGCACAAGGGAAACCCTTGGTGCACCAGATCCTTTAGGTGAAGCACCTTTAACACCTTGCCCATTGTAAAAATGAAAAGAAAACAGTTGGAAATATATTTTTAAGATTATATAATAAATCACTTCCTGTGATCATACCCAAAAGACAGGCTGGAATGAATGTGAATAAAATAGAAATGAAATTTATGAATTTTGAAGCTGTATGTGAATTTTGTTCTCCCCTCTCTTTTCTTTATTCCACACTGTCTTCTTCTGTATCTTTCACTTTATCTCTATTTAATTTCCAGTTTCTGATCTCACTTCCTTGTGTTACTATTTCTCCTTTATTTTTTCCCAGTATCTCGCTGCCCTCTTCCCCTGTATCTTTTCCATCTCTTTTCCCCTCTTTTCTGGGTCTTCCCCCCTTTCTTTTCTTCTAGTCCTTCACTAATTCTTTCCTTCCCACTGATTTCCTTTTCTGAGTTCCCACCTCCCCAGTTGTTATCCTAAGCTCCACTAGCTTGATTTTTCTCTCCATCTCCCCACTCTTTTACTTCTTCTTCCTCAAATTGCCCCATCCCATCACTTTCCCTTCCTTTTCCGTGGGTCACTCTCCAAACTGTCCTCACAAGAGAACTTTTCTCCCCTTTCCACCCTTGCAAAGTTTTCTCTGCTCCCTATTTTCAAGGCTTTCCAGCTCTCATGCTTCAATTCACTGTGTCCTCCCATCCAATGCTTCACCTTCCAATGCCACCCCTTTGTCTTCCTATTCTCTTCAATTTACTGGCCCACATTCATTTGACGTAGGCTGCCACCAGAAAAATGAATGAAAAGGGACTTCTGCTCCCTGCCATGTTTGAGAGGTAGCTGCTGCTGGCGAGGCCTAAGACTGTTACAAACCAAGTGGCAGCATCAGAGAGGAAGGACAAGCCAGATACTGCACTGGTTTTTGGTAGTCTCTGCAGTGTGGTGTTTTAGGCAGCTGTATGTTGCTGCCTTCTTCCTCATGGCTACCACTGGTTGCACAAGGGATTAACACTTGCAACTGCAACTTCACTGTCCTGAGTGTCAGCAATAACTTTAGGCCACAGATTTTTCCAAGATTTTTGTAAGGTTGGCCTGGGTATGTCTTCTCATGCTTCTGCAACCCCGTAAATAGCATCCTTGATACTGATTTTTTCCAGCATTGCAACATGTTGCCTTCATTCTCAGCTGCTTCATCAGACATCAGTAGTCAATTAAGAAGACGCTGTTTATAGCATTGTTTAGACTCTCCAGCACGCCTTGGTCCATAGGCTACACAAGAGATGTTATGTGTGGAGTGAGAAAAAACCAGAAGATCAAGCATCATGGGAGGTAAGCCCTTTGTCATCAGGGTGAGTGGGTGCATTATCCTGCAGAAAGATAACTTTCGGTGGGATGTTCTTTTTGTTCAGATGAGCCCGTGCCCTCAGTACAAAAGTTTTTAAAAAAACAATCAGGAAACAAAGCACTGTCCATCCATGCTTTCCCCTGTGATTTGTACATGATGGGCAAAGCATTCATGTTTGCTTTACCAATGACAGTTATCAGGAGGTTGTGTGTTCCACTAGCATTAGCACAGGCCAGGATTGTCAAATGTTCCTTGCTCTGTTTCTAGCCTGGCGCAGATCTTTCCATTCTGGCAGCTAGTGTTTTTGATGGCAACATCTTCCAATACAAACCAGTCTCGTCACTGGTAAACTTGTTCCGGTGATGAGCTGTGCTCGGCTAAGCTATCTTGCAATTTTTTTTGATAGTCAGAAATAACTCCCGAATCGGCAGACAGCTTTTCTCCGGTGACTATTAGTTGTCGGATATCATGGTGCTTTTTAAACTGACTGAGCCATCCCTGAGTAACTGAGAAACATGCGTCCCCTCCTAAAGCTTGATTAAAGTTCTTAGCCTTTTCACATAGTAAACAACCATTAAAAAGAATGCCTTCCTCTCTTGTCTCTATAAACCATCGACAAAGGGACTTATCTAGGCCAGCGTCCTTCAGTTGCTTCATGGTCTTCTGGGATGAAGAGTTATTCATTCTGTATTTAAAAATTTGCTCAGCATTATGGTTGATATCCGATACTGTGCTTTTTCCAATTTTATAATCTTGGGCTATTTTTTCCAGTGACTCTCCTTTTTTATTTTATTAATAATATCTAAGTTAGCATTTAATGACAGCATTTTTACTTAGTAGTCGTGGTCATTTTACATGGCTGAAAACATGGCAAGGCAATGCTACCATGGAAGCTACTCAGTTGCCCATATTCCCAGGGCCAGCCATGTGGGCAACTGGCCAGGGCACCAAGGTCAAGAGGCTGCAGAAGGTCCGTGCCCACTCTGGAGGTGTGGAGAGGGGATAAAAGGGACAGCCCGAGCTCCAGCCACATGGGGCTGACAGCCAGAGCCCCAGCTGCCCAGGGCTGACTGCTGGAGCCCCATCCACCTGGGGCTGACAACTGGAACTGCAGCTGCCAGGACTGTCAGAGGGAGTCTCACCAGGCACTGGGCTGACAGCCTGAGCTCCGCCACCTATTTTCTGGTTTATCTGGATTTTTGGTTATTCGATCTGGCTCTGGTCCCAATTAGATCAGATAATCAGAGTTCCACTGTAGTTTCTCTCTCTTTCTGCCTCCCTCATCTGCCATGACTTGAATGCTTTGCTTACAACATGTATATTCTGCATACCACCTCTCTTTTATCCTCTCCAGGTAATTCATGAATAGACTGTGCCCTTTTGTCTTAGAAAATATTACCTTAGTTTAATTCTTACTGAGAATTCTTTGCCTATAATAGGCAAACATGGCATTTTGAAATATCCTGGTTAATCAAGACAATATGCACGAAGATTAACTATGCTTTAAGTACTTTAGGTCATCCTCTTTTAATCTGATATATTGAACTCGGCCAGGATAAATATTTTTAGCAATCAAAATTTTCATTCCATTTGCTGTCTCGTTCTGTCTCAAACCTTTTAATCTTTATTTACACTATGGTTGCCAACCCTGCAGGATTGTCCTGGAGACTCCAGGAACTCAAGATGAATCTTTAATTAAAGATTATGTGATGAAACCTCCAGGAATATGTCCAAACAAAACTGGCAACCCTAATTTACACATCTTGTGGCTTTACAGAGTTTATGCAACCTGATCACTTTCTCTGAACAGGAGCTATAAGTCAGCCTCAAATCTTTGTGATCAGGGTTTTAATTTTCTAATGCTAGAAGCCAATAAACCAGCCAAAATATACCATGAAAATGAACACATTCTGGCTTTTTAAAATACATGGTATAATTATAATTTTTATTAAAATAAAGTTAAACATTTAAAACACAAACTTGCATCCCTTACTCATGTGAGTCATCTTTATTCATACAAAAAATCCCATTGCAAATTGACATTATAGCTGTGTGTGTGTGTTAGGGCTGGATCACTCCAGCTGTCACTTGTGTGATCAATGAATGTTTACCCAATGAAAGAATTTTGCCACTATCATTTGAGATAGATCACAGGCCATCAGAACAATATTGTGAATGGAAGTACACTCTACTGTCAAAGGCAGTGTTATGAAATCTTAGGTTGCAAAAGAATGTGTGTGCTCAGAATTTCAGGGCAAAATGAAAAGCAAAGTTATAAAGAGATGCTGTTCATAAAAATCCAGAGCCAACTGAAAAATACATTATGCAGTAATTCAGCATAACTACTGTACTGTAGCTGTATACCAAGAGCTTTCAAAACATGTTTTATTTTGACTGACATTCAAAAAATAACATTATTTTATACTTCTGTTCTATAAATGGACCAAAGACAATTATAAATGAAACTGATGTTAAAGCATGGTGACATTTTGTGTTTAATTTTTCAGAGGGAAACAATAGGGGACATATTGTTTTAAGTACAATTCACTTCAGCTGGCATGAGAGACAGTATTCAGTAATGAATAACACAATTCCCCTTGATACAATATATTGTAAAGAAAAAAGTTTTGTATAGTTGAAAAAGTGAATCCCAATATATGTATTTCCTTTCCAGAAAAATTCGAACAGTCTTCAAACAGTATAAAAAAAGGAGTTAATTCCTTTCTACTATATATCATTATATACAGAAGAACTTAAGAGAACATTGGAGTTGCACGGTTAAGCACTTCAGAGTCGGGAAATGCCAGACTTAAGGCTGAATGTGTATCCTTAATTCCTCCTTGTGTATATTAATTACAATATAGCATGAAGGGTGATCACATTGCTACACAGCAAAGAAAAACCCACGCCTGACCCATGCCAGCCAGGCTCATGGGACTCGGGCTGTGGGGCTGTTTCATTGCTATGTAGACTTCTGGACTAAGGCTGGAGCCAGAGCTCTGGGACCCTCCCACCCCACAGTATCCTACAGTCGGGGCTCCACCCCGAGCCCAGAAGTCTACGCAGCAATGAAACAGCCTCAGAGCTGGAGCCCCGTGAGCCCGAGTTGGCTGACACGGGCCAGACGCAGGTGTGTAGTTCCTGTGTAGACATACCCATTTTTTATATATTATTTGTAATGCAGCAGTTCCGAAAGACCCCAATCAGGATCAAGGCCACGTTGTGTGAGGTTATACAATAGAGTGTCAAAGATGTACCTTCCCCAAAGAGCTAATTTATGGGAAAGACATACAGAAAATGATTTACCCATTTATTTTGGTCAAGAAGAAACCTAGGGTCAAAGTCACAAGCTAGCATCTAGTACATTTGGTACAGCAGTCTCAAATGTTAAACTTCATTATCAGGTCTGCAGATTAAATTTATATTGTAAGCTCTTTGGGGCAGGGACCATCTTTTTGTTCTATAATTGTATCATGCCTAGCAGGGCTCCTGGGTGCTACTGAAATATAAATAAAATAATAATAAAAATATATGATAGTCTGGTTAATGTAAAGACACTAGCACTAATTTAATTAGAACAGGATCTATGTCCAACAGTAAATATGAGGTGGTACTAGGGACCATCCCAACAAATTCAGGCCATCTAGGCATTTTTCATGATTTAATATTTATATTACAGTAGTGCCCAGAGGCCAGTAGTGGCGCACCCCAGGTAGTGCATGTGGAGCAGGCAGCATGACTCCCGGTAAGGGTCTGGTTTTTGGAACTTCCTGTGTTGTGTGTCTATGTTATGTGTCTCGGTGTTCACCAACAGATCAGGGACATTACACTCAGCTCAGTATTGGGACTCCATTTTGGTAGGTGCTGTATAAACACTTATGAAGAATCAGTCCTCACACTAAAAAGCTTGTGGGAGAAAATTTGCACAAAACTCAGCTCCTTTCCTTCACCCATGTCTCCCTTGAACACAACATAAGCTCCAGTCCTGCAAAGTACTCTATGCAGGGGACCACTTGAGCTCTGAAATGGTGCCAGCATCCACCTGCATGAAATAATTTGCTGGATTGGGATCACAGAATTTAGTCCTTTCCCCCTCCTCTCAAAAATGCTGGGGGGGGGAGGGTTGAGAGGGTATGGGATGAAGTTGGAATTGTTTGTCCAAATTGGAGACAATTGTGAGGAGGGAAATTTCAGAGAAAGAACAGGCACAAATATGGAACAAAGGAGAACTGTCCTCCGTAGTTAGGAACATTGTTAGAAGACCCAGTTCCAATGTTTCCTGAGTCGTACTAAATTAAACAAACTTGGGTATATGGAGAAGGAGATTTTCTCCATATTTGGTGGACACACTGGGCTGTATTAAAGCAAATACATTTGATACCTCCAACAGTCTTCCAGATAATCTAGTATTTGGGAAAGTATCTGGCCTGCAGACTCCATTTCATGTATCTCTGACACTTACTAACAGCAGGGAGACTGGGCTATCCTGACAATTACCACTGGAAATGCAGGATCCTGGAGATCTTTACAAAATAAGACAATGGAGACCAAAAAAAGGTACATCTCTAGACCTCTAATTGACTTTTATTTCATTTTCAGAAAAGGAACACTCACCTCCTGTTAGGACACAACAAATTCAATCATTCTTTGAATATTTATAATTATATGAAACCGATCCCTTGGAAGCTCGAAGTCTAGTCCAGATTCACCAGGAATACAAAAAATGATTAGTATTGTATACTATGTGCATTGTTACCCAGATAATACTTAGAAATGTATTGAAATACTTATTATGCTCCTGAAAGAAGATGTATATTTCCTTAAAGGAAAGGTATAAAGTCAAATAAATGTGTGTATGGCATTGTTTCCACCATATTTTATGTTATGTCCTTGTGTATCTGTTGACAAATTCAGAAAAAAAATACAAAGTTTTTTGTTGTTGTTGTTTTAAAGAAGGAACTTATTTCATCAGAATCAAGAACTATCTGTCTATGCAGCAGCAGAACCCTGTCCAACACCGTTTAGGAAGCTGACATGATGGAGCCTTCTTTCTTATGCAATTTAGATGGTCCACAAGAAAGAACCCTTCTGCAGCGAACCGTAGAAGCATTAGAGAATGGCGTTTGCCCAGGTGCCTATCAGAGCAGACCTTTATTGTGAGTTGAGCTGGGTGGGAGTTTTTCAGCTATGTTTTTGTTTGTTTGTTTGTTTGTTTGTTTGTTTGTTTGTTTGTCAGAAGATGCTGATTCATTGAAAAGAAACTGTTTGTGGAAAGGGTCAGTTTTGACAACTTTCCCATTTCAACAAAACTTTGGAAAAAATGTTTGAAATGGTCAAAAAGCCCTGTTTTGACATTTTTGAAATGAAAAAGTTCCATTTTTTTTGTTTGAAATGACTTTTCATTTAAAAATGTAAATTAACTTATGGTAATAAAAAGTTTTAAAAAGGTCAAAATCAAAATGAAACATTTCAGTAGAGCCAAATGCTTTTTGATTTTGGTTTTGGATTTTTATTTCCTTTTTTTTTTTTTTTTTTAAGATTTTGCCTTTTTGTCCCAATTCAAGATGGGAAAATTTTCTGAAAATTTGAAATTTCTGCCAGGACAGAAAAAACTGTTCCTTCCTGCTGTACCTTGAGCACCTCACAAAATCAGCAGACCAGACTTTTCCTATCTTTTCCTAGCTAAATAATCCATGTACTCAAGAGCAGTAAACCCTTTCTTTTACAGTGCACTTTAGACCCAGTCCAGCTCTCATTCAAGTCAACAGAAATACTTCCACTGGCTTGAACGGAAGCTGGATTGGGACCTTTAAGTTTAGGGTCAACTGTGTCTTTAGGGCCATGTGAAGCCAAAATTCCCCTGGAAGAATGCACCCTCTGCTATGAGATATCATTTAAGGGGCAGCAGTTCCACTTGTTGATCCACAGCAGAAGTGGAGTCATGACCTCACCTGTCCTGCTCATCGCCAACCACTTTGTGCTGGAGTGCAGGGCAGTGGTGCTGGAACTAGAGGTGCTGCTGAACACCCTGGATTGAAGTAGTAATTACAAACACCAAACACATGGTTTCCATCATTAGCACTTCCACTATAAAAATTGTTCCAGCACCCCTGGTGCGGGGCTGCAGTTTTATCACATTGCTGTTCACAAGGGCAAAGGATGGAATCTTGTGTTCTACCCCACCTTCCCTTGAGCACTAGTACTGGAGCTTGTATTATTACTATTATTACTTTAGGGAATAATAGATGTCCACATCTGATAAAACCCTATGAAAAGTCACCATAGGTGGAAAACTGTGCGTGCAAATTGCTGTAATGTAAATATTCCTGTGATGCTGACAGACCAGGTGTGACCTCATGCCAAGGCCACTGGGCTCACTGAACACTGACAAATGCATAATTGGAAACCAATCTGGATTGCCTGTGGGTTAGTACTGTAAGAACATGTTTAGACTTTATGGAAGGCTTGTAGGATGCTGCATGTATTAATCATACTTATATACCTTATACGATATACCTTATATATACCTTACTTATAAGGTAATATTTAAGTGTTTGCTCTGTAACTATAAATTTTTTTTTCTAAGACCGTAAACCCCCCTCCCCAGTCAGGGGAGAGGCATTGCCAAGTGCGAAATACTAATTTACCACATGAGGTATCATCTCTTCCCCAACAAAAGTAGGCCTATAGAGACCTGCCATACCATTGTGGAACATCAATGACTAAAAGACTTTGTTGATTGTTTCCCCCACACCCATGAAGAGAATATTGCACAAGCCCTGGTCCCATCACAGACTGATCACTGAGGGAAGGGAATAAAATTCCTGTTAAGAAGAAATGGTTATCCCTATGCTGCTTGAACTCTGAGGGTGAAGGATTCAAAACCTAAGAAAGAGAAGCCCAGTTGTTTAGCTTGGGTTAGCCCTAAAGGACATATAAAGCTTGCATATTACAGCACCTACTATCATCTTTTGGAACCCAAGACCATATCTCATTTGTGTGTGTATGTTTACCTGCTTTAACCTTGTAAATAACTCTCCTAATCCTTTTTTCCTAATTAACAAACCTTTAATTAGTTTATTATAGAATTGGCTACAACTGTTGTCTTTGGTGAGAGATCTAGGGTACACTTGACCTGGGGTAAGTGACTGGTCTTTTGGGACTGTCAGTAACCTGAATATTGATGTGATAATTGGTGTAAGGGACCATTTACAATAAAGGCAAGCATGCCTGGGTGACAAATAGACCAGAGTACCCAAGGGGACTGTCTGTGACTCCATGAGAAGGCTGTTACAGTGCTTGAAGAGTTCATACTTGTTACTTGGTTAGTGAAATCTGAGTATAGAACTCACAATCAGTTTGAAGTTCATGCCCTGTTTCTCGACAGTCTGCCTTGAGCTTGGCACTCACTGTCATGAGCCACTCCAGACAGCTTGACAATTCTGTCATGCATTTAAGATGCAAATAAGAATGGCTGGCGAGATGAGTAGAACATCTCATTTCATTTCAAAATATTCTTATTCATATACTGCAGGACTATAGCGGCTGCTCCTTGTTAAGACAGGGCACTTTCCCCCCTCACAAGTGGTGCTATAATACCACCTAAACCTGCTCCCTTCCTTGAGATGGAGTAGGGTGACCAGATGTCCCGATTTTATAGGGACAGTCCCGATATTTGGGGCTTTTTCTTATATAGATGTCTATTACCCCCCACCCCTGTCCTGATTTTTCACCGTTGCTATCTGGTCACCCTAAGATGGAGTCAGACTCTGTCCAGACTGTATGCAATATGCAGGAAAAGGAGGGTTGTTGTGCATGGATACTAAAGAGCTTGTCTACATGAGTTCTCTGTACACTCCTCCTCCTCCCCCCAGCTCTACAACACCCTGACATGGAGCTGAGTTTATACTTTTTCTTTTCTGTTTCACAGAAGGCAGATGTCTCCGCTGGGTACTTCAGTCTAGTGCTTCATTTGTAATGAAAGAGATGCTGGGGCTCAAGCAATTTTTCTACATTCATAACTGAAGCAGCAAGCCCAGAGGTGCCAGGGCTATGAACTACCAAGCCTAGATGTGCCGGGGCTCACTCCTGGCAAGTGCTGGCACAAATTAAGCACTGCATCAGCCCTCTTCACAGCAATCATCAGGGCCGGCTCCAGGTTTTCTGCCGCCCCAAGCGGCAAAAAAAAATAAAAATAAAAAAAAGCGGATCGGCAGCACTTCGGCGGCAGCTCAATCGCGCCGCTCCATTCTTCGGCGGCAGTTCAGCAGCGGGTCCTTCACTCCCTCTCTTCCTCTTCAGCGGCACTTCGGCGGCAGCTGAAAGAGGAAGAGAGGGACTCACTGCCGAATTCCCGCCGAAGACCCGGACGTGCCGCCCCTTTGTATTGGCCGCCCCAAACACCTGCCTCCTTAGCTGGTGCCTGGAGCCGGCTCTGGCCATCATAAACCGTCTTCTAAGGCTTACAGGCCCCGGAATACTGTCTATGATTTTGTTTGGATAGGGATCTATGTTCTTACACTTTCTTGCCTACCCATGGTTTTGTTACATATACTTCCTGAACATTTAGCATTCAGCACACTATCTGATTTTCATGGTTTCCAGGCCAAATGATTTTTCCCCCCTCGCTTTCATATTTGTCAGTCAGCTCATAGTTTTAAGATCACCTAAGGCTGAGGGTGTTTTCTAAAAGGCTATCATGGTCATCTTCATCAAATTATTGGAAAGGAATGAAAAAAAGTTGCATTAGTCAAAGTGCCACATTTCCATTTTAAATCCTCTGCCCTGTTGATGTAAAATGAACAGCAATGCACTAGATTAGTTTAGAAATCTAACAAGGATTGCTTAACTTCTAGAATACCAATCTACCCCAGTTCTGCTAATGCAACGTTTCTCAAACTGGGGTCCACAGACCCCTGGGGGTCCGTGGCCTGCTGATCAACTCCTTCCCCTCCCTCCCTCAACTTCTCCCCCTCCCTCCCAGTGCCTCCTACAAGCTGGGGAACAGCTGTTCAGTGGCATGCAGGAGGCGCTGGGAGGGAGGGGAAGGAGCAGGAATAGGGCACGCTTGGGGGAGGGGACAGGAAGAGGGGGGGTAGGGGTGGAGTGGGGGCAGGAAGAGATGGGGCGGGAGTGGGGTCTTGGGGGAGGGGGTAGAGTGGGGGCAGAGCCTGAGGCTGAGCGGAGGGCTTGGGGGTCCGCAAAAAATTTAAATGGGGGTCCTTGGGTCGCTAAAGTTTCAGATCCACTGTGCTAATGCCTCAGTCTTGACAGGTTACTTATGTACAGTATGTAGAGATTAAATCACAACGGCATCTTGCATTGTAGAGCTATGAACAGAAGGTCAAATTCTACCCTTACTTTAATCCATGCAAACCCCTATAACCTCAGCTGGGTGACACAGGTGCAAATGGAGGCAGATTTTGGCCCAAACCATGTGCAGAAAGGAGGTTTTATATTTATAGAGGGCCAGTGTGGCACTACGCCCCATATTCTTCATAGAGATATGGTTATGATATGAATATGGCATAACTAAGATATGTTTTGTGCAAGATGGGTCATGTGAGATATCATTGGAAAGGTTATGATGTACTGAATGTGATTATCCTATTTGTATGCATGTATCATTTTTGTATCTAAAGTTAGGACTATGAACTATGTAGCAATTACAACCGTGTTTGCACCTGGGGAACACCCACCAGACAGAATGCAATCAGCCTGGGTGGGCCATTAGGGAGAACAATCGGACTTTGAAGATGCTAATCGCCCTCCTTCCTGAGAAGTTTCTGGGGATGCTGCTTTGACACTGCAAGGTCATGTGATCATGTCACCTGGTACTGGACACCATCTTGGACTTCTAGTGTTTTTCCACTAAGAGAGGGTGAGGGTCGAACTGGGAAACAAAGGATTCCTGCCATATGAAAATCCTATTTAAGGCTGGGGAGTGAGTGAATTTTGTTCTTTCTTCACTGAATCCCCACCCAGGATAACTTTTGGAAACATCTAAGAAACAAAGACAAAAGGGCAGGTGGGGGAGTACTGAACCCAGGCTAGGAATGGTGTCTGACCCGTGAATGATATACCTGGAATTTTAAGCTGCAAGCAAGAGCAGTTCGTCCTCAAGAAATTCTGCAACTTGCCTAAAACAACATTTAGGGTGAGAAATGACTATTTGTAGCCAATTGCTTTAGTGTATTAAGCCTAGTTTGCATGTTTGTGTTATTTGCTCAGTAATCTGCTTTAATATGTTTGCTGTCCCTTATAATCACTTAAAATCTACCTTTTGCAGTTAATAAACTTGTTTTTTTTTTGTTTATTCTAATGCCAGTTTGTGTAATTCATAACTGGGGTGGGTGGGGCAAAAAGCTGTGCATATCTTCCTCCATGTTGAGGGAGGGGGCAGCTTTCATGAGCTTACGCTGTATAGATTTCTGTGCAGCGCAAGACAATACAATTTTGGGTTTACACTCCAGAGAAGGTGTACACTTGAGTGCTGGGCAATCCCTGAGCTGAGTCTTCCCACACGGAGCTGATCTGAGTGTCTGTGTCCTTTTGCAGCTGGATGTGGCCCTACCTGTGTATGTCCTAGAGGAGGCTTGCGGGCCTAGCACAGCAAGGCAGGGGAAGGGAGCACAGGCTGGTAGAATGGGAGGGCTCACTGGGACCCCATTACATCAGGTAGCACTGGAGAAGGGGGGCAACCTGTCACAGCCAGATTCTGCCTGTTTTCATAGATTCATAGATTTTAAGGCCAGAAGAGACCATTAGCCTGATCTACTGTATAACACAGGCCAGGGAATTTCATCCAGTTACTCTGCATTGAGCCCAATAC
The DNA here is from genome assembly GCF_002925995.2 of Terrapene triunguis. Lineage (NCBI taxonomy): Eukaryota > Metazoa > Chordata > Testudines > Emydidae > Terrapene > Terrapene triunguis. The sequence goes on from NW_020664435.1 coordinate 34,000,168, forward strand.
TCTTGTTGAGTAGCACTTTACTACACGTGTTGCTCTATTCAATTGATGGAGCTAATAGTGGAGGAACAGTGACAGAATCTGTCCCTTAGATTGGCCTCCAGGAGTATTTGGGGACAGAGTCTGAACTCAATGGCACTACTCATGGAGTAGAGTGTTACTCAATGTTAATAAGAGTGGTAGAAACTGGCCCCAGATAAAAATCTTCCAAAAATGTGTTGAAAGTAAACTAACTAATTAAATAAAGAAATAAACAAAATAAAATGTGATCCAAGACTAAATATTGTCACATCACTTGGTACAATGCAGCTGCCAGGACTGCTGAAGCCCATCAGTTCCTTGCTATCTCCTGCTATCACCACAGTGCATCTTCACTCAGAAGTTTTCTCTTGCGGAGAAAGCAAGAAGGCCCGAAACACCTTGCCTCCGCCAAAAGAAGAGTGCAATTGTGTAACCAAATCACTGAAGTCAATTTCTATGGGAAGAAGTGAAGAAACTGGTTGTAAAAAGGGAGCAAACTGGGGCCTGAGTCACTGGAAGGATTTGGGGGTGATGCAGTGAGCAAAGGGGCACAGTCAGGGAGATCAAACAAAGATTCAAAGTTTGGCTAAGCTCTAACTTCCTGGCTGTGTATTCATATAAAACCGCCTCATTTTTTGAGGGTTGCTCATTAGGGCTGTCAAGCGATTAAAAAAATTAATTGTGATTAATTGCACTGTTAAACAATAATAGAATACCATTTATTTAAATATATTTGGAAGTTTTCTACATTTTCAAATATATTGATTTCAATTATAACACAGAATACAAAGTGTACAGTGCTCACTTTATATTTATTTTTGTTTGAACATATTTGCACTACAAAAAACAAAAGAAATAGTATTTTTCAATTCACCTCATACAAGTACTGTAGTGCAATCTCTTAATTATGTACAAAACCCCCTGCATTAAAAAATAAAATAATGTAAAATTGTAGAGCCTACAAGTCCAGTCAGTCCTACTTCTTGTTCAGCCAATCACTCAGACAAATACGTTTGTTTACATTTGCAGAAGATAATGCTGCCCGCTTCTTGTTTACAATGTCACCTGAAAGTGAGAACAGACATTTGCATGGCACTGTTGTTGCTGGTATCGCAAGATATTTACGTGCCAGATGCAGTAAAGATTCATATGTCCCTTCATGCTTCGACCAGAGGACAGGCATCCATGGTGATGATGGATTCTGCTCGATAATGATCCCAAAGCAGTGCGGACCGACGGATGTTCATTTTAATCATCTGAGTCAGATGCCACCAGCAGAAGGTTGATTTTCTTTTTTGGTGGTTTGGGTTCTGTAGTTTCCGCATCAGAGTGTTGCTCTTTTCAGACTTCTGAAAGCATGTTCCACACCTCATCCCTCTCAGATTTTGGAAGGCACTTCAGATTCTTAAATCTTGGTTCGAGTTCTATAGCTATCTTTAGAAATTGCACATTGGTATCTTCTTTGTGTTTTGTCAAATCTGTAGTGAAAGTGTTCTTAAAATGAACAATACGTGCTGAGTCATCATCCGAGATGGCTATACCATGAAATATATGGCAGAATGTGGGTAAGACAGAGCAGGAGACATACAATTCTCCCCCAAGGAGTTTAGTCACAAATTTAATTAATGAATTTTTTTTAACGAGCGTCATCAGCATGGAAGCATGTTCTCTGGAACAATGGCTGAAACATAAAGAGACATATGAATCTTTAGCACATCTGGCATGTATATATTTTGCAAGGCCAGCTACAACAGTGCCATGTGAACACCTGTTCTCACTTTCAGGTGATATTGTAATTAAGAAGTGGGCAGCATTATCTTCCATAAATAGCAATCCCCTTGCTAAACAAACTTGTTTTTCTTAGCGATTGGTTGAACAAGAATTAGGACTGAGTGGACTTGTAGGCTTTAAAGTTTCACATTGTTTTGTTATTGAGTGCAGTTATGTAACAAAAAACCTACATTTGTAAGTTGCACTTTCATGATAAAGAGATTGCACTACAGTACTTGTCTGAGGAGAATTCAAAAATACTATTTCATTATCATTTTTACAGTGCAAATATTTGTAATACAAAATAATATAACATGAGCACTGCACGATTTATATTCTGTGTTATAATTGAAATTGATATATTTGAAAATGTAGAAAAACATCCAAAGTTATTTAATAAATTTCAGTTGGTATTCTATTGTTTAACAGTGCGATTAATCGTGATTAATATTTTTAATCATGATTAATTTTTTTGAATTAATCACGTGAATTAACTGCAATTAATCAACAGCCCTACTCATCATTATCATCAAAGGCTCTAAACCCAAAAGATTAGAATCAGGCAAACTTCTTAGGCAGAAATCTGGGTTTTCACTGACTGGCAACAGAACAGGAAAAGGAAGCATGCTCAGGTGTGGAACCCTATATAGAGTTGGAGGAGAGATGCACAACACTTCTGGATTAAAGGAGAAGCCCCACTGCCCCTGCTGCATACGGGAGCTGGAGCCAATCTGAGCTGATTTTTTAAAAAGCAGATAGTGATTTTATTGTAAGGAAGCAGGTGTACTGTGGCACAACTTGGCATTAGCAAAGTAAAGCAAACGGGGAATCAGCATATTAGACCTCATAAATGTCACAGATCCACTTGGGCAGCTGAAATGCAGTGGCCTGTGCTGCAGTGCCTGTGGCAAAGCCAGGTCAGTGTAAGGAAGATTTCAGAGTCGTCTGCTGCAACAATTCCGTGCAGCAACACATTCAAACACTCTTCTAGTACTGTATGCATACACGAAGCAACATGAGCGATAGAATAGATCCATCAGGGGCATGACATTTCACATCCTTTGGAGAAATACATAATCATCCATCGATATTGACTGACTGGAAAGTGGTCCCAGGCACACAGACAGCCTCTTTAAGTTATCAAATATGGTCAAGCATATCAAAACACCAGGAACAAAATTACCAGAATAGCCAATTAATCCTAATCAAGAGCAATATAAAAATCATTCATGACCCTAACTACTTCAATCCAAAAGAAGGCTTGAACCTGCATTGGAACCTACCCAAAATCTCATTAGTCTCAAGATGCACCTTTATTTGAAAAGCCAGTATACGCTCAGGCTCCTACTCTAAATGGCGGCATTTGATACTGCATGGTAGCTGGAAAGCATATGGATTTTTTTAAGACAAGAATATTAGCACAATCCCCTTGCTAAGCAAAGCACTAATTTATTCAAATGTCTGACCATATCATGAGGAAGGATCAGCATTCACAGTTCTTCAGGCATATAGGTCCTCAGGTTGTTCTGAGAGCTGCTGAGAGCTGATAATTCCTGTAAATAATACCCTGTTTCCCCGAAAATAAGACAGTGTCTTATATTAATTTTTGCTCCCAAAGATGCGCTAGGTCTTATTTTCAGGGGAGGTCTTATTTTTCCTGGAGCTTCGGGGCCTTATATTCCAGGGTGGCCTTATTATCCGGGAGGTCTTATTTTCGGGGGATGCCTTATATTACAGCGAGAGGCAAAACTGGAAGTAGGTCTTATTTTCGGGGGATGTCTTACTTTCGGGGAAACACGGTAGTTGCACAGCCATGTCTATAGTTTTCAGTAGCCAGGATGGGAAAAAAATACAGACATCCGCATAAACAACGGTGAACCCAATTGCAGAGAACAGTCTAGTGCGAGATTGCAATTCTAACCATCAAAAGGTCCACTGAGTACATCCCAGAATCTCTTGATCTTCTCTGTAAAAAATGTAGCAAGCTCAGCACAGAAATCATATGAGGAAACTAATAGTAGTGAGAAGCAGTCTAGGTTAATCAGAGTGTGACCTACAGGAAAGAGGTCAGCTGGAGAGTTCTATACCTTGTCTATAGCTGAGAATGAGGAAAACCTCCAATGGCCTCAATGTTTACATGGTACAGCAAGGGGCCAGGAAAGCAAGAGCTCCCCATTACAACTGATAATAGCTGTTGTTTAAATATCTACAACTCAGACAAAAAGGGGGATTTAGTTGGTAACAAAACCACCAAAGGAACCTCAGAAATCAAATGGAATCAACAACCTACAGGACCAGACAGAAACAGAGAGACATAGGCATTGATCAGGGGTGACTGAGTAGCTTCTATGCTGAAATGCTCAAGATCACTGAGCTCAGGTCACCAGCAAAATGTTCAACCCAGGTTGAAAGACTAGTTTAAGTGTATAGCTGGTATTATGGGATTATTTTCTCAGCCCTCCAAGGAAAATCCAGAGTCCATCTCTTCCTTGAAGATACATTCTAACACACCTCCAAAATGACAATAAAGACAAGAATCCTCCAGGATTCCAACAGAAAGAAGTTCTAAGGCTATGAAATGCCTCCAAACAACCTCAGGACTTATGTGCCTGCAGAACTGTGAATTCTGGTCCTTTCCCAGGATACAGCCAAACATTTGAATAAACTTGACTCAGCTGTTAGCAATCAGGATGAAACATACCTCAATTATTCATATACTAATGAGACACAACAAAGGATAGTATCAAGACCGAAATCTGTGTATCAGTAAAAGTCTAGGATGCAGGGCAAAGAGTAATAAAGGGGGTCTGTGTCTGGCTGTAGTTTGTGGAGGGGAGGGTGAAAAATGCTTTCCCTCTTACCCTGCACACTTCATGTAAGGACCAGACATAGCAACACTCCCTAAACACAGAGCACTGCAGAGACCACTCCTTCCTAGCAAGTCACATCAAAGTGGTAGGGAGGAGACAGTGATATGGGATGCTGGTCAGCTGCTCTGGCAATGAGAAAGTTGAACCATCCAAAGGGATGGTAAAGTGTGTACACTCCCCCTGTGTACAGGCAGCGCCGGGAGCAATTGGGACTCATGAGGCACAATTCCTGCTAGAGTTCCCCTTGAGGCACAACAGCTCCAGACCTCCCCCATTGTGCACCAGTGCCTATTTGTCACAATCTGGCCCCGAAGGTGCCTTTATCATTGGTCAACAAATCATATGCTACTAGGGTTTCTGAGTAGCAGTCCTGCACCATACAATGGATAACAGTGGGACAGTTGCAAATGCTACGTGCAGTGATGGTTATGAGTCACATTTTTCAGCAGGCAGTAAGCATATCTACAGAATATTTCCCCACAATCCCAGGCAGACCTGATTTTGTCATGTCCCATTTTTATCACTGTAATTTCTAGCATTAAACCACGGTGAGGAAATATCACTGAAAACCCAAGTTCCACTTATATATGATTTCCACTTTGTTTGGGGCCTATTGTGTCCCCAGTTGGTCCATATGTCTCACATCTTAAAGGACCATCATTACATATCTGCTCTTTGATAGACTGAGAGGAATGGCTGGTGGGGATCATATACTTACATTTTTTCTGGGACACTGGCTTAATTTACTTTAACATTTCTGCTAGCAAACCTAACTCTTAGCAACAAATATGACCTTGGTAACACAGAAGACCAAATACAGAGTATGCAACCTTACGCTATGAAGTTTTAACACTTTGTGCCAAGGACATTAATAAAACACGACACATACTTCTTTAGTTATCACATTTTGGCAATCTTTGGACTTACTGAAATGTTAACCAAATATGAGTGAGTGCTCTCAGATGAAAAAGAGACAGAACAAGAATCTTATAAGTAGAGCATTTGCAACTTTTCACTCAGACCTGATCCTGCAAACACTTATGCACATGGTATACTTTATGCACAATTAGTCTCATTGAAGTCAATGGGACAACTCGTGCATAAAGTTCAATGTTTACAGGAGCGGGGAGCCAGTTTGTAGCTATCTCCAAAAACAATGGGGTGGGTGAAAAATGCTCCCATCAAAGTTAGTAGATTATATTGAAATCTATAATTTTACAAGAAAAAAAAATCCTGGGCTTTAAAGATTAATATGTACTTATTTGGCATTTCTAATGCTGTCATAAACCCAAACATTGTTGCACCATATTTAAAAGGCAGAAGCTAATATACAGCATTTCTCATACTGTGAGGCTAAGTATCCCTGAGGAAGCCTTGACCTCTTCCAAAGGAAGTGCAAGCCACACTAGGAAAAAATCGGAAGAGAGCAATATTTTTCATTTCTTGCTGCAGCACTTTTACTTAGGGCTCAGCAAAAATAGAACAATCTATTGACTACTGGAGACTAAATACATGAATATTATCTACTCTGTAGACAGTTTTGCTAAACTCTACACATCAATGACCCACCAAAGAATATACAGCCGAATACATTTATTTTTTCTTTCCACATATTTTCCACATATTTTCTTTTCCACATATTTTAATCTATTGTTAAAATGTTTCCATTAGAGAAAGCCAGTAATTACAGGAAAAATAATACAGTAGTATTTGATGAACCCTACTTCAGGTATACATCAGGGGAACATATATAGAATTTTATTTGAAAAAGCTGTTCTTGTAATATCATTCCTCTGAAAGACTCATCTTCTGTGAGACAAACACTAACCTCCATCATGCACCCTCACCACCCCATCATTATGTTACTGAAGAAGAGGGTTAGATCAAACTAAGTTTAAAAAACATCTAACTCCCCCATGGGCCCTCCACTGTATCCTATTCTATTCTATATTCAATTTTTGGACCCCAATCAACCAACCACTTAAGCACGTGCATAAAAGAGGTTGTGGTCCTTTGGAAAAACAGTATGTGATCATATAATTAAAGACTGTACCATCATGTTTATGCACAGGAGTATTGAATTAAGGTTCTCTCAGCCAAAAGGTTGTAAGAATGTTTAACATGGGCAAAACAAGGTATTCTCCCCTAACTTTGTTTTTCATAATGGCTCAACAGTTTTTGCTGAAACTTGAGATAGAAACCCAGCCTGGAAAATTTCAGCCCAAATGGTTATTGTTTTGCTATGTTGTAAGTAACTGAAAACAGGGGTTTTATAATGAAAAGTATTAAGCAACCTTAACTATAAATTTCACTACCAGCACCACTATAATTCTGGAAGCATTAATTGCAACACCATAAATAATGTTGAATTCCATTTTGTACTGAAAGCAGGCATTCAACGTCTTCATTTTGTATGAAAATTATCTAGAGTATCTTCCCCAAAGTTACAGTACTTATTCTTTGAGTACAGAATGAGTTTTCTGAGAATTTACAAGTAAATCAATTAATTAGTTTAAGTTCAAGTTAATTAAAAACTGGATCCTTTAAAAAATTTAACCTGTGTCAGTGTTTTGTTAGTTTCAAATGACTGTAACAATGGATAATTCAGATACTTCAAACTTTCCATATAGTTAACATTAATTGAAACCTTATTCCATATAGTTAAAATTAATTGAAACCTTATTGAAACTTATTCATGGACTATATTTGAAAAAAATAGGGCTATTATTAACAATTATTTTGTCTAATTGTTATGATTAGAGAGGCTATTCTGGCTCAAGTCAACACCTCAGGTAACTCTAAAGTGAGGTCATTGTAACATCAGAGATAACCCAACCAATCACCACCTTTCCTCTACAGATAATTTGTGTGCACCAATTCTGTTGGTTGTAATGATTCAGTGGTATGAGGGAGACTTGTCCACGTGTGCCAAGAGTTCTCATTGGCAGATTCCATGGCCAACTGTTACTGTACTTTAAAGATTCCATGGCTGCATGCTAGCTTGGACAGCAGTGCTTGAAAGGCTCCCCAGGGCACTGCTTCCTTGACCCCATGGCACAGTAAGACAGTACTGCCATGGAAACTGAGGCAGGAGTGCAATGGGAGCCTTTAAAGAACAGAGATATTTGGACTCAGGGACTGAGCTTCCCATCGCTCCTTTCACACAGCACCAGTCTTTCAACACAGCCCTCCAAACCAATATATCTATTGCAAATTAAGGGGCAGATTCATCAGTACACTTTGGCTGCTTTGTGTTGTTCTGGTGATGCAAAGCAGCTGTACATCCAGCTTAACTGGCTAGGGGATTCTTGCCATTTTGCAGTGCTCTGGCATACCAGTGAACTGGCCTTAAAGGTAAAACTTTTTAAAAACTGATGTAAGACTTTATATTTTCAGATCCATAGAAGTATTATATGGTAGCATTCACTTTGGGGTTCTTGTTTAGTATTTGAGTATGATGTTTATAATAATTTTTAAAAACTAAGAAAATTCCTAGAAAAAAACAAAGTTAAGATTGTGTTAAGGTTGAGAATACGTATTTATAATGTAAAGGTAAAAATTATTGCAGGGATATTTTAATTATCTCAACAACAAGCGTTAAAAACTCAGGAAATTCACAGTTAAGGTTACGCTTGTAAGAAAATCAAATATGTAAAGTGTTATGCTCTGATACACTCCAGAATAGCAATCCAAAAACACACAAAAATGAAGCAAGAGATGCAGATAGGTTGTCAATGAAAACATGTAATAACCATGAACTAGTTAGCTCAGCAACTGTCTAAAAAAACATGATAACAGCCCGAACAGCTGATATATAGCAGTGGGCCATGAGCAGCTGCACACACCCAATGTTACGCATGCAAACACAGTCTTAAACAGGAACAGGAACACTGAGTTCAGGGAGCAAGAACCAGAAACAGAACAGAAACAAGGAGCAGGAAGCAGGGAGGCAACACACACACCAGTCATCACACTTTGCTTCCTTCTCCCCCGAGTTCAGCGGTGCCTGGCTGAAGACACCAGGTGATCCCACAGCCATAGCTTATACCTCTGATTCAGCTCAAGGGGCGGATGTTGGTGCTGTGGTGCAACATCACCCAACCGGCCACATGACATAATCATATGCAGAAAGAGCATCCTCTTCCCTCTCTGTTCCCCTTTCAGTAGGCAGTATATCTCTCTGGTTAACAACGTATTCTCCCTGTGGTTCTTGCCATGCTCCATACCTGCAGCCCACAAGATCACATCACAAGTATTGAAAATGCTTCCAGACCCTTGCATAACAGACACTGCATGTCCAGGATAGAATGCCTGGACTCTTGCATGGATATGCTTGTTGAAACTCAGATATTTCCTAGTCACATCAGTCAGCTTCAAGGACAGCAAAGGATTGGGATGAACCTTTTCCATCAGCACAGAAAACTTTTTCCTCATAGGTCAGCTGAAGAGCTGATAGAACAGGGCCTCTTCAATATTTTCATGAGGTGTATTCTGAATATTATATAAAGCATGACTTGATGCAATGGGGAAGCATGTACCTCGACATTCCTCCAGTATGAGAGCTACACGCTTCTTCAGAGTCCATGCAGTCTCTCCATTATCCCATTTCCTTGGAGCTGGTACGTAGCAGATTTATAATGTACTGTACCAATACTCATCAGAAAGCCTTCAAACTCTTTTGATGCAAAAGGTGTCCCATTATCTAAAACAAGACTTTCTGTAGGCCAAAACTGCAAATAAAGTGGTTAGGCAAAAACTGAGCTCCTTCGAGGTGCCTTGTGACATTATGAATGCAAAGGGGCAATGTGAGTAATAGTCTATAACAGTGTAACCATGCAGTGCAATCAAGGAGCTAGTACCATCCATTTCAATTCTCTGGCATGGTCTTTTTTCAACAACCAGTTTCAAAGGAGCTAGAGGAAAAGTAGTTCTATGCATTGTCACACGAGGCTCAATGTCTGAGTGCAGTCCTATGCCACCAAGCATAACTACAAAGAAGTTCTTTCATCTTCATTAGTCCCAAAAGTCCTTCATTAACCACATCCAGGATTGCTTGTCAAAACACTGCTGGAATGATCACTCTGTCTCCTTTGCATAAGACATGTTGAGTAGCATGTCTTCACCGTGAGCTCAAAATGAATTTTGTAGAATGTAGACAACATTTTCTTGTAAAGCACATGTCACCTTGCACAGTTCAGCATCTTGAAGAGTGGCATCAGCAGTCCATCCTAAATCAATTGTTCTATCTTTCTGTAAAAAGCATATGGTGCACTCTTCCATTTCAGTATACGAGCTTACCAACCTAGCAGAATTTCTTGAAAGAGCTTTGGCAAGTAAATGATATCTTCCATTGATACATACCAAATTAAAGTCATACTGCTGCAAATGAATAATCCACCGCTGCAGCCTCATGCTCAGCAGGTCAATGGCCTTATGATAGAGGCCCAGAATATCATTATGCTCAGGAAGAGTCTTCACAAAGACAAGAATGTCATCCAAATGGTAACATACTCCCTGAATATTATCCAGGAGTTGAGAGACCACTCTCTGAAATACCTTTGGAGCACAGAGTAAGCCAAAAGGGAGTCATTGATAGCAGTACCTCCCAAATGGCATGCTACAAGTCAGTAACAGCTGCAAACTTTCAGCCACAGGTATTTGTCAATAATCAGATTGGTAGTCTAACAAAGAGAAAATCCAGGATCTGCTTACCTGGTAAATTACCTTTTTGAAGGTTGGTAATTGAAACTGCTCACCTTTCACATATTTATTAAGTGCCCTAAAATCTGTGCACTCAAATATCACCATTCTTCTTATATACGATCATCATGGGTGAGCGCCAATCTGTAGGCCCTTCCCTCTCCCAAATGATACCATTATCTTTTGTGAGCTACACTTCTGCTCAGACCTTGTCCACAAGTGCAGGAGGTACACAATGTTCAGGCAGTACAAAGGGCTTGGCGTTCAAATCCAACCGCAGAGAGTATGCATATCCCATGGACAAAATACCATCACCGTTAAATAAATCACAGTATCTCTGAACGATACTTTGGGTATCCACTTCTACTCTAACCAGCAAAACATCACTGAGTTGTCCCGTGTAAGTTCATGCATAATGCCAAGCTGTAAACATAGACCGTAGGACAATAATGGAACAGCATTCACAACCACGACTTTAACAATGTAAAATTTTGCAGTCAAGGCTACACCTTTGTAGACCACAGGGCATACAAGTTCACCTATTGTCTGCAAGAACATCTTGCAAGAAAATTTAACATGGTAAGGTAAGAATACACTGTTAAGGCACCCAAACAACCTTGACTCCACCCAGCAGTGATGCCATAAGGGGAAAATATATAAAAGAGAAGTTAATCTTTAAAAATCAGTGTCTTTAAAAATCAGTTTAATCTGGATTCAAACATTAAAATGTCAATCATGATCATATGCTTACTGCATGACATTTCTTACCTTACCACTAACCTAAACTCCAAATTTCCTGGGTTTGTAATGCTTGGCTTGGGAAGAATTACAATATCCCTATCATATGTTTTTATCCTTAATTTACTGAAAATTTTGACTATTTTTGAGATTCAGGAGCATCCACTGAGAGTATTTCCCTTCTTCTAAATGGCAATGGCCCTTTAATGGGCTTCAGGAATGTTTGCCTGTTTCCTAGTGGCTGGCATTGTTAGTACAATTATTTTGAGCTAGTTTAATTTGATGGAAAAGTTTCTGAGGCAGAAGGATTGCTCTAAAATCAAGACTCTGGAATAGTCCTTTTAAGGCTGGCTATGACTTCCAGGGACAGAGAACTTTTTTTTCTAGGCTGGGAAAGTATAACACACAGCAGAGGGGGCTAGACTGAGCACCATACTCTAGAACTGTTGTTTGCTGTTGCCTGTCACTCAAGCAGAGGAAAGAACACCTAGCATTTAGCAATTGGTGAGCTGATGGGTGCACAATAGCCTTCTGTTCAGTTCGAAAACCATAATTATTTAACATAGGTTTTATTTCCTGTTGGAGGTTTGATCTGAATATATATCTATATCTCTATATCTCTGCAGCTCTTCCATGTGCTACCATAATAACAGGATCTCACACAATAATAATTGTGGTATCATAATGTCAGCTCTTCCATCATTCCTTTGAATGACATTTTTAGCATGACTATTACTTTTTAAATATTGTTTTAAATAACGGTTAGATTTGGAAGGTGAAATCTGAAGTGCGACAGGGAAAGGCATTACATACAATCAGTGATCTGTGGAAAGGGACAAACTGCAGTAAAGTGTGTATGTTTGCAGATAAATAGACATGATTAGACACATGGTCATCTCATTTAGTATGTACAAATCTAAAGAAATAAGTGCTAGGTCAACAAATGACAAAATGAATTATACCTTAAGGAGAAATGCTCTTCTAAACTGATTTTTAAAAAGATCTGGATGTTGATGGTGGAAAATAGTAGCAGCTAGGAAAGCAAACAGAATACTGAGGTATCTAAATAGAAGAGGAGAGCACAAATTAGAAAGGGAGTTAATTTTGGCACTGCATAAACAGCTGATGGAACTACACCTAGATTATAGTGCATAATTATGGGTACCAAGGGCTATTAAAGCAACTGATTACAGTAATGAATTACTTTTAAATCATGAGAAGTAGTATGATTCCTTTTCAGGATGGAAAGTGAGCTATAGTATTGTCAGCTGCTTTCCTTGGCATTCTTTTCACTTTTGTCCTTGAGAGTGATAATTTCATGATACAATAGTCAAACTCTACTCACTGTGTAACTCACAATACAATGCAAAAATAAACAGCAACTTACCATGATGATGAGTGCTCAGGTATTTTACCATAGTGATGATAGGCATGATATAAGGGCATTAATAAAGAGACAGGCAGGCACACAAATAATAAAGTAACCAATTATGTATTTGTGATTATTTTTCAGACCCAACAATCCTTTATTTGTAACACCTTTGACTTCCAATACTTTTAGAACCAAATGGATAATACATTGCAGGAAGAATATTGGAAAATTGAAAACGATGTAAAAGAAGACAAAGGCTGAGGTAGTTATGAGGAGAGGGGAAGAAAATTAAGCTCGTAGTTACCACCAACCTGTCCCTAATGATATACACAAAATATTTCCTAGCTATCTAATTATGTGTTTTATACTAGTCTGATCATCATGATATCTGAACAATTATTTCAATTACTACAAATGTCTTCAATCCCTTTCAAGGGTGGAGAACCTTAACCTGCTCTTCAATTCATCCTGCAGCACTAGTTCTGTTTGCCAAAATGGCCCACCTGGCATTCTTATTCCACCCTGAGGTCCAAGCCATTTAACACTGCGTTTTGAGTATGGGTTAAGACAGTTCATACCCAATACTAATATCTTTATCTTATAACGATCAACTTAATTTTACTAAATAAAACCGTGGATACAGATGACAACCCGCTGAGTCTGAAGATAACTTAGGGCAACCAACTACTAGATGGTTCTATTAGTCTTTGGATGGTTTTAATTAGTTTATCATCATTATACTTGACAATTGATTTGTACAGCAGGATTGCTATAAATCTTGACCAGAGTTTTTCCTGGTTTAACCCCATCCGGGTGTATTTGACCACCTTTCAGCACCTAGAGTGTCCTCTCATGCTTACTTTTTTTTAATTTCACACTCTAAAAGCCCAACTTTCATCTGCTCTGACCAGCCCACAGATCCCCAGTGCTGTTTATTATCTATTCTAATCTCTTCACCATAAAACAAGAGCAGATTCGTGGTCCTTCCTTCTCCACTGAGCAGCAAGAGAGAGAGAGGAGATGACATTAAGGAGGAGAATGAGACCATTGTATCAAGTGGATATGCTCAGAAATGCTCAGATAGGTCCTTGCATGACCCTCACCACCTTAGGTAGACAGATAGTTGAACCCAGGGCCGGCTCCAGGGCTTTTGCCGCCCCAAGCAGCCCCCCCCCCCCCCAAAAGCCACGATTGCGATCTGCGGCACTTCGGTGGCAATTCGGCGGGAGGTCCTTCAGTCTGAGTGAAGGAGTGAGGGACCCTCTGCCGAATTGCCGCTGAATAGCTGGTCGTGCGGCGCCCCTCCGGAGTGGCCGCCCCAAGCACCTGCTTGCAAAGCTGGTGCCTGGAGCCGGCCCTGGTTGAACCCAAATAGGCCTGTGTATTTGCAGTTATTGTGTGAAAAGGAGTACCATCCATCAATTACTTAGTCAAGATAATCTAAAGTTTTTTCTTTGAGACCCTACATCAGATTTAACAAACAAATAACACCATATAAATTTAAATGCCTTAGCTGCCCTCCAAATAAAATGGTTGGTTCTAGATTGGTGAAATTCAGTAAGTCAGAGGTCTAAAGATAATTGTCCTTATTACATTTCCTTTCTGCCCTTAGAACTAATTGATACTTTTCAAAATCAGCTCATGGTTTCAAATACATCATATCCAATTTAAATTTTCCATTTGATTGCACACCATTATATTACCTTTCTCAGATGGACAAGCAAAACAAGAATATGATTTGCATGATATTACTGTAATAAATTATCCAAACCTTTCTGCTGTGGATCATTGCCTTTTTTCATCTTTTTTCCTCTTACGTGTTTATTGACTTATATTAGATCTGATTACCTTTACTATGTAAAAAGTAATAAAGCTAGCAAGAATGCACTCAAGTGTATAGTGACATGTCTTTATAATGCAACCAAAGCGGGAACCAGATTTCCAAGATATAAAATCTGCTTATGCTTTTGTAGGGAGCTTTCATCCCAAATCACCTGCAATGAGCAGAAGATTAAACCTCAGCAATGAGAAAGTGTAGAGAGCGAGTAAACTAACTCTTTAAAGGCCTGTGCCTACTCCCATAGAAGTAAAAGGGAACTTTACCACTGACTTCAGTTAGGATCAGACCCTAATAGATGTTCATGAGGACAAATAGATCTAGTTCTGAGGAGTGGTGAGTATCCACTCAGCTGCTAACTAACCTGGGCCCTAAAGCTACACCCTGTAAGACTGTCTGTAAATGAATACAGTGAATACCATGACCAAAGGCATCCTGGCAATGTGCCATTTGCATGGAACAGATTTAAAATTTTTTATTAAAGTGAATGTTTAAAATTAAATATACAGAGGTTAAGAGGGAAGGTACTGTACATCTGGGGTCAGGCTTGGGTTATGAGGGATTACAGGTATCAGTTGCAAGGGTGAAGAGATACATACATATCACATAACCGGCAAAGTTTTTAAAGTGTCAGTGGATAAGTGGGCTCGGGTACGCCACCCATAGAATGAATAAGGAGTCCAAGTCAGTATCGGTGTAGCAGATAAGTACATGGGTGGGGTGCGTCCCTTGGTCCGTTAGGGAAGGAAGCGGGTTATTTCCCTGGTCAGCAGTCTCAGTTACTCAGTGTGGTATTGGCGGTGTCCTGTGATGTGTTCCGTATAAATTGTCTCTGGTACTATAAATGATTCCTATACATCAGGAAGTCTCAACAGTTTCCAATGGGAATTTTATCCATGTAGCTGGAAGTAAAATTTGCCACAAATATGTGAATTTTACTTATCCTCTTACAGACACTACAGCAGTCTATTGGAACATATTTAATAGCCAGGATGTGTAGCCTGATTCTAATAGTTCTTCCACAGACAATGACCCTTTCAACGTGGAAATACATAAATAGAGAAGAAACATTGTGCGCTAATAGAAACCTCATGGCTCAAGGGCTGCTATAACTCAGATTAATATGACCCTGAAAAATATTCTTTTTTCAAACATAAAGAACACTACTAAGACTTATAAACTAGATTTTTGAACCTGGTTGACTCTTCATTATTTTACATCCATTTTTATTTATTTGCATTCCTGGGGGGGGGGGGCGGTGTGGAATGCTAGTCAGGGGCATAGCAAGGCCCTGGTGCAAGAATAGGTTAGGGGCCCCCTTCCCAATTCCAAAATCTAAAATGTTGCTGAATTTACCATCTTGGAAAATCAGAATATATCCATCTAATCCATAAATACACAAACACAATATGCAGGCTATCTATATACAGAAAAGTTCTAATTACACATTTATACAAATTGCTCACTGGCAGTGATGTAGTGCTAAATTTTACAGTTCAGGAGCCCTGCAGACAAGATCTCAAATTGGTAATTCTGTCACGTGTGAGACTGTCTCCAATATCTATCTTGTATTTGGCATCATCATCAGATAAAGCACCCATATTCAAAACCTAACTAAGATTTTACCAGTTTATCTAATAGAAAATCTACACAACAGAAATTGTGAGACAAAACAAAACACCACAAAAACTACAAAACACATGCAAGCCCAGCTTTTATATGCCAAACTTTAAACTAAGTAGCAAGGTATATCCAAAGCACACATACAGTTAGTCAAAAAGCCCAGTCGCTTGAGTCAGTAATGTGTTACTCCAGTTTCAAATGGGTGCAAATCTATTGAAACTAAATGAAAGGAGCTACACCACTATAAAAGAGAAGTAATGCAATGGGGACTCAAGCCCTAAATCTTTATACCTGAACCCATAATTTTGCCTATAGAAAAACTTGCAATTTGAGCACAAACAGCATTTGCTTTTTAGTCACCAGTCATATGCACGAAATGCAAAAAGGTGTCGTCACAAATATACAGACACTCTTGAAAATGTGGTCTCCGTGTCAGAGAAACCAAACATAATAATCCATACAGCCATTCAATTTAAAAAAACCCTATTAAAACGACTATATCCTCAGCATTTTTCAAAGATCACGATAGCTAATCCATTTTACAGTACAGTCACTTATGATATGTCTGCTTCTATATCCTACAAATGTTACCTGACCAAGATAAAAAGCCAGCCTCATCCACACCTGTAACATCATCTAATTACCTCTAAAGGCAGGTCTACACTACTGCTGCCGGTCGATCTATGCTACACAATCTGAGTTACGTTAGTAGCATAACTCAAATCAACGTAGCTTAGATCTACTTACCGCGGGGTCCACACTACGCTATGTCAATGGGAGATGCTCTCCTGCCGACATTGCTTCCACCTGTCATTCAGGTGGAGTACAGAAATCGATGGGAGAACGCTATCCCATTGATTGAGCGTGTCTTCACTAGACCCGCTAAATCAATGCCACTGCATCAATTGCAGCAGCACCGATTTAGCTCCGTAGTGAAGACAAGCCCTAAGTTGCACACACTATTTGGATAGGGTTTGACCCTACTCCATATGCAGAAAGGTTCACTGGTATGCTCCATCTACTTTTGGACCACTTCATCACCCAATGTAACTGGCTGATTAGATCAGGTTGACAATGGTTTTCCATTGTCAAAAAGCTGCATAGGAGCTAGAGTGCACCAGTGAATCTATCCTAGTTAAGAGAAAGACAAGGTGGGTGAGGTAATGTATTTTGTTGAACCAATCTCTCTTGATGGAAGAGACAAGCTTTCGAGCTTCATGGAGCTTTTCTTCAGCTCTGTGAAGCCTGAAAGCTTGTCTCTTCCATCAAGAGAGGTTGGTCCAACAAAAGATATTACCTCACTCACCTTGTCTCTCACATCTCCTGGGACCAATATAGCTACAACACTGCAAACGACAATAGTTAGGAGAAACACATTCCAACAGAGTAAAGAGGCTAATTGTGATATGAGATAACTGGCTCTGTGGATGAGGGGAAAGCAGTGGATGTGTTATTCATTGACTTTAGCAAAGCTTTTGATACGGTCTCCCACAGTATTCTTGCCGCCAAGTTAAAGAAGTATGGGCTGGATGAATGGACTGTAAGGTGGATAGAAAGCTGGCTAGATCATCAGGCTCAACGGGTAGTGATCAATGGCTCCATGTCTAGTTGGCAGCCGGTTTCAAGCGGAGTGCCCCAAGGATCGGTCCTGGGGCCGGTTTTGTTTAATATCTTTATTAATGATCTGGAGGATGGTGCGGACTGCACTCTCAGCAAGTTTGCAGATGACACTAAACTGGGAGGTGTGGTAGATACACTGGAGGGTAGGGATCGGATACAGAGGGACCTAGACAAATTAGAGGATTGGGCCAAAAAAACCTGATGAGGTTCAACAAGGACAAGTGCAGAGTCCTGCACTTAGGACGGAAGAATCCTATGCACTGCTACAGACTAGGGACCGAATGGCTAGGTAGCAGTTCTGCAGAAAAGGACCTAGGGGTCACAGTGGACGAGAAGCTGGATATGAGTCAACAGTGTGCTCTTGTTGCCAAGAAGGCTAACGGCATTTTGGGCTGTATAAGTAGGGGCATTGCCAGCAGATCGAGGAACGTGATCATTCCCCTTTATTCGACATTGGTGAGGCCTCATCTGGAGTACTGTGTCCAGTTTGGGGCCCCACACTACAAGAAGGATGTGGAAAAATTGGAAAGAGTCCAGCGGAGGGCAACAAAAATGATTAGAGGTCTGGAGCACATGACTTATGGGGAGAGGCTGAGGGAACTGGGATTGTTTAGTCTCCAGAAGAGAAGAATGAGGGGGGATTTGATAGCTGCTTTCAACTACCTGAAGAGGGGTTCCAAAGAGGATGGAGCTTGGCTGTTCTCAGTGGTGGCAGATGACAGAACAAGGAGTAATGGTTTCAAGTTGCAGTGGGGGAGGTCTAGGTTGGATATTAGGAAACACTATTTCACTAGGAGGGTGGTGAAGCACTGGAATGCGTTACCTAGGGAGGTGGTGGAATCTCCTTCCTTGGAGGTTTTTAAGGCCCGGCTTGACAAAGCCCTGGCTGGGATGATTTAGTTGGGAATTGGTCCTGCTTTGAGCAGGGGGTTGGACTAGATGACCTCCTGAGGTCCCTTCCAACCCTGATATTCTATGATTCTATGATTCTATGAGGCCACTCCCTGTCTGCCTCCAGCAATCCCACTCTCCAATTGCCCCCCACAACCCTCTGCAGCACCTGCCCTGCCTCCCACACTCTGCATCCCCCTCCATCCCATCCCATCCCAGCTTGCACTTCCCACCCAGCCCCCAGCAACCCCAGACCTC
The DNA here is from genome assembly GCF_002925995.2 of Terrapene triunguis. Taxonomy (NCBI): domain Eukaryota; kingdom Metazoa; phylum Chordata; order Testudines; family Emydidae; genus Terrapene; species Terrapene triunguis. Next base: position 34,018,865 of record NW_020664435.1, read on the forward strand.
CCAGTCCACCCCTGCACCTTTCTGGATGAGCTCCTCACTGTTGAAGTGATGGCCTCAATATGAGTCCAAGGTGGCAGCAGTGATGGGGCAGGGGCTAGCCGGGCAGCAGGGCCCACAGGGGACAGGCACAAAGGGACAGCGACAGCTGGGTGCCACCGGGAGCAGCCCACGCTGGGGGCAGGGAGCAGCTGGGGAGGGTATGGGAACACTTCCCTGGCAACCCACCTGGCAGGAGGTCATTACCTGTGCCTTTAAGCTGCATGGGGTGGGGGGAAGTGCTTGCTGGCAGTAGGACGCTTCTTGCTCCTCAGAGCCATGTCTGCCTATAGGTAGATTATGGCATAATTACAATGGTGTCCAAGGTAGAGTGGCCTTTGCTGGGTAGGCCCCCATAACTTCGTGGGCACCGGTCTGACTGCACCACTTGCACCATTATAGCTAGGCCCCTGATGCTAGTCAAATAAACCTGCACTGAGACTTAAGGTCTGAGTTTATAATCTGAACATAAAAATGTTTAAAATTCAGGACCAGTTTTCCCCCCATTGTTTGAAGGTAGCTACCCACCCTTGACCAGTTTTAAATAGGTCGAGAAAAGTAAGAGTAATGTTGATCATTGAAGTACAGCCATGGGGAAAGATTTTTTTAAAATCAATTGTTCTTAATTCTGTTTCATTTCACACTGACAGTTTTTTATGCTCTTTTAAAATTTATAACATTCCTATAAGCAACTTGAAATGCAATAAATACAGTGTTTCAGACACAGAAAGAGAGATCTGAATATGTGAGAGACAATAAGTGTCTGATTTTCAACAGGTCAGGAAGGAAAATGCATGCACAGAAAATGTGTGTGCATTTACACCCTAATTTGCACATGCAATAACCATGATTGCATTCAGATAACCATTTATGTGTCTAACTAGTCATTAGTGCAGCAAATACTAGGTGTAATACCATGTAAGTTAGGAATGATATTCGTGCACATCTTTGCATGCACAATTGCATGCCTCACTTTAGAAAATCAGCTCCTATTTTGCTGTGATTCACACACCAGGTGGGTGCATTTTGTGTGTTATGGTGGAATCTCAATGATCTAGACTGGCTCATGTCTAATTAACACATAATCAATATTCACTTTGGCCAGATCTGTACCACTTAGCCAGAGGCGTAGCGAGCGCCCTCCGTACCCTCCGACCGGAGGGGGCCCCGCAAGGAAGGGGGCCCCTAAAAGTGGCAAAATAAATACCGCATTCCAGTTTCTGCATTGTAAGGGGCCCCGCCCGGACATATGTTCGGAGGGGGCCACCGTTCGGAGGGGGCCACGTTCTTTGTTGCTACAGCCCTGCACTTAGCAGCATACTTTTGCTGGTGTGCAAGGGGGTTAGAGAAATAACAAAACTGTATAAACTCAAAAGGACAAATGAACAGCAAATCCTGAATAAAAATAAACTGGGAAATATTTTTTGAAAACAAAGCAGTTGAATGAGTTAAATTCTCCCCCGCAGCAAACAGTGAATACCCTGACACTTTAGAAGACCGTGCTATAAGAGTTACTCAGAGCCAGATTCAATAAAATCTTCATCCAGCTCCTGTAGTGTAAAAGGATGTGGAAACCTTGAAAAATCAATTTTTTTAGGGATTGTGCAACCTTGCCCAGAAGTCAGCAGCATAGAAATTGGGCAGAGTTCAACAGAATTTAGCCATCAGTTATGTAGAAATGCAGGGCTAAATTCAGAAATGGAGAAGCAAAAAGGGATTATACAAGTAAATTAGTCTCTTACATGGAGTAGAATGTACAAAACAAGGGCCTGAACATAAGAGTAGCTGAACTCCCACCATTCCCTTTGATTTAGGTTGCAAATAGGACTTCTGTGGGAATTCAGGTTTCTCAGCATCTCTCAAGCCCTAGCTGTTAAAACAGGTGTAAGTCCCATGGCAGGGGATGAAGGACGGGAGAAAAATAATGTGATTGATGGATGTGGAGTGCTGCACAGTGGAGGCTGCAGAGGCCAATAGAAAGCCGATCCCTGACACAGCAGGCTGCATTTGTGACAGGCAGACAGCTAAACATAGAGGAAGAGAAAAAGTAACCTTTGTAGCTGCTTAGGCCACTGCAATAAGAAATTCCAGAGAAGGTCACCTAGATATTCCAGGACAATCAGAGCCCTTCCTCCCCCACTCCAATGGGAGAAATATTTTATTATATAAAACATATATAAAATCTGCGTAATGCCTTCAGCGTCTGCGCAGGTATACTTATTTAATTATAACAATTCCCAGCTCTTATCTAGCACTTTCATCAGTTGATCTCAAAGCCTTTTACAAAAGAGGTCAGTATCACTAGCCCCATTTTACAGATGGGGAAACTGAGGCACAGAGCAGTGAAGTGATTTGTCCAAGGTCACCCAAGAGGCTAGTGGCTGAGCCAATAACAGACCTCCAGACTTCTGCAGGCCAGTCCAGAGCTCTATCCCCTAGGCCACTCGGTGTAAAGGAGACTACTAAAGCAGTATAATATTACATCAAACATATTCATGAATACTATATGATCGATATATTTAAGAAAAATAGATGGCTAACAATATATTTTCAATATCTGTCACATATTTAAGTATTATACAAAGCTGCCAGATTTGTAATCTGTTTTTAATAGTGTTAAAAAGCTGCATAGTCCAACAGCAGCCTTTCCTGAGAGATTGTGATCTACCGTCAGCTTTGATTGTGCGGCAAGGAACACTGGAGTCCTCAAGCAGGAAGCGCCAGAATGCAGGGCAATGGGAGGCCCCAGGAGGAAGTAGAGAGGAGAAGAGGGACCTGGGAAGTCGTAGAGGAAGCTGGGAGGAAGATAGGGGCAATGAGGGAGCTGGGGGAGGCCCAGGGAGCAGGGGGTGACTCCCTGCAGAGTCTGTCCTGTATATGCCTTCCCTCACCTGTGCCTAGCTGCTGCTCTCTGTTGGGGACTGTGCTGTTGGGGGCCGGGGACCAGCAGAAGTACTGGAATGCTGTTTGGACTCCTAAAATAAGTGCCAAAACGGCATTCCAGAGCATTAAAGCACAACTCGAGTGCTGGTTAGGAGTTAAAATAGAGGTCAGGATTAATTTCTCACTGGTCTCGTTAGTCACATTTTGAGACTTGCACCACAGCTTTATTGGACTTTCCAAAGCTCCAGAACATCCTCTCCAGCCCTACGGTGTCCACACCCAATTTTGCAGCTTTCACCTTCCAGTCTCTGAGTGACCACGTAAACTTCAGCTCCTCTTGCACAGCTGATAAATTCCAGATTGCTGCAAGTTAGACTACTGTGGTACTTACACCATTTTTCTGACTAATTTACATCCAGTGTTCAACTCGCACCACCAGGAGCACTGGCGGATTTAGCTCATTTAACTATTGCTGGAAGACCTAACCCTGCTGCCATTGCTCAGTCCTTACTTGGGCAAAACTCTCCTTTACCTCAATAGGAGCTTTGCCCCAGCAAGGGCACTAACACTGGGTCCTTACATTTTACACTCCCATGTATAATTAGAGATGTAGTACTGTACACAAACCTATACCCTATTGAAACATTTGAAATGTGAAAAAAATGTTCAGTGGATTTTTAATCCATATTTTATTTTTATAGTGATACATTTAGAAAAAAAAATAAAGAGAACACTACATGTAGGACAAAGAACCTCAGACTTTGTTTCTGATGTTTATATAGCAGGGAAGACAATAATCTTAGGCTAGGTCTACACTACGGGGGGGGGAGGGGCTGACCTAAGATACGCAACTTCAGCTACGTGAATAGCGTAGCTGAAGTTGCGTATTTTAGGTCGACTTACCTAGCTGTGAGGACGGCGGCAAGTCGACCGCTGCCGCGCCGCCGTCGCCTCCACTTCCGCCTCTTGCCACGGTGGATTTCCGGAGTCGACGGCAGAGCGATCAGGGATCAAATTTATCGCGTCTTCACTAGACGTGATAAGTCGATCCCCAATAGATCGATTGCTACCCGCCGATCCGGCGGATAGTGAAGACGTGCCCTTAGGGGTAAAAAAGCCATTGTTTTAAAATAGTCAAAACCACAATGTTCAATTACTGAAAGAATTCTAGTTTTCTTACAAAATGTCGGTATTTTAAGATAAGCGTGTTATTCAGACATCTGACTATTGCGACAATTCAGGTAATAATAAGCAGCATGAGTACCTTGTTGAGCAGAATATAAATTCCTTTCTTGATATCTATCCACAGTGCTCAGTAGAGAACCAGGAGAATCAGGTGACCCTCAAGGAGTGCAGAACTAAAAACCCCACCAGTTCAAAAACCATGAGTGAGGGGGGAAAAATCATGAAATTGGCTTGAAAATCCTAAGATTTAAAAAATTATACAAGTAGGGTTCTATTAATTTGCTTTCTAGTGTTGGAGTGTCTAAGATTCACATTTTCAAGCTATTCTCTGCAAACACAACTTAGTTCTTTTTTAAATGAATGCTGAAATTCTCACATAATAAACTGGTTTCAGCAGTTGGGGAAGCACCACATCTCACAAGACTAGTAATAAAATCACTGGCTACATAGAGTGTGGTCTGTAGTTAGGTCTCGTCTCATCACCCTCCCCAAACTGACAACCATGTGCTTTCCTTAGCACCAGAGATCATATGCTGTTTTTTGTCAGAAAAGTGAATCCTCCACTAGCTCACCATGAAGTATATGGCTTTGTTTGGGAAGTTCCCTGTGGCAGTGGGTGCACCAGGCAATATCTCTCTATGCCCACACTGTACCTGCTAGCATATTATACCAGCCATTTAGTATAAAACGGATTATCCTCTCTGGAGCCACATGCATAAGGGTAAGAAAAAAGAAGGTAATGTCACATCTTCAGTGCTGCTCCCTTGTCCTGCAAGACTATCGCTTCATGGAGTTTAGTGTGGGGCAACAGACAGAGGGGGTGAAGCAAGAGAAGTTCTGCTCCTGTGGGCCTGTCCCTTACAGAATGTGCAGATTTCCACATGGAAATCTGGACAAGGGGTAATATACTCCAGAGCTGTGATTTTAGCCCCCTCCTCTTCCCTCGCTTGGTTCTGTCCCACATGATGGTGAGTGGGGAATGGTACATCTGGCCCTCTGCTAACCACTCATTGTACAGAACACCAGATTCTCCCACTCTTAGACCAGGCTCTGGGCCACAGCACCCTGTGTACCAACCATGCCTACCCAGAAGGTCTGATTGGGTTCAGCACCTGTGGATCTTCCCTTGGGAAGTCTGTGGCCAGTGGTGTATATAGTGATATATAGTGACCAGATAGCCTTCTTATAACCAAAATTCTGTTTATTCTCCTAAAGGATCAAAGCATAGAGAGAAAGGATTTTAAAACAGTCTCAACACATCTCTTATCTAAGATTTACCATCCCCTGATAGCAACCTACTCAAGCCTACCATTTCTTCAGTGACTGTAGTGACTGTGCATCAGTTGGCTTCCCACAACAGCTCCCCAATGGCTCTCTCCTCTCTTGAAAGAGAGAGTAAGTCCCTTATTCTCTAGCCAGGGGTTCTTTGTTATTTTTAGCTCCTAGGCTTTTGCACTGTTTGTCAGAGTCAATTTGGTAGGTTCAGCAGGAGATCAACCCAGACTCCTCAGAGCCAGTGGCCAGAGGCTGCTCAAGGCAATCTGCTTTCTTAGGCAAAACTTCAGCGTGTCACCCCTCTCCTACCCTTTAAAACAGAGGCTCTCAGCCATGGTGCACACCACACTTTCGAGGTGGGCACAGTGAGCCTTCTGATGGGGTTCCATGGTTCTAAGTAGGGGGGGTGGGGACAAGCACCAGGTCGCAGTGCCACTTACTCAGATTTGGCATGACCAAATTTGAGAGATTGGCATTGTGACCTGGTGCATACGGTTGCAGTGCTGTTGGCCACCCTAAGCAGAATACGCCACCCTAGGCAGCTGCCTAACTTGCCTATAGCTAGAGTAGTGTCTGCCATTTTCCCATCATAACCGGCAAGTGTTTGCTGAAGCGTTTCTTAGCTTGAGCCACTCATCTTTCCTTCTGCTTGTTTTCCTTACAGACTGCTGTTAAGCAAAACCAATATATTAATATAATAAATATCCCAATAACCAGGTCAACATACAGTACTCATAAACTGTAACAGGGCGGCTCTGCATCCATCACAGCCTCTATTTTAAAGCACTTTAAACAAAAAACTCTATGTACTAAAAAATTTCATGCCTGAATATGAACTTTGTTTTGGAATATCTGGTAAAATTCCATTTTAAACTATCCAAGTGAGACAGAACCTCATTGCAGTGTATGCAGTGCACATTAGCATAGTATGTTTCCTATGGGCAGACTCCAGTCTGCTTTAAGAGCTATATTCTATAGCCTGATGATTAGGGTGCTCACTTAGGCGATGAGAGACTCAGGTTCAAGTCCTTCCTCTGAAGTTATTCTTGTGTCGAAAAATCTCTCTCTCACTCGCCCTTCAAGCAGAATTTCCATCCTGGACATGAGAAACCTTTCTGATTAGATTTTCATCAAAACCAATTTCTTTCCACAAAACTTTTCAGTTTTGTCTAAACAAAATATTTTGACTGAAAAAAGTTTCATGAAAAAGTGTTGACCAACTCTTGTTTCTGTGTATTCACATTGCTGTATATACCAGCCCAATAAACCCCCATCTGTGGAAAAACCCATGGGTGGGAAGACTGGGGGGAGAAAACTCCACAGGTTCTTCATTGAGTTTTTCTAGATTGTAATATAAGGAGGGCCTTCAAGCCCAAAATACATTGGCAGCCAGAGCTATCCTTTGGAGGCTGGCAACTTCAGTTGCACCAGCTTGTCAGTGGCTGCCTCCACAGCCTCCCATGGAGTTGTTCTTTGCAGAAGAGAGTCACAGAAAAGCAAATACAATCTGGGGCTAAATTATCTTTTTGCTTGTGCTCCCAAAACTCCCTGCCCAATTGCCCTCCTACCTGGATACATGGAGGGTGAGCTTCAGGGACTGGTGTGAAGGGAGACAGAGGAAACAGTATCATTGTGGTGACTGAAAAACCCTCTTCCCACCACTCACCACCACCACCCACACTCCATACACACAGGAGGGATTAGAGCCTCACTCTTTAAATTGATATCAGGGCAATGATCCCGCACACCTCCCCATATCTGGGTTGTTTGCAATTTCTTCTGCAGACCATTGAGGAGCCTGCTTTTGCTTAACCAAAACAAATTATCTCATTTCAAAACATCCTTTTTGTAAAACAATACAATTTAACTAAAAAGGAAAATATTTCTTCTCATCTTTCTTTTTGAGCAGGGATAGGGATCTTCCTCTCTTCCCCTACTGTCTGTCTCTTTCTGTCTCTCTAGGTTCTTATGTGGCCTCTATCAATATGCTATGCCTTGCTTCTGTGTACAAGGCTACCCATTATTCTAAGTAAGATAGCAGGACTGAACTGCTAGAAATACTATGAAACACTGCACCACACTGGTAAAATAATTATTTATAGAAGAATCGTTTACAAAAAAATGTCAAGTATCAGAGGGGTAGCCGTGTTAGTCTGGATCTGTAAAAAGCAACAAAGAGTCCTGTGGCACCTTTAAGACTAACAGATGTATTGGAGCATAAGCTTTCGTGGGTGAATACCCAATTCATCAGACGCATGTAATGGAAATTTCCAGAAGCAGGTATAAATATGCAGGCAAGAATCAGTCTGGAGATAACGAGGTTAGTTCAATCAGGGAGGGTGAGGTCCTCTGCTAGCAGTTGAAGTGTGAACACCAAGGGAGGAGAAACTGCTTTTGTAGTTGGCTGGCCATTCACAATCTTTGTTTAATCCTGATCTGATGGTGTCAAATTTGCAAATGAACTGAAGCTCAGCAGTTTCTCTTTGGAGTCTGGTCTTGAAGTTTTTTGCTGTAAGATGGCTACCTTTACATCTGCTATTGTGTGGCAGGGAGGTTGAAGTGTTCTCCTACAGGTTTTTGTATATTGCCATTCCTGATATCTGACTTGTGTCTATTTATCCTTTTACGTAGTGACTGTCCAGTTTGGCCAATGTACATAGCAGAGGGGCATTGCTGGCACATGATGGCATATATAACATTGGTGGACGTGCAGGTGAATGAACCGGTGATGTTGTAGCTGATCTGGTTAGGTCCTGTGATGGTGCTGCTGGTGTAGATATGTGGGCAGAGTTAGCATCGAGGTTTGTTGCATGGATTGGTTCCTGAGTTAGAGTTGTTATGGTGCGGTGTGTGGTTACTGGTGAGAATATGCTTAAGGTTGGCAGGTTGTCTGTGGGCGAGGACTGGCCTGCCTCCCAAGGTCTGTGAAAGTGAGGGATCATTGTCCAGGATGGGTTGTAGATCACTGATGATGCGTTGGAGAGGTTTAAGTTGAGGACTGTAGGTGATGGCCAGTGGAGTTCTGTTGGTTTCCTTCTTGGGCTTGTCTTGTAGCAGGGGGCTTCTGGGTACACATCTGGCTCTGTTGATTTGTTTCCTTATTTCCTTGTGTGGATATCGTAATTTTGAGAATGCTTGGTGAAGATCTTGTAGATGTTGGTCTCTGCCTGAGGGGTTCGAGCAGATACGGTTGTACCTCAGCGCTTGGCTATAGACGATGGATCATGTGGTGTGTCCGGGGTGGAAGCTGGAGGCATGAAGGTAGGCATAGAGGTCAGTGGGTTTTCAGTATAGGGTGGTGTTGACGTGACCATCACTTTTTTGTACTGTGGTGAAATGTGTTTCATTGCTCTGTGAATAGCAGTAGTTACAAATGTTTGGAGTTGCAGTGTTCATAACTGATCTGCCTTTGAAAGATTCTGTACTTAGTTAGCTTTCTCTGTCTAGAGTGATGTAGGATTAGATGTCATGTTTGCATTCTACAGGGCAATGCTTTCAGACAATATTTTAAACTGCACAGCCCAACAGATCTGTATACTTTGCCACCTGCAGGGAAGAGCATGGCCAATTTACCAAGGAACCATCTCAGCTAACAATGTGTAACTGGACTCCTAATTAGATAGATTTGGTGCAGAAGTTCAGTCAGTGACCTTATATACTTTTTTCTTGATTTTGTTAATAATTAATTATAAGTGTGCATCTTTTCTGGCCACAGCAGATAAGCACGTGTAAGCATTTTCAGTACAACCTTCCATCAGGGAATTATAACAACCATAACAATTTGCTTTGGGCTGAAATTTGGCATTCACGGTTTTAGAAATGTGCATAACTTACATTTTAAACTGGGAACTAGCAAGTTTTTGAAAGGGCTTAAGTGCTTATTTAGTGAATTGTTCATATATACTTGCATTAAAGAGATGACATCATGTAGTCAACATTTATCTACTGTTGCCACACAATATCATTATGAAGAACAGGAGTACTTGTGGCTTTGTAAAATATCATTACAATTTCTCTATATTTAGAATAGGAAATAACTATAGTAGTATAAGATGCTACTGTATGGTAGCAGTTGGTAAATATTTATTTTTAAAGGTGACCTCTATATTCTACATCATAATATATATTTACCTAAGTGAACAAAGCATTAAGGGCCAGATTCTACCACTCTTATTCACACTAAGTTGTGCCTTATTCTGCAAGGAGTCCTACGGCACAAACCCAACGGCAGAAGTTGAGCCTTTACCAAATTACTGAGTACAGATCCTGGAGTAGGGTTGCCAACTTTGTAATATTTAAAATATTTAAAAACGGACACTCCAGCATGAGTGCTGTAACTTCTCCCACCCCGCCTCTTTCCCCAGAGGCCCCTCCCCTGTCCTGCCTCTTCCCTCCGAGGCTCCGTCCCTGCCCCACCTCTTCCCCCAAGGCCCTACTTGTTTGCTCCCAGTTCTCCCCCCCCCGCCCCATCGCTCACTGCTCTTTCCCTCTTCCCCCCACCATCTACCTGGGTCGGGAGGGATGCGCCTGCGGAGCCAGGGCTTGGACGGGAGCTGCAGCCGCCCAACACAGGTAGGAGGCAGCCCCGGTTGAGTAGGAGCTGGCGCCTCCCTGCCTCCCCTGCTCGCAGTGACTGGACACTCTCTGGTCACCTTTTTAACTGGACTTTCCGGTCAAAAACCAGGCACCTGGCCATCCTATGCTAGAGCAGAAGTTTTAGTATAATCATATTGGTTACAAATAAATTGTCATAATTGAAAGTTAAAAATTGCATCTGTGGTCATGAAGCAAAGGAGATCTCATGTAGTAGTTAGGTTTTTGTTTTTTGTTTTGGGGCCAGAAACTGCCAACATTATTCACACTACATAGTATTTTTTTCTTTGAGGACTCTTTCTAATTATGAGCTGGATCTGATTCTCATCTCACTTATCCCAGTTTTATATCAGTGAGACTTTCTGGACTTTACTAGGAGCTCCTGATTTACACCAGTGAGAAAGGAAAATCAGGTTCATTAAATTCAGTTTACTCCTACTAACTGTTTGCTCACCTCAGTCATAATACATGTAATTTATATTAAATATCAGGTCTTTTAGAAATGTTTTCTGACCCCAAGAGCCACAGGAAATGATTGGCTAGATTTTGATGAAAATGTAAATGTTTCTAAAGGTTAACAGTATGACAAAGTAGCCTGTTTCCCTGATAAATGGAAAAATATGTTCACATTATAATTTTTCACTCAAAGGTGAGACAATTTTACAAAGATAAGATATAAAATCTACTATACAAGCAATTATATTTTGCATAAAAACTGTCGGATATGAAGCCAATCACCTACATTAAAAGTTTAATAGAAGCACACAAATTAATATTCAATGTGTAGTAACATACTGCAATCTGTTTGCCCAGTAAGGACCAAATGATAAAAGTGTATGATTTTGTTCCTCTGCATCTCATTAAGCTCAAGGGAAGGTTTCTTGACTTTGTTAGATGGTTGCATTTCCTCCTCAAAATAAATCACATTAACACAAAAGAGGTAGTGAAAAATACAAATTCAATGAACATAGAATTGGAAAGTAATGCAAAAAGGAGATAAGATTTCACAGGTAACTCTACTACATACAGTCACGACTTCTAAGCTATCAGGAAGATTTGGACTCAAACAAGGGGTTATCTCCTTGAAGGGAAAAAATGATTTCTCACAAACAATGAATACTTTATACTTGTCTTTGTGTTTCACATGTACACCTTTTAATAAAGATATTAAACGGCAATAGCAGGACACAGTTTACAGCTCTCTGAGCCCGCACCCAACTCACAGAGATGGAAAGACCAAACTTTTTCATACCCACAGCCAGTCAGTTTGGGCCAAATCAGAATGGCAGCATTTCATAAACACTTTGCTCATTCATAAATGACTACCAAGGAGCAGGACAGTGAAGAATCAATTCCATAATCTAGCCAGAGGTCACACAGCAGACAAGTATCAAAATAGATTAGGGAAGCATTAAAAAACAAAAGAAAGACTGACTTTCCAAACTACTATATTTAAACAAAAATAACATTGTAATTTTTTTAGATTAAGTTTCTGGCTTTTGTTTCTTACTTTTTAAATGATCATTGTATCTGCATTTATGTGCACCCACTCAACAAGAAGTTGCAGAGGCACAAAAACAAATGCGGAGAGTATCAAAAATCACAGTGTTATATATAACTGATTCGTAATATATTTGAACTCCCCATGATTTTTAGTTTAAATTAAATAAACATTAACATAGCCCTTCTATGATATTAAACAGAGCCTTTCTTCAATGAAGTTCCAATTTTTTAGTTTATCATACATTTTACACTGAGGGTTTTCATTCATGGTAAATTTTTGCCAATTTAATTAAGTGGATTTTTGTCAGAAACATCACTGCTGTAGCCCTGCTGAGCAAGAATTGAAAGTCTATCAGCCACTCAGTGCAATTTTAAATTCTTCTCTCTATATAGAACTAACAGCTGCCAACATTCTGCTTGCTGTTTGAAAAATGACTGAGCCTGGGAGGGCGATAAGATAAGTCTGCTTGAAAAATAATTTTTTCCCTTTGACTGGATTCAAGTTTTTAGGACTTTAAAACCTGAGTCCATTCAGAAAATCTTGCTTTGTGAAAAAACAGGCTTTTCTCAGGATAGTCATTTTCCTGTCATTCTCAGGTATCTTCAAAGGTGCATGAGTGGACAATGTTCCTTTAGACAGAGCTAGAAAATTGACAGAGTATCTGTGATGTGATCACAGATCCCAACCATCATGTTTAACCAATCACATTCCAGAAAATTTTAATTCAGTATTATTTTATTCAATGCCCAATAGCAGGAGTAGCCAGGGGGGCCTTTTTCATTTCCATATGACTAGACAATTTCAGGTGAGAGGATCTTATCTCTGTTATCCAGACCTTTGTCACCTCCACACTAGCTTACTACACCATGTTCTACATCAGGCTACACTTGAAGGTCACTTGGAGAATGTGACTGGCTGCTTATTTAGTTGTGTTTCACAAACAGCATATGATACCTGTGCTCCATAACCTGAACTAGCTTCCAGTTCATTTTCAGGTTAGATCAAGGTGCTGGTTTTGACCTACATAGCCCTTTGTGGTTTAGGACCCGGCTACTTTAGATGATGCCTCTCTCCTTACCCTTTTTCCTGGCAGCTGTTATCAGCTGAGGTGCTTGAGCTGACAGAACATACTGTGCTGTATCTTTTGTTGTAACTCCCATTTAAATCAAACTTGTCTCCCAGAAGCAGTCCAGTAGCAGGATAAGAGGGTTACCTTGTTCAATGGGGTTTCTCATGTCTACTCCCTATTTTGTCCCTCCCTCTATTACAGGCAGTTAGGTGTCAGCCTGTAAGGTTGCACTGCCCGAATTTCTGTCTCCTCATATATGATCTCACTGGAGACTGTTCTACATTGTTATCACATTGCTCCTTCTGTAGGCAACAATTAGACAAGAAGCCCCACCCTACAGCTTTGGTTATATATGCCTTATCCCTGCCCTTACAAGCATAGTATCCCTTTGCCTTTGGGGCTAACACACAGTCAGGTCACAACTACTTTCCCAGGTTAATCCACTGTGTGTGGTGCATCTTTGCTGCCACAGCTTATTTACTGCTCATTTCAGCTCATGTTCATTTACTAACCCTCTGTGCTCATGAGAGTTCCCTTCACTCCTCTCTCTATTCCACTCTCAGATTGTAAGGTCCCCTTGCTGTTTCCTCAGAGGCTCTGTCCAAGACTTCTATGCTGCTGCTTCTGTCAGCAACAACCTGATCCCCTGATGAGCTCTCTGCTTTTCATGTCCAACTCTCAGGCTGCCTAGTGGTTGGCTTTCCTCCAAAGCTAGCTTCCAGCCTTGTGCCTTGAGCCTGTTGCTAATTCTCACACACAGCTCTCCTCTTCAGCCTGTTCCCCTCTGGATGTCACTCCCTTATCTTGCTCACTGGACATCATGGAGCCCTCTACTGGCAAGATGCTGAACTGGGTCCCAACTATCCCAAAACAATGTAGGGGTCAATCCTTTTCCTCCAGTGCATTCTGAGAGGGGGAGGAAGTATCCAGTACTGAGAAAAAAAGTTCATTATAGTATTATTCTCTGACCTCTCAACAGTTCCCAAATGTATCATCTCTGCAAACTTAATTAAACCAATATTTATCCCTTCTATGAAATCATTAAAAGATAGATAAAGATGGACTCAAAACCCAGTGGCACCACTCTTGACACTTACCTAGAAATCAGTAAATTGTCATTCAATACTGACAATTTGTTTTCAGTCCTTTAGCTTTAAATCCATGAGACAATCTGAACTAAGCTTTTTTTTAAAATAACATTTTGAGAGACAGTACATTAAATGTTCTATTAAAGTCTACGTATATTACATCTAGAACATTCTTTTCTTCCATTAATGCTGCAATTTGATCAAGGATTGATTGTTCTGGTTTGTTGGTTAAAAACCCAAGCTGCTAGTGGCACAGTTAGCCTCTAAATATTTATGTAACCCATAGTGCACTAACAGATCTTTTCTCTTAATACTTGGCTCAAATTCACAAGGATTGGTGGCTCCCCCGCTTCCCCCCCCCCCCCCCCCCCCCAAGGCCTTTCAAGTAAAAAGCTTTATTAAATACTGTGCTATCATAAACAACTCTGAAACCTATCATATCCATTAGGTAGCTCCACACATTGGAATTCAGTAAAATGTCTTATAATTAGTATTGGCGGTGTTATGGTAATCACACATGATCATCCAAAGCTAATGTATTAAGGATTTCCTTTTAGGAAAGAAAACAGATCTTTCAAGTAACAATATGTATGCTTAATTTTGATAAACATCTGAATATGGTGAAACACTACACCATATTCATGAAAACATTATTCAGACGAACACTTTTGTTTTTATTTTTGTTATTGAATAATAATAAAAATACAAAATGTTCTCATCGTACATCAGTTTTTGTCATGATTCCACCGAGATTCTGTTAATGTAGGGAAGTTTAAAAAGTCAGTTTTCCTTAGGCTATGTCTATACTTATGGGAGCGTTAGAGTTCAGTCACTACATATGTAGCTACATGTGGCAGCGAGGAGGCAGCAGGGAAAGGCTCCAGCAGCTCCCTGCTATGGAGTTTTTCATTGTAGCAAGGGAAGTCTCCAGCAATGGGGAGCCTTTACCCACTGCCTCCCCACTACCTGAGTCTTCCTCTGCAGCTTTCCCCACACCAGAGACCTTCCCCTGCTGCCAGAGCATTTCACTATGGCAGGGAAAGGCTCCAGCAGCGAGGAGGCAGCAGGACACTACACTGCTAAAAACAGCAATGTAGATGTGGGAGGCACTGCTTGGGTGTGTAGAATACATACTATAGGGTTCGGGTGTGTAGGGCACTCTACTCAGCTAAGCCATGTCTCACCATGTGCACTGCTACTTATAACCATACTAGTTGGGCATAGAGCTTCTGAACTCTACAAGTCGCCATAAGTGTAGATGTAGCCATAGAGATATTGGGCCAGATTCTGGTCCCTGGTGAAGACCCTTCATGCCACTGTCCCTGGAACAGCACAGATTTAGGAGGATGCAAATTTGACACTGAACAACCTTTGCCTCTTCTTTGCTGAGCTGTGCTACTTCACAGGTGAGCACCTTTGCTGAGCACCTTCTGTGCTGTGCTACTTCAGAGGTGCGGTACAGAATCTGTTCCTTTGGATTGTGGTTATGGAACAGATCCTCAGCTGGTGTAAACTGGCCTAGGTCCAATTTGTCAATAAATCTCGCCTACAACATTTGTGAAAAGGCAAGTATTTCAGATATCTTTCTTGCTGGAAGCGGCGGCCAGTACATCCCTCAGCCCGCGCCGCTTCCAGCAGCTCCCATTGGCCTGAAGCAGCGAACTGCGGCCAGTGGGAGCCGCGATCGGCCGGACCTGCAGATGCGGCAGGTAAACAAACCGGCCCGGCCCGCCAGGGGCTTTCCCTACACAAGCGGTGTCCCAAGTTTGGGAAACACTGCCTAAGGAGAATCCCAGCAGACAGGTGCAGGGAACCACCTGAGCCTGCTAAGCAGCAGCTAATGATTGGCTCTGATTCCCTATAATGGAGGACCTCTCTCCGCAAAGGGGGCTGGGCCAGGAAAACACTTCCCTGGCTGTCAACACTGTGGTCTGGCTGAGGCTCAGGGAGGGCTGGGAGCTTTGAACTACTAGACGGCAGAGATCCCTGAATATAAGTCCAGGTCAGCCTTATCACTTTTGTTACTTTTCCATATTTTTGCATGTGTGTGGCAGAAGAATAGAAGAGCCTGGGTAGAAGGCTAAAACAGAGTTCATGGAAGATTAGGATTAGAAGAGACCTCAGGAGGTCATCTAGTCCAACCCCCTGCTCAAAGCTGACTGAGTGTGGCTGACTGTTTTTTGCCCCAAAGCTGGTGGACAAATCCATCATACTACAGCAGGTTACAGGCAGGATCAAGTAATGAAAGTCATTACTGAGGTTTGTGAGTTCTGTTGCTATGTAAGTACAGTATTGCTATTTGCAGTGTTATAATGAAGTGCCATAACATCTCCATTTCTATCTCCAAATCTGGCGCTTATAATTTGATCAACAGTTTATTAGTCAGGGTATTAATACCAGATGTACACAGTTATGTATAATAGAATTGGTAGTTAGATAAAATGTCTCTCAAGCACATGGGAAATAGCAAGCTTCTGTACATTTCAATCTTTTTAAAGATGAGAAGATGTTTTGAGAAGGGTCAGGGGTCTGTTTTTCACCTGCCTTTTTAATATAGATTATTTGAATTACAGTAGTAAAGTTGAATCCTAAAATTTCCTGATAATACCAAAATAGGAGGCATATATGAAAAGAGAGAAATTTGAAAGGATTTAGACAAGACACACACAGCAAAAGGCCAATGCAGTTTAATGCCAATGGATGGTAAAATACAGAACCAAAACCAAGGAAGTAAAACTGGGAAAATGCACGGAAGTGAACAATCATACATCATAAGCCCAGGAGAAAATATCTAAGCATAACTGAGAAAATCTTGGTAACCTTTAGCCTATCACACAAATCCAGGAAATGAGTAATGAGGTACTGGCTTCTATAAGCAGAAGGATAGAATTTGAATCAAAATATGTGATATTGCTACAATACAAAGTAAATGGCACAGTATGTCAAATGTATTCTATTTTTCTTATCACCTAATCATAGTAAGATTTTTACAGTACTAGAGAAGGTGCTGTAGAGAACAGGCAAAATGACAGCAGGTCTCAAAGAATCAAGACTGTGACTCAGAAATTATAAAGCAAGTTGGGTTTATTCTCCTTATGCAGAAGGAAACTTGGATCTGACCTAAATGAATCTTAAAATGTGGGAGGCAGATAGTTAAAGCTAGAAAATAAAATAAAGAGAATTGAAACCAAACTTTTCAGAGACAGGGGAATGAAATATACTGAAAGTAAGTAGTACTTCAGCAGAAGAAGACAGAAAGGCCTGGTCTATGCTACAGAATTAGGTTGGCATAAGGCAATTTACATTAACCTAACTCTATAAGTGTCTACACAAAAATGTACCTCCCACCGATGTAACTTGCCCACTACACCAAGCGGTGTAATGCTTAGGTCAATATAGTTAGGTCAATGCAGTATCAGTGTAGACACTGCGTTGTTTACATCAACTGTTGCTGCCTTTCAGAAGCCATCCCACAATGCCCCACACTAACAGTTAAATCAGTGCAAGTGCTCCTGGCGAGGACACACACCGCTGACACAAGGAACGTAGTGAGGACATGCAAAAGCAATTTAAATCACTGCGGTGGTTGTACATTGATGTAACTTAGGTCGACTTAATTTTGTAGTGTAGACTTGCCCTGAGGCACATACAGCTGAGTCTTGCTAATCTGTACTTTGCTAAATCACACACTTTATAAGCAGCACAAAAATTAATAGACTCTCTCCACCTCTCAGCAAAGATTTAATAACCGGAGCTATAGTGAGATCTCATTTTAGTAAGAATATTTTACAAAATATTCCAGTACACTTATAATATTGGGAAGACCTAGGTTGGATTAAAAGTAAAGAAGAATTGACGTTGCTTCGGAAAATGAGAACAAAGTTATTGCCCTTTTAACAGACTGAAGAGAGGACAGAGCAGAGTGAAGGGAAATGCAGACACAAGACTGTGTTAAGAACTTGGCAAAGGAATATGATTGGCTGGGAGGAAGAATCGGTAAGCATATAAACAAAAACAGGATGGGTATAAGTTTGGCCTGAAAGAGAGAACAGATTGTTCAGGAGAGAGGAACTAGGGGCCAGTATACAGGCAGACTGTTTTATAGCCTGTTTGAGCTCAGAGCACTGGAGTAATTCCAGGGACGAATTTGGACCCTTATTTTCTAGAATAAGATTAACAGATTCATCATTTTTAAGGCCCGAAGGGATCATTGTGATCATCTTGTCTGACATCCTGCATAAAACAGGCTATAGGACTTCCCTGTATTAATTCCAGTTTCACGTCAGGTAGCTGTACTTGAATTAAAGCATGAAACCTTTAGAAAAATCTCCAATCTTGATTTAAAAATTTGCAATGATGGAGAATCTAATGCAACCCTTGGTAAATTGTTCCAATGATTAATAGTCCTCAATCTTGAAAATTTGCACCCTATCTCCAGTCTGAATTTTTCTAGCTTTAACTTCCAGTCATTGGTTCTTGTTATATCTTTGTCTGCTAGATTGAAGAGCCCTCTATCATCTATACAATTGCCTGGACTTAGCTAAGTCTGATTTCTTGGAAATTTCAGGCACACTCTCTTTTTGTAGTTACAGTGAAGTCATAATATTAATAGCAAATCCAATAAGGATGCATATTTAAACATCTTTATTTTATTCTCTCAAATCTAGCTGATAGAAATAACCATGACATATAGATCCAGCTCCTAAACAGAACTGCTCCCCCTCAAACACACCGTCATATCTCTAAAAGGCTCTTTTGTTCATTCAAGCCATTACTACTGAAGTACCTATCAATAGGTTGTAGTTAACTCTAATAGTTTAACGTTACTGACTGTTCTAAGCAACTTACATATACCACACATACACTTTTTTAAAAAAAGAAACGTTCTCATTTCTGACAGTATTCACGTAAATCCAAAAGTAACATGACTACAGAAAGAAATCTGGCCACAAACTAAAAGAACAGACAAACGATAAATGTTAACAAAAAAACCCACATTGTTGCATAATTGTGAGAACATATTGTTTCTGATCCAAAGACAGAGTCCATTTAGAAAATGTTTGTCCAGATGGAGCAAATCCATTAGAAAAGGACCATATATGAAAGTGAGCAGGCCATCTCTTAGGAGAGTGGAAGTATCAGAAGAATTACAGATAAAAGTCTCTTAAGTCCATCTCATAAGCACCTAAATATTACAGTAGTGCCCATGAATGAACTAGAAAGGAAAATGACAGACATCCCCTACCAAGATAGATTTTTTTTTCAAATGTCTTCATGGATAGGGCTTCTACCATTATCCTTAGGAGTCTATCCCACAACAGCATATATCTCACTGTAAGGAAGTCGTTCCTGAGATTGACCAAAATTGTCCTTTTTTATTAAAATTACATCCCAAGTCATATTCCTCTTCCAATGTGGTAAATATGGCACTGGGACTGTTCTAACTGAAATTGGTGAGCAGAATTCAGCCATGATACTACAGCCTCCTGAGTATCTACATCTTTCATATCTATAAACAGTTATGTCACCATCAGACATTGCTTACCCAAGCTATACATATTTAGGGTTTTTTTTTCCTTTAAGTCAATCCATCCAGCCCCTTAATCATTTTAACTGACCTTCTCTGAACTCCCTCGAGTTGATTCTTTTGTTTGTTTTACACTTTTGGATAAGGAGATGCTCAAAATTAACATTGTATTCCCAGCTTCATAACACAGTACCTTCCATGCAGCCAAAATTCACAATGGATATGGCAGAAGAAAATAAAGCCAGCCACCAACTCAGGTTCAATTTGCTGATGGAGCAATAGTGCTGATGAGAAAAGGCAGCAGGTTAATAGCTATATTTTCTACATATGTATAGATCATAAGATATAGTATCTATCTTTCCCACCCCTTAGTTTGATGTTTAGTTACTTAGTTGCATCTGTTATATATGCAAGTGTAATATGCTGAGCATTAGGGACCTGTGCATTTTAAGTTTAAGAGGTTGAATTCATTTCCTTCAGTTTCAGGTCCTGAACAGTTTCCATTAACGCTTTGATCCTGGAAGTACTTGCATGGTGCGCAGCAGAGAACACGAGGCTCTCAGACCCCTGTGTAAGTCCAGCAGGCTGCTCACATGTGCACATTAAATTAAGCGCTAGGTGTCTTTCTTCCCAGTGGAGCAAAAAAGGCAGAGTTTGGATGTGTCTCAGAAGACATGCAACAATCCTCACCCTTAGATATGCACTCCTCTCTTTGGCCTTACTCCTGTTGTCAAGTAGGAGTAATTTTGCATTTGTGCAGCATTACTCTCATTAATGGAGACCTGGGTTCCTGAGCTCCCTGACCTGCTCATCCCTTTTTACCTTGGGTTTATTGATTACCCTCCTCACCTGCACTGCATATGATTGAGCCCAAAGTGGTGTTCCATGCCTGAAATGGAAAAAACTCTCTGTACATTAGCAATGCCAAATTTTGCTGACAATTACGGATCAGGAAACTTTACTTCAACAACTTTGCTCATTCAGTTTAGCCAGCCACCTGGAAAGCTTCTTTTATAACTTCTGTTCCCCCTTTATGCCATTTTAGTTGTAGTTCCAGGTCACAACTACTTTCCCAGGTTAATCCACTGTGTGTGGTGCATCTTTGCTGCCACAGCTTATTTACTGCTCATTTCAGCTCATGTTCATTTACTAACCCTCTGTGCTCATGAGAGTTCCCTTCACTCCTCTCTCTATTGGTATTTAAACACCAATGTGGACACAAGAACAAATGGATATAAACTGGTCATCAACAAGTTTAGGCTTGAAATTAGGGGAAGGTTTCTAACCATCAGAGGAGTGAACTGGGGGCAAAAAACCTAACTGGCTTCAAGATTGAGCTTGATATGTTTATGGAGGGGATGGTATGATGAGACTGCCTACAATACCACGTAGCCGATCTGCGACTGCTAGCAGCAAATATCTCCAGTGGCTGGTGATGAGACATTAGATGGGGAGGGCTCTGAGTTACTACAAAGAATTCTTTCCCAGGTGTCTGGCTGGTGGGTCTTGCCCACATGCTCGTGGTCTAGCTGATCTATATTTGGGTTCAGAAAGGAATTTTCCCCCAGGCCAGAATAGCAGAGACCTTGGGAGATTTTCACCTTCTTCTACAGCATGGGGCAGAGATCACTTGCAGGTTTAAACCAGTGTAAATGGTGGATTGGATTCTCTGTAACTTAAAGTGTTTAAATCATGATTTGAGGACTTCAGTAACTCAGCCAGAGATTATGGGTCTATTTCAGGAGTGGGTGGGTGAGATTCTCTGGCCTGTGATGTGCAGGAGATCAGACTAGATGATCATGATGATCCCTTCTGACCTTAAAGTCTATGAGCAGCAACAGTAGTCAGTGGCAGCAGCAGAGAAGCAGTGGCTGCAGGGGCCAGTGGTAGCAGAGAAGCAGCAGCAGCAGGGAGCCAGTTGCAGAGGCAGCAACAGAGATATTGCTCAACATCCCCATGCCCATAGGTGGAAGCAGAACCCTGTGAATGTAACTCTGAACTCTGGGTCTTCGCTAACCAAGGACAGCCAACTGAGTGGGGTGTAGCAGAGGGAAAGGGGAGTGTCATGTTAAAGGGATATTCATTTGTTGAACTTTCCCACTACGAGGTGGGAAACTGAGGCAAAGGACACTGCCTAATGCTCTATGGGGTTGGGGTTATGCTTATGCTTGCATGCTTTTACTCTGAGTGTGGTGTTTTCCTGAACTAATGCTTGGTTCCCTTTCCCTTTTAATAAAAGTTCTCTTTCATTATACACAGACTCAGTGCTTGTGAATGGGGAAGTATTGCCTTTTAGAGGCACCCAGAGGTGGTGGTATTTTTACCCAGATTACTGGGTGGCGGCATGAGCCAGTCTTGTGTTGTATTGTTAAGGGGAAACCCAAGATATTGAACCAGGCCCTTGGTGCAGCTGACCACATGGCAGAAAGGATACAAATAAATAGCAGCATATGCTGCAAGACCATTAGACTGTCTGGGTTTTGTGGTGCTCAGATCCTGCAACTATAAGTATTACAGAAAAGCCTATAAATTACATGAGATGCAAGAAAGAACTGAAAGGAAGCAAAGAATTCTTTCTAGTCTAAAGCTTTTTTTATAAATGATTTTTTATGTAACCCCAGTCCTGAAGCATGACTGCAGGCTTCTCCCTGTTGCCAAATGATATACTAGGAGTGCAGTCCAATACACAAGGAATAAAATAATTATCACAATCCACAAAGTAAACTTTATTAGGTATTGGTAACAAATGATAGCAGATAAGGAAAGGAGTAAGTACAATAACAAAATAGCAATAACACATTAAACCCTCCCCTTGCCAACATTTACATCAGACCCAAACCAACCAGCTCCCTTTCAGCACCTGCGTAGGTAGAGAGTGAGTTGAGAATAAGCTCTTTACTGAGAGATGCAGTACTGTAATCATCACTTGGCTTAAAACTCACAGGCACAATAAATAGACACGGTATGTCTTACAAGGTCTTCACCCCTAAAAGGATAGTATCCCCCTGCGGCTCCCTGTTCTGGAGTGGGATGGCCACTGACACTTCCCCAGAATACAGGACATCCCTTTGGTTGTTCCCATTCCCACCTGTGTGACCCCCTCTCCCCCACCAATGGCGTGACCACACACAATGTATGAAAGGTTATGCTGGTGAGGGCAGAGCGACACACTCTGCAAAATGGCATCCTCAATGCATGATATCAGACAAAACCATATCTAGTTTTATATCAGTACTGGACAGGGAACGGAAAGTTAGGCTGGCACTTGGTAGCATTGATCAGGAATCACTCCTCAGCCTCCAAGGTTGCTGGTCTTTGCTGAGCTGACACCCTTCAACAACACAGTAACCACGGAGTTCAAAATTTCCCTTTGGGTAGGAATGGGAAGTTCAATGGTGACCTCCCAGGCTTCAATGAGTTTCTCTCAGCTCCACTCCAACTACAGCCAAAACCAAAAGTAAAATCAAACCCTTTGTCTCTGAATTCTGGCTTATGATTGTTGTTATGCCCGTTATATGAGGAGTTGGACCAGATGCTGGGCACTGCACCCAGCACGGAGCCAACCATGATTCAGGATGACCTGGTCAGTCAGAAAGGTGTCCTGCTGGCCCCAGAATCCAGCAGGGGGACTGATGGGAGCTAGTGGCAGGCACTGAGTGGGGACAATGAAGTCACTCTGTTGCTGTAACAAGTTCCAGAGCAGGCCTTATTGACCCCTCCCATGTGGATGTCTCTACCTCCCTATCACAACACCATGTGCATGGCAAAAGGGGAAAGAAGGGAAAGGAAAGCAGATGGGAATTACAGACCAGTCATCTTAACTTCAGTACCGGGAAAGATAGTGGAGCAAATAATTAAGCAGTCAATTTTCAAACACCTAGAAGGTGATAAGTAATGGTCAGCATGGATTTGTCAAGAACAAATCATGTCAAACCAACCTACAAGTTTCTTTGACAGGGTAACAAGCCTTGTGGATGGGGGGAAGTGGAAGATGTGGTATATCTTGACTTTTGTAAGGCTTTTGATAATGTCTCGCATAACCTTCTCATAAACAAACTAGGGTAATGCAATCTAGATGGAACTACTATAAGGTGGGTGCATAATTGGTTGGAAAACCACCTGGAGAGTAGTTATCAGTGGTTCACAGTCAAACTGGAAGGGCATATCAAGTGGAGTCCCACAGGGATCAGTTCTGGGTCTGGTTCTGTTCAATATCTTCATCAATGATTTAGATAATGGCATAGAGAGTACACTTATAAAGTCTGTGTATGATACCAAGCGGAGAGGGGTTGCAAATGTTTTGAAGGATAGGAATAAAATTCAAAATCATCTGGACAAACTGGAAAAATGGTCTGAAGTAAATAGGATGAAATTCTATAAGGACAAATGCAAAGTACTTATACAAATGGGATCTGGGGAAAGGGATCTGGGGGTCATAGTGGATCACAAGCTAAATATGAGTAAATAGTGTAACACTGTTGCAAAGAAAGCAAACATTATTTTGGGATGTATTAGCAGGAGCGTTGCAAGCAAGACACAAGCAGTAATTCTTCCACTCTATTCCATGCTCAGAAGGCTTCAATTGGAAAATGGTGTCCAGTTCTGGGCACCACGTTTCAGGAAAGATATGGACAATTGGAGAAATTCCAGACAAGAGCAACAAAAATGATTAAAGGTCTAGAAAACATGACCTATGAAGAAAGATTGAAAAAATTGGGTTTGCTTAGTCTGGGAAAGAGAAGACTGCAGGGGGACAGGATAACAGTTTTCATGTACATAAAAGGTTGTTACAAGGAGAAGGGAGAAAAATTGTTCTTGTTAACCTCTAAGGATAGGACAAGAAGCAATGGGCTTAAATTGCAGCAAGAGAGGTTTAGGTTGGACATTAGGAAAATCTTCCTAACTGTCAGGATGGTTAAACACTGGAATAAATTGCCTAGGGAGGTTGTGGAATCTCCGTCATTGGAGATTTTTAAGAGTAGGTTAGACAAACACCTGACTGGGATGGTCTAGATAATACTTGGTCCTACTGTGAGTGCAGGGACTGGACTAGCTGACCTCTTAACTCTTCCAGTTCTACGACTCTATAATTCTACAGCCAGAGGACATGCCATGGTAGGGAGTTTCTGTCTTGTACATGGTTAAAAGCAGCTGAAATTGAAAAGATGAAGAAGGCAAAGGGAACAATCTCGAACGAAACAAAAAGCTTGTTAGAGAAGCGGAGAAATATGAAAAGGAGCTCGGATAACAACCTTGAGTACTCCATTCTGTGCAAGCTTATACGGCGAAACCTGAAGGACGACTTTGAGAACTTCCAGAAAGAAAAGCTCCTTAAAAGAGCTGAATCACTCAAGAGCCTCAGGACATGCAAGTGGGAATTGGCGAAGTATAGATTGAGTGTAACAGCATTGAAGAACAAGGATGGAGAGACAGTAATTGACAGAGCAGGGATGGAAGAGGTCTGCAAGGACTTCTATACAGAACTGTTCAAATCAAGAACAACATCCCTCTCACAATGCTCCAAGAGTCAGAAGAGCACGTCCCCCCAATAATCGTCAACGAAGTCTGAAGCGCACTACACCAGCTGAAGAAGGGAAAAGCTCCAGGCAAAGATGGAATAAAGTCAGAAATTATTTCTGCAGGAAAAACTTTGGAAGGCCCTCACTTTAAGATTCAGTCGATATCTCGAAGAAGGAAAAATACCATCAGGCTGGAAGGAGTTGAATACCATCTTGCTGTACAAGAAGGGGGATTGAGAAAATCTTAAGAACTATCACCCTATATGCCTGCTCTCTCATATCTATAAACATTTTACAAAGGTGATAATGAACTGACCTTGCACAGTGTGGATGAACAACAGTCGAGAGAGCAGGCAGGGTTTCGAAGAAATTTCAGCACGATCGACCATATATTTACCCTTAGCCAGCTCCTAGAAAGAGCTAGGGAATACAAACTCTCGCTGTGCATTGCTTTCATCGACTATGAAAAGGCTTTCGATAGCATCGAGTTCAACGTAATATTAAAGGCGATCGCAGAGCAGGGCATTAACACACAGTACATCAATCTGTTGAAGGAAGCGAATACTGGATGTACAACAGACATTACTCTCCTCGAAACTCCCCTCCGCATCCCAATCGAGAAAAGTGTAAAGCAAGGAGATACGATTTCACCTAAACTATTTACTACCTGCCTCGAAATGGTTATGAACAAGATCAATTGGAGGAGTAGTGTTAACATAAATGGAGAACGATTATCTCATCTCAGATTCGCGGACGACATCGTACTAATTGCCGAAAGCACCAACCAACTGCAGAGCATGCTACAAAAACTCGACAAGAAAAGCAGTCAGGTCGGTCTGAAAATGAACCGCTGCAAAACGAAATACATGCGATCAGACGTCTTACGAAAAGCCCCCTCTCATTTCATAAGTGCATTGCATGGCACTAAAATTCCACACCTCTCCCCACAATCAATGAGCCCCCATACAACCCGCAACCCCACAAGCCATTCATAAAAGTACTATTCCGCCTCTTCCATTGGGCCATGCAAGTCCATAACGTGAGAACACCAAGTATCCCAGACTTGTGTTGCCCAGGTGCATCTAGCCCCAGCTGTGGTAGGTGCACGTTTTGGCTGAGTGTTCCAATTCAGTGGCCCCTTGCTGTCAGAGGCCCATTCCGGAGGAAATGGCTTATCTCGCGCATCACAAAGATTGTGAAGGGCACAGAAAGCCACAGTAATGCAGACAACAACAATGACACTGGCATCCAAATGGGTTTATAAACATCTCCACAGAGATTTCACATCGGCTAAAGGCACATTCAATAACCATTCTTCACCTGCTGAGAGTGTAATTAAACCATCTTTTGCGAGGGCTCTGAAATCAGGGTATGGTTTCAGAAACCAAGGCAAAAGGAGGTATGCAAGATCCTGCAGAATAACAGTAGGAACAATAACTCCATTTATGACAATTTGATTTGGTGGGAATAGTGTCCCAGCCTGTCCATGAATGTAGACTCCTGATCAGTGGAAAACTGATGAATCATGAACTCTTCCAGTGTAACCCACGTTGATATTCATAAACTGCCCTTTGTGGTCCACGAGGGCCTGCATAACAATGGAGTAGTACCCTTTGTGGTTTATGTGCATCTTGAGAAGGACAAACTATGGATATGAGTCCCATCAATGACCCCTGCCACTTTGGGGTAAACCACACACCTGATTGCCACAGAAACCTACACAACCACTTAATCCAAACTGGTTTGCAACAGCTCTCTAGCAGTCTGGGGTAGCCAGCTTCCAAACAGCTCTAACAACCCACTTCTGAACTGGCAGGGGTGGCCTAATGCATGTGTCTTTAGGCTGGAGGGTAAGGACTAGCTGCTCCCAAAGCTCCAGAAATGTAGCTTTCTTCATGCAAAAGTTCTGGATCCACTGCTGGTCATCTCAGGTCTGCATGTCAATGTGATCCCATCAGTCTGTGTTTGTGGCCCTGCTCCAGAAGCATCGGTCTATGTAGGGGGCATCAGAGGCTGTACTGAATGTACTGAAAAACATCAGCCAGCTTGTCTGCCATGCCTGGGTACTCCTCCTCCTCTGCCACCTCTTCCTGCTCCATCATAAGCTGTGTCAGGTAACTTTGGTGGGTCAGAAAATGCCACCAAAATGTCCACCAGCATCTCACAAAAGCTCTGCCTATTTCCTGACACAGGAGTGAAAGCGCAAGCAAGAGAAGCTCTTCAAAAGGAGCCTCTTCCATGTGCTGGATCCAATAGCTGGGAGCACACAAACCAAAATGGCAGCTCAGCAGGATGTGTTGGCAGGCTGTTCAAACTTCATGTAATGTGCAGGGTGGGCAATCAATTTTCCCACAGAGCACCACAGTCGAAGAACTAAAGTAGCCACATATTGGGCGGGTGCTAGTGCGTCTTGGATATGGCTTGACTCAGATCTGTGCGTTTCAGTGTAGACACCAAAGCCCCAGATTCATGCCTGGGTTAGAAAATTCTTAACCCAGGGTTAACAATCACTGTAGATGCTAAAGCCTGGGGTTCTCTAACCAAGGGTCAGCTGACTCAAGTCCCACTCACCCTGGGCTTCCATCGCAGTGTAGACATACACTTAGAGTAATATGTCAGCAACAATCAGCTCTAGAGGGCATTACATTTAGTAGAAACATAATCTCTCTGTACAGTAAATTATCCCTTACAACAAGAAGGATCAAACAGTGAGGAAAATTCATCTGCCAAAAATTCAACCAGATCAATACTAATATTTTAAAATTAAGTTCTTTGTGGACTTTCATATTATCTATCTTATGCTGGAAATATTCTGTGATCTCTCTGTTTTCTTATAAGCCCGGAAGTGTTGCTCAAATTGTAGGATACACAAGCACAATTTCCATATAAGTGTATACAATTTTTTTGTGTACCTTCAGATGGAATTTGGCCTTTTGTAATTAGTCAGACTAGAGAATTAGCAGCAGAAAATGGTGTATTCATTGCTTGTTCAGCTCTCCTCTATGAGACAGAATAAAAGGCAAAATTGCTAGAGGCCGGAAAGGGTCTTGGATGAATCTTAGTTATCTTTAAATGTCTTATTAATCACCCATTTGCTGCTTCAGGCAGTACAAGGTGCTCTTTCTTGATCAAGTACAGTGCCATTGTGAAGCTTGCAGCAGTTTCAACGAGGATGTGCATTTTACATTGTTTATACTATTAATTCAATGTAACCCTTTGGACAGTAGCTAATCTTGGGGTACGTCTACACTTACCTCCGGGTCCGACGGCAGGCAATCAATGTTCTGGCATTGATTTATCGCGTCTTGTCTAGACGCGATAAATCGATCCCGGATCGATCCCGGAAGTGCTCGCCGTCGACGCCGGTACTCCAGCTCGGCAAGAGGAGTACGCGGCATCGACGGGGGAGCCTGCCTGCAGCGTCTGGACCCGCGGTAAGTTCGGACTAAGGTACTTCGAATTCAGCTACGTTATTAACGTAGCTGAATTTGCTGAATTTGCTGAATTTGCGTACCTTAGTCCGAAGTGGGGGGGTAGTATGGACCACGCCTGAGATGGCTTCTGTGGCAGCTAGGGAGTGCTGTGCACAGAGAAAGCAGGGATTCTGGATGTCAGGCGGTATGCCAGGTCAAGGCTCCACCTGACAGAACTCCCTCCTTCCTTTGGCCTGCCCTTGCAATGTGTCCAGATTCCTCACAGGGCCAGTTTGCATGCCCTCCCTTGGTAAGGAAACTAGTAAGGGAAAGCAAAATGCAGGTAAAGCAGGGATAGGGGAGAAGTAGAAAACTAGAACAGATTCCAGATTAGCTCATACACTGGTCTACAATTTTTGAGAAGTTGTCTGCTTCAGAGATAAAATGTGCTATTTATTATGTATTTTGATGTGCTGAATTCAAATATGACAATTAAAACAACTGATTGGCTACTGTTTCTAAGATATTTAAGTTTTTACATTTTATGTCTATGTATATTGGAGAAAATTTATTGCCACTAACTGGAAGGCTTTCCATGCCGTCTTTTCCTTGCCACGCAGTGCATGGTCAAATGGTCAAATGCATCATCTCAAAGAAGTTCACGAATCTGAGGACCAACAAAGACACCTTCCTTTATCTTAGCTTCACTTAACCTTGGAAATTTTCCACGGAGGTACTTGAAAACTGCTTGTGTTTTGTCAATGGCCTTGACAAAGTTCTTCATCAGACCCAGCTTGATGTGTAAGGGTGGTAACAAAATCTTCCTTGATTCAACAAGTGGTGGATGCTGAACACTTTTCCTCCCAGGCTCCAATGACTGTCGGAGTGGCCAATCTTTCTTGATGTAGTGGGAATCTCTTGCACGACTATCCCATTCGCAGAGAAAACAGCAGTACTTTGTGTATCCAATCTGCAGACCAAGCAAGAGAGCAACAACCTTCAAATCGCCACAAAGCTGCCGCTGATGTTGGTCATAGTTTATGCACCTCAAAAGTTGTTTCATGTTATCCTAGGTTTCCTTCATATGGACTACATGACCAACTGGAAATGATGGCAAAACACTGCCATTATGCAGCAAAACAGCTTTAAGACTCGTCTTCGATGAATCAATGAACAGTCTCCACTCATCTGGATCGTGAACGATGTTGAGGGCTGCCATCACACCATCAATGTTGTTGCAGGCTACAAGATCACCTTCCATGAAGAAGAATGGGACAAGATCCTTTTGACGGTCACGGAACATGGAAACCCTAACATCACCTGCCAGGAGATTCCACTGCTGTACTCTGGAGCCCAACAGCTCTGCCTTACTCTTGGGTAGTTCCAAATCCCTGACAAGGCCATTCAGTTCACCTTGTGTTATGAGGTGTGGTTCAGAGGAGGAGGATGGGAGAAAATGTGGGTGCTGTGACATTGATGGTTCAGGACCAGAAGTTTCATCCTCTTCCTCTTCCTCGTCTGACTCAAGTGAGAATGATGCTGGTGCATCAGGAACCGGCAGTCCTTCTCCGTGGGGTACTGGGCGTATAGCTGATGGAATGTTTGGATAATGCACAGTCCACTTTTTCTTCTTTGACACACCTTTCCCAACTGGAGGCACCATGCAGAAGTAGCAATTGCTGGTATGATCTGTTGGCTCTCTCCAAATCATTGGCACTGCAAAAGGCATAGATTTCCTTTTCCTGTTCAACCACTGGCGAAGATTTGTTGCACAAGTGTTGCAGCATATGTGTGGGGCCCACCTCTTGTCCTGATCTCCAATTTTGCAGCCAAAATAAAGGTGATACGCTTTCTTAACCATAGTGGTTATACTGCGCTTTTGTGATGCAAAAGTCACTTCACCACAAACATAGCAGAAGTTATCTGCACTCTTCACACAAGTACGAGGCATCTCTGCTCACTTTGGCCAAACAGAAATGTGTCCCTTTGCAAAATCAAACACTGACAAATAAGAGAGCACGACACTGTATGATTTCTAGAGCTGATATAGGGCAATTTGTTCAGCAGAGTGATGTAAGCTTCGTTATGACTGCATCATCCATGACTTCTAGGAATAACATGATGCAATTCATATCATGTATGACGCAATACCAGCTTCAGATTGCATCATTCATTGTTTTGCCTAAAAAGCAAGTACTGTCCAAACCCAGTCATAGATTTATTCATAGATCCAGTCAAAGATGTATTTTAGTCATTTCTGGTTTAAATTGAGATCCCTTCCTTTTATAACTCACTTATTCTCCGCCATTCCCAAGTCAAGGGTCGTATATACTGACCCAATAGCATATCTTGAAAACTAGAGCCAATCAACAATTTTAAGCATCATTTTCGTTCTCAGTGACCCAGAATTAGTAAAGTTTGACTACATTTATTTCAGAAGCATTTTGGCTGTAGAGCAGTGATATAGGGTGATGAGGTCAGCAGGAAACGCCAGGTGGACTAAAGGAAAAAGATGAAGGCCCAATTATCTGGTCTTCCAAGTTCACTTTACATGACTTATGCAGGGGGACTCTTGGCCAGCGTCAAGCATAAGGAGAAGAAGATGGTGTGTCAGGGGCACAACAGAGCAAGGTTGTGCTACACCCAGTTCTCCACTGGCATAAATGACCTCACATTAGTAGTGTGAGTTAAAGCTGTACCCCTGCAGCTTTAATTTGCATTGGGGTTGGGTTGGGCAGCAAAGAATCAGAGAGCCACAACCAGCTACCTGCCAGCTCCAGTGCAATGAAGAATCTATCCTGGAAAGAATTTCTTTTGTTGGGAAGGAGTGAGAGGAAAAAGGAGTGGAGAGAGAGGCAGAGCTCAAGTTAAAGAACTGGGAGAAATGTAGTCAGGAGGGCTGTACTCCTTCCCAGTATTTCGGAGCAGTATGCACACGGCATGCATACTTGTCTTTGTTGCCCTAAGGATTAACTAAAAGCAACAGCCAAAACAAGCAGATACGTTCCAATCAGAAATGTTCCCCTCACCCCACTCCTGGCACACTCCCTCTAACCCAGGGATTGGCAACCTTTGGCACGCGGCCCGTCAGGGAAATCCGCTGGCAGGCCGGGATGGTTTGTTTACCTGCAGGGTCCACAGGTTCGGCCGATCGCAGCTCCCACTGGCCACGGTTCGCAGTTCTAGGCCAATGGGGGCTGTGGTAAGTGGTGCGGGATGTGCTGGCCGCTGCTTCCCGCAGCTCCCATTGGCTTGGAACGGTGAACCGCGGCCGGTGGGAGCTGTGATTGGCCGAACCTGCAGATGCTGCAGGTAAACAAACCGTCCCAGCCCGCCAGCGGATTTCCCTGACCAAGGTTGCCAAAGGTTGCTGATCCCTGCTCTAACCCCTCTCTCTGGAGGGAGTTTTCATTGTAAGTCATAAGTAGACAAACACCTACCAACACATGAAAACTAATACAGTATTGTCTAGGAATAGGTCCTACCAAATTCACAGCCATGAAAAATGTGTCATGGACCTTGAATCTGGTCTCCTCCTGTGAAATCTGGTCTTTTGTGTGCTTTTACCCTATACTAGATAGATTTCACAGGGGAGACCAGCGTTTCTCAAATTGGGGGTCCTGACACAAAAGGGAGTTGCAGGGGGGTCGCAAGGTTATTTTTTGGGGGGAGGGGGGTCGCAGTATTGCCATCCTTACTTCTGCACTGCCTTCAGAGCTGGGCAGCCAGAGAGCGGCGGCTGTTGGCCAGGTGCCCAGCTCTGAAGGCAGCGACCTGCCAGCAGCAGCACAGGAGTAAGAGTGGCAAAACCATACCATGCCACCCTTCCTTCTGCACTGTTGCCTTCCGAGCTGGATAGTCAGAGATTGGCAGGTGCTGACTCAGGGCCCAGTTCTGCAGGCAGCAGCGCAGAAGTAAGGGTGGCAATATCACATCATTCCATCCTTACTTCTGCGCTGCTGCTGGCAGCGGCTCTGCCTTCAGAGCTGTGCTCCTGACCAGCAGCCACCACTGTCTGGCTGCCCAGCTCTGAAGGCAGCGCCGCTGCCAGAAGCAGTGGAGAAGTAAGGGTAGCAGTACCGCAACCCCCCTTACAATAACTTTACAAACCCTCCCCCCCCGCCCCCCACACACACACAACGCTGTTTTGGGTTAGGATCCCTACAATTACAACACTGTGAAATTTCAGATTTAAATAGCTAAAATTATGAAATTTACAATTTTTAAAATCCTATGACCGCGAAATTGACCAAAATGGATCGTGAATTTGGTAGGGCCCTACCTATGAATCCTGAGCATCTCTTTCAGTGGTATGAATACTCATAGCAATTAATTCACAAACAAACCACAGAACAAAACACATTTGTAGAAACCACTCTTCAAAGTGTAAATAAAGAAAAAGTTAAAAAATATCAAATCTTATTCTCAGATAATCCATGGGCAGAATAAAGGGATAGATTTGTTGGATACATTTTCACTATTAATAATTTGAGCAGCTCCATCCAGGGATACAGTTGAGATATTGTTACAAATGAAAACGTTCATATTTTGAAAGGATCTTTGATGACTGTTGGAAACGTGTTCAGAAAAATAATTAAACTTTTTTATAATAGAAATATTTTACTGTACACTTTGTCATGTCTCTTTTCCTCTCCCTATCCGCTCCATATGCTTCAGGTTTCTGAACATGTTTTAACCTTTAAATATCTATTTCAAAGTGCAACAGGGCAAAGTAGTCTGTGAACCACAAGTACAGGCTAAGTAAGAGAGGGAGAGGGACAGCATAAGTAAGAACTAATATCCGAACAACAGTCCTATAACTTCTCGTGACTATGCTCTGCCTTCCACACTTCTACCCCCAAAAGACACATTTAACCAAAGCTCCATGATTTTTACTATTAGCATTCCAGTGATAAGTTATTATTTGGAGTTGCTCTTTTTCCTGAGCACATCTCTTCTGTTGACATATACAGAGATGTTCTACATCAGCATTTAAAAAAATTGTGCCAAACTAATATTCTTCATTTCAACACAGGTAATGATATTTCTCTCTTAACTTTCCTGATACACTATAGATATGATATTGATCCTACAAACTAACATAAATAGTAGATATATTTTGTAGGCTCAGAATATTAACATCATGAATCAGAAGTTTTAATTATGACAATATGATTAATCAATTTAGGGCCAAATTCACCCAGGGCATAAGTAGGCACAATTCCACTGGCTTTAAATTGATTGTTCACATTGAATTCCACTGGCTTCTGCCAAGGTTGATTTTGACCCACAGACACAAATGGCTTCAGTGTCTGGATAATATCTGGAAGAAGAAGAGTCTTTATTTGTATAAATTTATTCTACATTAAAACTGTAATTTAACACAAGTTTCATGTGAATGCTGCTATGAGATAGCATCCTGTCACCTGCTTCTTGCAAATCACAAACAAAACATTCCACTTGTAGTTCTGCTAGACAGGGTGTGCAGGAGGCCAGACCTAATACCTGTGTATTTTTAGAAAGAATATATTAAGGCTTCAATATGACACAAGATGAGTGGGTAGTGGTAGTTTTTGAAAAAAACATCTACTAGCTACCCGTTTGAATTGAAAGTTCCTTTTTGGCACCTCTTTCAGCATCTTGATAAATAGGCAGTATATGCTCACTATCACAACAGAACTACTACTGTAATATGTTCACAGTTGTAATGGAGCCACTGTAGTCGATAGATATTTGATAATCTTATTAAAGGGGAAATTCAGGTTGATCCCATAACCCCTTCGGTCAACAGACGGTTTATGTCCTGAAGCATGAGTGTTTTATATCCCATATGAAAACCTTGTCTAATGTAACTGTGGATGTTTTCCCTATTCATATACATGTCTCATCCTCTTTTAATCTTTCAATATCTTGCAGCAATGAGTTTGATATCTTATGGCAATATGCTGTGTGAAAAGATATTTCCTTTATCTGTTTTAAAATTAAATATGTTGCCAGTAAACCTTGGTTGCTTACATGTCCACGGAAAGACAAGGAAGTGGGCTCAAGCATGGTGTGAATGAGTTCAATATTAGTGAGACTTTTTTGCATTAATTATTCAGTTCTAGGGAACGCCATCTTTTCTGGGTGTATGGCTGCTTTTTACAAAACATTTTTACTGCTTTGAGGGTCTCATAGGATCCATCATTGTTTAGGGATTTTCCAGATAGCAAAGGCCTATTCCAGTAATGCCTATTGTCATCTACAGATGGTCATGAGGTAGAAATATTTTCTTTCTGATTCGTATCTCACAAATGTCATACATACTTTTGTGGCGTCTATTTCATTCTTCTTCAGGCCAGCTTTGAAATCCATTCAGAAACTAATGCTGAATTGGATGAGATATAATTTCTCTGCTCCACCCTTTGCCCTGGCTTCCTCTTCATTTCTGAGCTCCATTCAAGAAGCTGGTGATTATTTACAAACCTTTTATGGATTGAGAGACAGTCTGTAACCCTAGGCATGCCACAGTACGTAAGATCGACTTATAGAAGGCTAACGGCATATTGGGCTGCATTAGTAGGAGCACTAACAGCAGATCGAGGGAAGTGATTATTCTCCTCTATTCGGCACTGGTGAAGCCACATCTGGAGTATTGCGTCCAGTTTTGGGCCCCCCACTACAAAAAGCATGTGGACAAATTGCAGAGAGTCCAGCAGGGGGCAACGAAAATTATCAGGGGGCTGGGGCACATGACTTACGAGGAGAGGCTGAGGGAACTGGGCTTGTTTAGCCTTCAACTACCTGAAGGGGGGTTCCAAAGAGGATGGAGCTAGGCTGTTCTCAGTCATGGCAGCTGACAGAACAAGGAGCAATGGTCTCAAGTTGCAGTGGGGGAGGTCTAGGTTGGATATTAGGAAACACTATTTCACTAGGAGGGTGGTGAAGCACTGGAATGGGTTACCTATGGAGGTGGTGGAATCTCCATCCTTAGAGGCTTTTAAGGCCCAGCTTGAGAAAGTCCTGGCTGGGATGATTTAGTTGGGGTTAGTCCTGCTTTGAGCAGGGGATTGGACTAGATGGCCTCCTGAGGTCTCTCCCAACCCTAATCTTCTACGATTCTTCTATGATAAGGCTATTGGTGCAAATTTCTAAAGTAAACTCCTCTTGTGCTAACGGCATGGCTTCCATAGTTGAAGGTCCCACCTTTGAAATTAACTATCCATGACTCTTTACCAGTGAGCTTGAGGGGCATGATACAAGATATGGTTTAGTAGCATTAGCCTTTTTTTATTTTTCTCTTAATTTTATGTAATTAATACATTTTAATTTTGCAAATATGTGCCTACTTGCTATGGAAACAGGTGCTGTGCAAATCATAAAGATAAATAAGCAAACATCTGAAAAGGTAACTCACCAACTCACTTTGACTCAGTCCTACCGCACAGCATATTATGCTCTAACATAAAAAAAATAGGCGGGTGGAATCATGCATACAAATAAATCTGAATATAGCACACATGGGTACAAGTGACAGGACATGCTGTGCACATTCATACTGAACAGACAGGGGGATGGATATAAAACATTTAATTGTGTTAGTGCACATCACACATTCAAAATTCCTTTCATTGTGATAACAGATCAGCAGGCTATGTCATCAATAAAGTAACAACTCTGGAAAAGTAACAACGGCAGAGATTACAGTGGAGGCACTTAACATTGACAAATTGTGCTGGCATAACAGTTTATTCAGAATGTATTTGGCCATCTTGAGTTGTCTAGGAAAAAATTAGGCATTTTTAAGGCAGTTTGAACTTTCAGATTCTTTGTTCTGCTTCATAGGTTTTTTGACTGGTGGTATGATTCTGACTGTCTAGCAGGAAGAGGTTTATAATACATATTGTAAGATTTTACATATTTTGTCAACAATAAAAATTACAGTCTTTGGTGTATTTGTTGTGTTTGCAGAGTGCACTGAATAAATCAAAACTTGCCTGAAGCTTATGCTTCACGTCATCCACTTGAGTCTATAATGTGAGTCTCTTATATCATTTTTTCCTAAGTGCTCTGGTAAAAGCATACCCTAATCTTATGTTATTAATCCAAGAAAATCACTTAAATATCTGATGCTCAATTTACATAATATAAAATACAGCAATGTTGATACAGCTGAAGTAAAGAATAGATAACTTCCCAATTACTAGAAGGTACTTTCCACTGAAATCGTTAAATGCAACAAGCAGAGAGGGGCCAAACTACCTGTGAAGAAGCTGAGTATGTATTTTTACCCTTCAGCATTTAACCTTACAAGAAGGAAAAGGAAATATACCATAAGAAGCTCATTTTTAAAAATTTCCTAACCTAATCTAGGGAAATATAATTGTGATTTTTCTTACCTCACTTTTAATTTCTATCTTATCTATGGCTAAATGCTTCCCTTTGCTTTGCTGAGGGTGGCAAAGTGAAGCAAGCGAGTCCCCAAATGAGTGGAAGAGGGTGACTGCTGGTTTTTGTTCTGTTTGAACAGCATCTAGCACAATGGGGTCCAGGTCCATGACTAGGTAAAACAAAGAATAAATAATCAGAATAGTAATAACGGCACCTAAAAGCATGCTGTCTATGCCTGAAGACTCTGTGAATGATCCTCTCTGAAAAACCCTATGAACTGGGGCCTTGGAGATGTTTTGGAGACAGAAAAGAGGAGAAGCTGGGGAAACTAACAGTTCAAAAGCTATCACACTACCAGGGAGGTGCTGTTGGAAGTTGTGAGGAACAAGGAAGCCAAAGGCATATTGTGGTTTTGCCTTTGAAATCCTCTCCCATGCACCACATTTAGCAATATTTTCCTTGAGGCTAGACTAATTCTAATTCTGTTACTGAGTTTGTCACTACAGCTATATTGTGAGTCAAACAAAGCAGCGTCCTACAGCAATAAAAAGTAAGATTAGCAAATCAAAGCTTACCCAGGTCTTCAGTCAGACTGCCAGGACAGTCCCTCACACCATACCATATATAGAGGTGTGAAACAGCCAGTCTTAAATTGATTGTTGGTTTTACGGCTAAGTATTCTTTCTATTACATTTGTGTTGCATAAAAGACACACCCCATGGTCATGAAGGTAAATCCTAAATATGTTTCCATGCCAGTCTCTGTATTTCAAGGAAAAACTATTGCAGTAGTACAAATAAAGGCAGATTTCAGTTATTTGTCATATTTACCATTTCTCAGGTTTAGTAGGGATTTATTTTTGAATACTGGCATTACTTAAAGAGTAGGGGATGGGGTTTGGTTTTAGTTTATTTCCCACAAATGGAAATAGACACTGTACTTTCCCTTTCCACCTATCTTGCAAAGAGACAATTTGATGTGAAATGTTCAACATATTACAGAGCAAACCATAACTTTATGTTCTTTCTGTGTTCTGTCGGAATACCAGATTGTTTTAACTCAGTATTATTAACATGGGCAATTTTATCATGATTCTAGTGATTTCAGGGTGTTTTTTTCATCTGTTGCATGAAAACATGATGAAAGGCGACA
The DNA here is from genome assembly GCF_002925995.2 of Terrapene triunguis. Classification (NCBI taxonomy): domain Eukaryota; kingdom Metazoa; phylum Chordata; order Testudines; family Emydidae; genus Terrapene; species Terrapene triunguis. The sequence goes on from NW_020664435.1 coordinate 34,056,479, forward strand.
AACACAAGCATGTTTCCCTTATTCAAAATGACCACCACCTGCTATCACTGTCAATGGGGTTGAAGTCAGCAAGGGGGTTGCCACTTCCCTACAGTCTATCTGCATGTGGAAATTAGGATGCCCTTAATAAAGTTGGCTGCCACTCCCACTCTTTTCAGTGAGATTGAAGCCATTCCCACAGGCAAAATGGCTGCCACTCTATGGTTGGGGGGTACTAGATATGACACAGGGACAGTGAGGAGCAGCAGACACACCAAAAGATGGATGGAGAGAGTGAGGAAGAACAGGAGGCAGATTTAGGGAGTGCAGGGGCATGGGGTACTGGGGGATGTGGGGGACAGGAGGGAAGTGGGGAGGAGATTGGGGAGTCCAGAGCAGGGGGAGGCAGGGAAGTGTTGCTTCTTGCCAACGGCTAAATCAATCCCATATTGATTTTACCATGACATTTTTGCCATGATGTAAGTTTAAAGTTCTTTGATATGTATATCAGTCATACATCAACCCTGAAAAGTAATATAGTCTCTATGGGTGAGTATGAATCATCATGCCTTAATTAGGTTGGAGACTCTCAAACTATTTACCATCCGGCCCTTCTTTTATCAAAGGAGATACACTAGAGGGGATGGAGTCAAGTAATAGGAAATGGATGGCAATTCCGCTATATTAAGGGTAAGGAGAGAGTAAGAGGAGTCTCCAACTGAGCAGCCTGTGAGAGGCGTGACTTTTCGACTGAAATTCTCTCTCTCTCTCTCTCTCTCATACACACACGCGAGTAGAGGGGAGTTAAAAAGTCAAAAGACAAACTAAAAAATATGATTTTATGGTTTTTTAAATCTCATGATTTTGGAGGGGTCTGACTCATGATTTTTGATCTCTTGAGGCTGGAAATATTGTTAAATACTTCTCATATTACAGAAATATATGCATTGAGTACAGTACCTATATAATATCTAAACAGATCTGTAATAAAAATGATGTCTCAGACTTAACTACAGGACATGCTACCACAAGACTGTTTGTGGAATGTATTAAGATTAATTGTTTTTATTACATTTAGATCTTGTGTGATAAACCACAGGAAGGCAAAGATGTAATGCTCCAGTGCAAACATGGAGCTTTATTATGGAGATATACCTATCTCATAGAGCTGGAAGGGACCCTAAAAGGTCATTGAGTCTAGGCCCCTACCTTCACTAGCAGGACTAAGTACTGATTTTGCCCTAGATCCCTAAGTGGCCCCCTCAAGGATTGAACTCACAACCCCGTGTCTAGTAGGCCAATGCTCAAACCACTGAGCTATCCCTCCCAAGTTTGCTATAAAGAGCAGCTATATGTGGGCTCAGTAAAGGTTAAGCAGTAGGCCTAGTCCTCTTCACTGAGCCAATGGGCAAGGTGTAGATATAAGGTGCATTTGAGTAGACATGACTTTAAACCCTCGGGATGCAAAGGAAGTCTTTCTCTCCATGTACCCCCTTTTTGGCCTTAATTCAGTAACTGGTTGACCACACAACAGCTCTCTCATTAATGTCAGGACAGGTTTCTCTGCAGCCCATGTCTTGCTCATTATTTTTTACTTCCATATTTACATGTGTAGGATCAAGCCCTGAGACATATGGGGTGAGGAGAGGGGAGAATTTTCTCTTATAAGAAACTAGGTAATTGTTACTTTTTGCAGACATCTTCACATCTCATTTGCTACACTAAAAGTCCAACTGTTCTCAAAAATACAGTTGTTGTTTAAAGATAAATGAAATACATTTTGTTTTTTAATCCAAACCACCTTATGTTGTTTTCTGTTACTAAAATAATATATTTTTTGGTTATAATACTGTTGCCAAAGTACTTATACAAAATTAATATAGAAATATTTTAGAAGTTTGAGAAAAGATTGATGCACTAATGTCTGAACTTTTCCTTTAAAATGTCAGATTTTGCGATAACCTTTGAAGAATGAATTTCTGCAATTCTAAAATAAATACATTTGAAACAAAATCTATGCATCTTTGAAAGAAGATAACTTCATGTCACCACTTTCCCTAGAATTTGTTTGAATTACACATCTTGCTTGGCCTTTAAATGAACACATCTTAGAGAAGCTACTAGGCACCTGTAAAAATATATGAAAGAAGATGTTAAATGTAATGGAGGGTTGGGTTGTTGGGTTTTTTTAACTGCAATTTTAAATACTCCCAGTAAAAGAAATGGAATTTGTATTTCCAGCTAAGGAAGGAACAACTTAACATTTATGTTTTCCTAAAATATTATCATTTTATTAAATGCACTAGACATTTATAAAGATCCAAAAAATAGCAAATCCAAATGTAAAAGCCATAGCAATTGATCACATGGATCTCTTTAAACACTAATGAATGTAGATAAAAACACATGCTGTATCATTAGGACCATGCTCAAGAAACCACTTCTGATGCCGAGAGTCTCCTCAGTTATGCTCTCCTCTTTAGCATCCCTTTTTTTCGGGGGAGGGGGGAAGAGAAGGGGGTTGTTGAGCTGTGTTAATCTAGTTTTAAGTCTTTCTTTGGTACAAACACTGACTCTTCTGGTCTCATTGGTTGATGGACTTCTGGCATTGCAAGAAGGCCAAGCATCCCAGTCAATTGCCTCTGATGCCCTTGACCATAAGGTGTTCCTGACATGTTTTCAGACCAAAGATTTATTGGGTTGTACTTGAGTGGCTCCATTCTTTTTTCTCCAAAAAGGCCAAAATGGTAGTTTCAAGTAAAGCATTGAGGGCTCGCTCGTGTGGTGTACTACACGCTTCTGTTCTGTCACCCTTTCTATTTAATGTATATAAGAGGCCATTTGGGGAGTTATTGAGACTAATAGGACTGCAGTGCCTTCTGATAACACCTATCTGGTAGTGTGTTGTTGTGGGTAACCTTATCATATGTTATATTAAACTGAAATGATAGGACTGCACTGCAACAGGCTTGAGAAACTTTACAAATCACATGTGGTATGTGAACCCCTTGAAGAACATGCATTTATATAATTTTTTAAGTTACAAATGTATCTTGAAAAAAATATATATTAAAAATTCAATATAATTTGGTTGGCATGAACACTGTAGAGCCTATTAACATATGAACCTTAATAAAATCACCCAAATTTATTTCTGGATATGTAATCTGGCATTTAAAGTGGGCACTTTTGTGTCCTACCACTAAGTAGCTAACTATGGGATTTGGACATCTTATTAAGGCACCTACCTTTGAAAACACAGTATTTACTTTAAAAGAAACTTGGGTGTGTGATTTTTCTTTTTGTTGTTGTTTAATTTTCCAAAAGATGCTTCATATAATGACATCTCCAATGAGTCTAACCTTCACCCATCCCCACATCCTCAATGGTATCTCAGAGCAGTTCCTTAAATTCTGCTGAGATATTTGCAATATTTTATTTTCCTCTCGAGTCACTTTTGAACAGAACAATTAAAACAAATCATGCTAGTGCAGTGCTAGAAATACCAATGAGCACAACTGAGGCTACGTCTACACTACGGGGGGGGGGGGGAGATTGATTTCAGATACGCAAATTCAGCTACGGGAATAGCGTAGCTGAATTCGACGTATCTGATCCGACTTACCCCGCTGTGAGGACAGCGGCAAATCGACCGCCGCGGCTCCCCCATCAATGGTGCTTACTCCTACCTGGGCTGGTGGAGTACACGTGTCAATTCGGGGATCGATTATCTCGTCCCAACAAGACGCGATAAATCGATCCCCGAGAGATCGATTTCTACCCGCCAATCCGGGCGGGTAGTAAAGACAAGCCCAGAGATAATAGAACCATATGTTCATCGATGGAATACCAGACTGGCCACAAAATAGCAGCACTCTACTTTACAGGTGTATTAAACTTCTGCAATATTCAAAGTCTAGAGGCAAATTAAAAGAATTTAAAAAAAATAAAACTCTTATTAAGATAAATAGTGTAAAGTTAAATCAAATCTCCTGCTTTGACCCTTTTCAAATACAAAAGAGCTAAATACAGTAGTTCTGGAAGATCAGACATTGTAGTGTGATATAAAATTTTTATTCTAAGATTAATTATATTATGGAACAATTTTTACACTGAAAAATAACAATTCATTTTTCTCCATAAAGAATGAACTTGAACAAGATGTAAACCTTCCCTCTTAAAAGAACTTTTTCTTCAACATCTTTTTTGAGCTACATAGCTAAGGATCAAGGCCGTGTTAAGGTTTTCTGGAGCCCTTTGTAAATCAGATCAAAGAAAAGAGCATTAGAGGCATCCTGGCTTATTTTTTTAAAGTACCGTTCATGGTCAATGGATTCAGAAGTGTTCCCTCTCTTGTTCTTTCTGATTTACTTTACCTTTACAGCCTGTAATCTTAAACATGAACATTTCTTGACAAAAAATAGGAGATAGTAGCCCAAGCTAAAATACCAAAGGTTTTGTTTTCTAGGTAGAAATAATTTTGAAGTTAAAAGGGGGATTCTGGGCCTCTCTCTCTCTCTCAATCCCTCCCTGAATTCTTCTGGATCATATCGGAATTGTGTGGTACAATTCTTTGCCAGACAGGGAAAGAAAAAGCCAGATTGAATATTAGGTCTGTGCTGATGTTGAACTATTTCTTCAGTAAGACAGATTTTCCTTTCACAACAGGATAAATCAAAGTTGAAGAGAACATGAATTTAGAAGCTGCAACTTTATAACATCATAGTGATATCTTCCTTTGTTAGCATAAATCTGACATTGTCACCCTGGTACAGGGCAGTACAGTACATGTATATTAATTTAAAAAAAATCTACCGAAACAAGACTCTGCACTGCATATGCTTCTCCCCTTGGAGAGAGGATGAGGGAACAAACAACACATGACAGTTATGTAGTCACAATGCTTAATGCATTAATGGACGGTGCTCAGACACTATGGTGATGAGCGTGGTATAAAATCCCATATAATATAGAACAGAAGAGGGCAGAATATTTTCCAGATTGGTTCAGAGGAACTATTAGAAGAGCATTTTTTCCAGCAGGACAAAAATCTCTTTTCTGCTTTATTTCTGAACACAAAATCAGAATTTTAGGAACTAAGAAGCACTGCACTACTGGAAAAGCAACATGCAAGACTAGACATTGCCATGCCAAAGTTTTCTAACAAAGAATGTATTTGGCAATTACCAGACATCCAGCTTACAATTTCTGGCAAATGTACGGTCTGAATTTCAATATGCATTCCTGAACATATCGAGGTCATAAAGCTAGTGATTTTGTCATGTATGTTCTTGAACATGCTGCCATGCAAGGATTTTGTAATAATAAAGCAGGTTGAGGTATTTGGACACATTATAATAATACTTTGTACTTATGTAATTAAATGTGATACCAAAAGGATAGGAATCCTCTGATTTCTTGGAACCTCACAAAATATATTGAACATATTCATCCAATAACTTTTTGGCCATTCCAAATCAAACAAAAAAGATTGACTTTTCCTGAATTGTGCCTAGTTGGCTTCTAACAATGGATTTTCCTTTCTTTCAGCAATTTCAGGTTTAAACAAAAGAATTGCAGTACATTGACTCATACCCCATGAAAATTTGAATTCACCTTTGGGATGAACTTCAGAGCTCAGAATAATTTTGTCCACATGAACAGATAAACTTTCCTTTATTAATAAAGCTTGTAAATAAATGCAGCCTCTAAAGTAATCTTCCTTCCCACCATTTTGATCACATCATTCTCCTCTTTGAATCCTTCCAGTCACTTTTTTTTACCTTCTACATCAAGTTCAAGAGTCTGATTCTCAGCTGAAATAAATCAGTGCAGCATCTTAGACTTAACAGGTCTAAGCCAATGTGCACCAACAGAATACCTTCACCTTCAAGGCCCTGCAGATTTTAACCTCTCTCAACATTTCTGCTGTCCTCTTCTCCTCTGCCACTTCTGCAACTCTCTTGTTTTCCTCCTATAATCTTTTTTGTATCTTTCTCTTACTGTGGTCTCTCATCTTCTGAGGAATGGGCTCCGGGGGACATGTAACACAAACTGACCAGTGGGTTACTAATGCACAGCATTAAAACACACTGTAGATACTACATTAATAATTAAAATAGTTCATTGCATAGTGCACCTGGCTGAGCATAAAGCAATTAGAAAAATGGTGTTAACTCTTATGTAGAGAATTTAATGATAATGGCTTAAATTGGGGGAAAGTTAATGCCCTAGGAACCAAATGTATTTTTCAGGCAATTGAGTGTTAGTTGGCTTGCTGCTTTAGGAATTTCACAATTCCTGGGTGAGCTATGCTGCGGGTCTCTCTCAATCTCTTCTTTTGAAGCTGATCCACTTTTTATAAATAATTAAATAGTCATTGTAGCAAGGACAGGCACTTGGGACTCCCACATCGCAGAAGGGTACACTAGCCACTAGCCTACAGAGTCACTCCTACTCTCTCTGGCTCAGTGACTATTTAATTATTAATACACAGTAGTTTCAACAGGAGATACCTGCATCTGAATATCCCATAGCCCAGTGGCTAGGATACTCCTATTGTGTGGGGGGCCCAAGTTCAAATTCTAGGCAGGGGGGGAATTGAACCAATGTCTCACACATCTTATGTGAATGCCCTAAGTGCTGAGCTGAAGTTTATAACGGAGGCAGATCCTCCTCCTGTTCTGTGAATGGCATCTACATTCCCCCCCGCCCCTCCAAAAAAAATGTGCCCAAAACTATTTGGAGAATTTGTGTCAAATTGCAAATAGTTTTGGTGCTCCCAAAAATGCTTTATTGGGGGGGGGGGCAAATTTACTATTTGCTGAAAAAAACTACCCAGCTTTACTTCATAGTTTGCATAACAAGTAACCATGCTTGTTCTCTATGCCACTAGACTGAGAAAAGCATCCCGGTTTGGTCACACTGTTGGGCACTTCAAGTGGCAAGCTCTGCTTAAGCACAACCTCCTGCTGCCAAAAGGTTCCTGAGCTTCCTGTGGCAAAGCCTTCTCCCTGACCTGGTCCTCCATTGCCCAAACCCTTCTGCAGTACGTATATGACAAGCCCTCCACCATCCCATAGTTGGGTTGTGGCCCTCCACAATATTTCAAAATAGTAATTTGGCCTTTCTACTTGTCAATATGTGATCAATGCTCTACCAGATGGCTAGCGAGCTCTCACTACTTACATTTTAGCTCCTTTCAAACACTCCTCCAAAGACGGCATCATTATCCTGATGTTACAGATTTGACATTGTTACCTGTTTGTGGTCTTGTTTGCAGTCTTTCCTCTCAGTGCTTTCACCTAAGCTCACTGCTCTAGCACAGTGAGATTCTCCGGATACTCAAAATGCATAGTTTGTTTGCAAATATAGTTTCCACTTTGTGTATATATATGGCAGGGTGGCCAAACTTACTGACCCGCCGAGCTGCATACAACAATCTTCAGAACTTCGAGAGCTAGGGCACGCCTGCCGGGGCTCGGGGTTTCAGTTATATACACCCAATTATATACACCCCTCCTTGCTGGGCATAAGCCCCTACCCCACTACCCTGTGCAAGGCAATGGTCCTGAGCTCCCCCCCACCCAGTCTGGTAGGTGGAAAATGGGGGAGGGTATGGCAGGGGGCTCTGCAAGCCACACTTTAACTGTAAAAGAGCCACATGCAGTTTGGCCACTCTGCATATATGGCATCAAGATGAGTGACAAATGCTAGTTTTATTGTTTCGCCCTGTGATGGGGCACCTGCCCCACACTGGTCTCTAGGGGGTTAATAGAGCCCTTGGGAGGCTGTGCAAGAGGCAGCCAATGAAAGAGGAACCGCAAGGAGCAGCCAATCAGGGCCAGGCTGGCCCATATAAGAAGGTCTGCAGAGCACAGCAGCTTTGGTCACTCCCTGGAGCTTGAGGAGGGAGGAAGACTAGCTGCCTTGCAGGCTGAAGGCACCAAGCACCCTGGACAGAGCACTACTGCAGGCAGGGATGGAGGGAACTAAAGGCAGCTCCTGGCAAGCTGCAGGGATCTCAGGCAAGGGCAAAGAGGGTGCTGGGGCTATGGGGAAGTGGCCCAGGGAGATCTACAGAGGAGTTGGAGGGGATGCAGCAAGTGGCAGCCATCTATAAGGTCCCTGGGCTGGGACACGAAGTAGTGGGTTAGCCCAGATACCCCTCTGCTTGCCACTGAGGGAAGTGGCTGGACTGTTGGACTGCAGTACATACCCCCCAGAAAGGGGGGAGCACAAAGTGTGGCACAGCCAGAGGGCTGTGTCATGAAGAGGACGCCGCAGTCCTGGTAATGATGTGGGTCCCTGGAGCAGAAGTGACGGTGGTGAGATGCCACCAGAAGAGGGTGCACTGGCTAGCAGAGCTGATCCCTGGAACATCCTGCAGGGGGTGCTGCAGTGGTGAGTTGCACCCTGTCACAAACCCTATCCTTTACTTACACACAATTATATTTGGTAGTGCCATCTACCTATCTTAGGTACTTACCAGGCCCCCATTACAGTAGTCTCTGAAAGTGTCTCAATAGCCCTGTGTCATACAGAAGTACTATTAGACCCAATTTACAGAGGAGGACTGCGGCACAGAAAGGATAAGTGACTTTCCTGAGATCATGCAGGAAAGCTGTGGTGGAGCATGGAATTGAACCTTGGTCTCTTAAGTCCTAGGCTAGTGTCCTCACCAAAGGACAATGCTGCCTCTCACCTTAAATATGCACAATATTAAGCTTGCTACTAAAGTTGTGTGGAATTTGCAACTTAGAATCATCCTTAAGTCTTATTTGCTTGCATGAACATGTAGTTTTTCATCCAATTATTTTTGCCTTCACAAATTTTCCATTGGCACACATTTTTTCTTTTGTATTATCTGAGATTCAAGTGAGTTAGTTGGACTGGTCATATTGTAGAAGTCACATGGTTGATGCCATGGGGTATTTCTTCTGGTTCCCTGATTGGCTTATCATAGAATCATATAATATCAGGGTTGGAAGGGACCTCAGGAGATCATCTAGTTCAACCCCCTGCTCAAAACAGGACCAATTCCCATCTAATCATCCCAGCCAGGGCTTTGTCAAGCCTGACCTTAAAAACCTCTAAGGAAGGAGATTCTACAACCTCCCTAGGTAACCCATTCCAGTGCTTCACCACCCTCCTAGTGAAAGTTTTATCGTACTATGTATTTCATATGAATCAGCAGAAGCCAGTCTTAATCTACTTTCTCCGAGGAAGAGGCTATATTTAGTATGTCCTCTCCGAATCTTATTAAAAAAATACAAAAAAAAACCCCAAAAAACCCTAAGCCCACATTATCTACTTCTTTTTTATTCTGATAGACAGCTTAGTACTGTACCTTTTACATTCTTCTAATTCTCTCCAGCTGGTGGGAACTACATTATTGTTGGTTGGTATTTTGCATGTTACATCTTATACTTTTGCAAGGGAAATAAGGGGAACCACTATTTAGTTCTGTATTACTGGCATGAATTAACTCCCATAAACAATTAGTTCTGCATTCTAGAATTCCTTCACCATCTGGGCACAGATTTATTGGAGAACAATTTGTGGTTGCTTCACATGTGTGAGCATAGTAATCTCTAAATATGTGCCAGGACCACCTCCCTTGCACAATGTTTACACTATGCATATTAGATACCCTGTGCCACATCCAGGGTAAAAGGACCCTATGCCTTGAAGTGCATTATGCTCAGTCCTGCATCAGTAACAGCTGCATTCACAGCCTTCTCTCCCTCTACTACAATACCAAAAATATGTGTGTATGTGTGTGTGTGTATATATATATAATGTAGATACGTAGTGGTATTGTAGCTGTGTATATACACACACAAATACACATTCATATAGATATATGAATATACGTATACACATAGCTACATAACACAAGACATCTGCAAATTCCTCCTAATTCTTTGTAAATTGAACATTAAAAATAAGAGTTTTGTTACACTGTTTGACATATACTGAGAATGTCAGATAGAGAAGAAAAATAAATGCATGGCAGAATAAAGTGGTTTTTTGATCATAGTAATAGTTATTTAGCAAGCACCATAAGTGTGTATGGTGCTTTACAAAACATTAAAAGGACCTGCCCTGAGGCTCTCAGAAAAATTCAGTACAATTCAGAAGTACTATAAGAAGCAATAGTAATGTTGCTGGTGCCAAGATCAATACTGGAAGGACTCTCAAAAGTAATGGGTTTCAAGCAGAGGGTTAAAAGAGAAGAGTGAGAGCCCTTGTATGGGAAGTGGGAGGCTTTTCCAACAGAACAGGGTAGCATGAAAGAAGGTGCATATCAGAGAGGAAGGAGAGACAGGAAACAGTTCTGAGAGGAACTGTATAACACTAGGAAAATTAAAGTTTATGGCACATCCCGCAGAGCGGCAGATGTGATCTGAAGATGAAGATAATGGATAGCAGCTGACATTTAATAGATGCTTTTTTTAAAAACTACATCAATTTGGCTATCCCTTTTCCATCACCACATCTGCCCAAGTTCATGCAATGACTCTCTCCCCTTGTGGTGCAATACCCTACAGCCTGGATCCACCTCAGGGAAGGGGCAGCCTGACAGGGTCTTGAAATCTGAGGCCTATGAACCAAGGGGTTCACACTGAACTTGTTTTTTTACACCTATGAAATTCACCCTCATGCAGAGGCCAGCCCAATGCCTATGTGCCATTTAGCCCTACTTTGAGATCTTAAGTAGTGCATAAATCTTGAGCTGACCTTCTGGCAAAGATGAATTTTACCCTGGAAGAGCAATTCTACACTGTCACTTCCAAAGACAGTGAGTAAGTGGACAATCTTGTCCTTTTAAGCAGAAAATAAAATATTTGAATGTGCATTTTGAATGTGCATGACCCCTGACCCTCTTCTTTTTCTTCCTGATTGCTGGTAGAGGCCCCACACAAGTATACTCCTACATCAGTGCAGGTGTGGGGTCAGCTGGAGCACCAGTAGTTGTGTGAAGAGAGGGTAAGGGTCTTTTCATACAACATCTTCACAGACCTACAATCCTAAGGCATTCAAAGATAGATGGCAGCTGGTGTAGCCTATTTTCTTCTGATCCACTGCTATCTACCTACCTAAGTTAGAGTTTTATTAAGCTATTGAATACTTTCCCTGATCTCTGTGAGGAATCCTTGTTGACAGTGGATTTAGCTGCATGAGGAAACATTTAAAGAGCCATCCTGACATTCAGAAGATATAAATGTTAGTACAAATTATACAGTAGCACTATAAACTACTCAATCCATTTGTCAGACACCATGTGACAATATGCCTGGAAGAATGGAGCATTAATGCCTGAAGGCCTGATTTTTCAAAGGTGCTGAGTCCTGTATCTCCAGCTGATATCAAAGGAAACAGCAATGCTTAATCCGGGGCCAACCGAGGCTCCACGGCGCTGCCGTATCTTAGTACTTCTATTAGGCCCTGGATGTACAGTAGCTTACATGCCCTTGCCTAAAAAGAACAGTGTGAAGTACAAAATATACACACACTACTTGAAAAAAAAAACCCTTTGGGTTCTTTTTCTTTCTTTCCTGAGTACTTTAAATTACAACTAAACATCATAATTTAAATCATAGAATCAGAGATGCAGACTGGAAGGGATACTGAGAGGTCACCTAGTCCAGTGCCCAGCGCAAGACCAAGTACACCTAGACCATCACTGACAGATGTTTGTCCAACCTAGTCAGAAAAACCTCCAATGACAGGGATTCCACTTGGTAACCTATTCCAGTACTTAACTATCCTTATTAGTTAAAAAGTTTTTTCTAATATCTAACCTAAAGCTCCCTTAGTGCAGACTGAGGTGTTCTTGATTTTGACTTCCTTCAGTGGGCTCACTTTTACATGACTCAAACAATGGGTGAGGAACCATTCTTCATACATCAATATATGGCTGCTTAGGGCTTGTCTACATGAACATTTATTCTGTGGCAAGCTGGGATGTGAATCTACCCCACACCATCCTGCTGCTCTCTAAGTATCCAGGTGGATCCTGCTGACATGTATTAACAGTTCTTGCACTTTGATCTACTCCTGTGTCAAAGCAGGATAAGATCAATGAGCACTAAGGAACTGTTAGTGTGCATCAGCAGAGTCCACACAGACACTTAATGCATGGCAGGCTAATGCAAGGTAGATTCACACCCCAGCTTGCCAGAAACTAAATGATTGTGTATATCAGCCCTACTTTAACTAGGCAGACAGTTGTGCTAATGATCCTAGACTAGCCTTTGGATATGTAGTTACCGTGCTCTGAGCTACCTGAACTGCCTTGTCTTAGAGAGCACATTCTTACTTTGATGTCCTGCAGCTTTGCATGCTCAGAAATGTATGACCATTATCCACTGTAATGTAGCTGTAAACCTTTCATCATACCTATAGATACATTGGGCTTTTCTTGGTAATAAAAAGTTGTAAAGTGTTTACCTTTGCTTTCTGAACATCTATGGCAGGCAAGTCATGTTCATTATGAGCAGGAAGTTAGCTTCCCGGCTCTCAAACACATGAATAAACTAGGCAATATTAATTCTATTGTTGGTTAAGGAACTTCTTTGAGATTGAGAACCAAAGTGCATTCTTTGGGATCAGTGTTAGTAACAACCCTCTATAGACCTATATACTAATTATCATGGAACCATTCAGGCTGCTATAGCTAAGGGTCTTCCTACATTTTTATTTAAGTCTCCATTTTCAGAGGTCTCAACTCTGGCCCAAATGTTTTCATTATTGCTCAGAAGGATAAAGAGCCCTCTGATGATGGTGCACCAGACATATATCTACAAATCACACCCTCCCATTCTTAACCTGTACCCTGTAACTCCCCCAGTGGTTCAAAAGTAGGTTCTGGTGTCTCTAATTCTCCTGCTTCTCTGTCTCACACCACCATGGAGCCTCCTTATCTGACTGTAGAAAATAGGACCACGGCAAATCAAGCCAATGGTACATCTAGTCAAGTACTCTGTCACTTGAGAGTGGCCAATTTGAAATACTTCAGAGGGAGGGGCAAAGAACACCACAATGTACAATCAGAGAATAACATACTTTAAGTTTCAGAGTGGTAGCCATGTTAGTCTGTATCAGCAAGAAGAACGAGGAGTACTTGTGGCACCTTAGAGACTAACAAATTTATTTGGGCATAAGCTTTCGTGGGCTAAAACCGACTTCATCAGATGCATGCAGTGGAAAATACAGTAGGAAGATATATATATACACACACAGAGAACATGAAAAAAATGGGGGTTTCCATACCAGCTCTAATGAGACTAATCAATTAAGGTGGGCTATTATCAGCAGGAGAAAAACAACTTTTGTAGTGATAATCAGGATGGCCCATTTTCAACAGTTGACAAGAAGCTGTGAGTAACAGTAGGGGAAAATTTGCATGAGGAAATAGTTTTAACTTTGTATAATGACCCATCTACTCCCAGTCTTTATTCAAGCCTAATTTAATGCTGTCCAGTTTGCAAATTAATTCCAAGTCTGCAGTTTCTCATTGGAGTCTGTTTTTGAAGTTTTGCGACTTTTAGGTCTTAATCGAGTCACCAGAGAGGTTGAAGTGTTCTCCGACTAGTTTTTGAATGTTATAATTCTTGACGTCTGATTTGTGTCCATTTATTCTTTTGTGTAGAGATTGTCGAGTTTGGCCAATGTACATGGCAGAGGGGCATTGGTGGCACATGATGGCATAAGTCTCTACACAAAAGAATAAATGGACACAAAGACGTCAAGAATTATAACATTCAAAAACCAGTCGGAGAACACTTCAACCTCCCATGTTCAGATCTAGAGATTCAAATCCAAATCCCTCCTCATCTCCTCAAATTTGAAAGGATTCAGATCCAGGGTTCTAATTTTGGCTCATGTCTACTATAAGACAAAGCACAAATAATGCTAAAGAAATCACTGTATATTTAAAAATGCCAAATAAGTAAGAAGCTGTTGTAGCAGATATCTACTTTTATTTTCTATATTTCCTGAACGGAGAAAGCTTAAATTCCAAAATTATGAGATGAGATTCATGTACTTTTCAAGTGTCTGGTAATTCTAGAGAAAATAATCAAACATAAATTGTTAACAAGCTTTAGCTATAAAATTAATGTATAGGAAACAGTTATAATATTTTATGTTTACAGCTAGCGTGCTTCAATATATTTCAGCTGTAAGAATTCTCTGGTTTTATGTCTGTAGCATGAATGTAAAAAAGCTGGCACCCAGCACCAGGATATCAACTGCCTACTCAGAGAATGATTAATTTAAGATAAATAGATGCTGGCTTCAGCCACGCTGATTGTATTTCCCATCCTGATGCTGCAGCATCAGTGTTTCCACTCAGAAGTTGTAAAACATATTCAGGAATCATTCTTCTCCACTCACAAACCACAATGCATCACAGATATAATCGAGCTTTCTGTACTTTGTGGCTGAACTTAATTTTACTTATGCCATCAGCCTAATGGACAAAAATCTTTCCTTTTTCTTTTAATACATAAACTTTAAACTCACGTTATTCTGATTTTTTCCTGTTTGAATTTCTTGCTTTCATATCAGATATCATACAGCCTAACTCTAAATACAGAAGCATAATCAGACCACTTGAAACAAAGTATTACATAAATTGTAACATAATTATAACATACCTAATTGAAAACATCAGTAACTTGGTAATTGTCAGGCCCAAATGGTAACCCAAATGACAACATCTGTATAGAGTAAACTGAGAGAACTTCATGTATCTATTTTCTGCCATCAGGGATAGAATTTTCCCTGTGAAAGAAAGCAAGGTTCTGCCTCACAAATACTATGGCTACCCTGAGACTGATGGGAATATCAAGCATTCCTAGGAGAAACAATGCTGTCCATTCAGAAGCTCTGTGCCTCCACAGTAGCTTTTGTCCAGCTTTTTGTCATCGTGCTTTTGTTTGAAGCTTATTGCTACACAAGCCCTAACTGTGGTTGCTCCAGGACGACTCCTAAATGGGGCGAGGGGTGAATCTGCATTGTTGAGGAAGGGCCATTACGAATGTAATATATCCTCTAGCGATATTACATTTCTGAAGGAATCTCTTCTGGACATGATATATTTCACTTCACCTTTATTCTTGTCTCAGCAAGGGTCCCCAGGTCCCTCTTTAGTGTCAAGGCATAGGTGAGGTAGAGGAGATCCATTCATGAAGTGGACCTTGTGCATATAGATCAAAAGGGCATAACCTGGCCCATAGTCCAGAGAACTTCATGTTTGTAACATGATTTGTTTTGGGACCCAGTGGAGTTCCGTTTGTTGAGAAGCAGGATTTGACATGGTTTAGATTTTCAGGGGATGGTACTGTAGGTATGGCCATTTCTTGGTATGAGCACAGCAACAACTTGGAGGTCAGAGGTGAGAGAGAAGAGTCGGTGAACTGCTGTTTAATCAGTTCATTTTCTGTTGCTTCCGAAAGACTGGAAAGTAGGCTGGAAGAATTTGTTTAGGCAAAGTTCTAGTGTATTGGAAATTTAGCCATTTCAAAATATAATTTTGCTTTGAGAGTCTTTTCCACTCAAACTTTTCCTTTTATGGTAATCTTTGTAGATGATACCATGGCAATAGGGAAGAGTTCTCAAAGCTAATTGCAGGAGTCTAACTATTTCTGGATCCGACTGTGAACCCCTTAATCCCTGGTGAGCAGTTACTTGCATAAGTAGTTACATTGTAGTCGACAGACTGGAGCTTCAGTTATGTGTAGGTCTACTGAAACCCATTAGGGAAAAGGGAGATACTAATTGTTTGCTTTCTACATTCTTAGTAACTAATCTTCAGTTTTTATTTGTTTTCTTCAAGTGGAGCATTTCATAAGACAAAATCTGTCAAAGGATAAGTGTAAATTGTTCAAAATTTATTTTAGGAAACCCAAAACAAAAACACATATGTGATATGTGCATGATTATTATTATGACAGAACCAGAATCCACAGTTCTGACTTACATTTTATTTCTAGTCTGTTAATTGTTTCTGCAACAAGTTCAAATTCTACCAACTGAGAAATTGAATGCAAAAAGCCATAACTGTAGCTCAGTATCAACAGATCTGACAGAAAACTGTAACAGGTCAGGTTTTGGAGATAACCCCTTGTGACTTGGCAATGGTGTTAGTTTTTTGAAAAATTCCTTAGTGACAAAAAGAAAAATCATCCAACTGGCACCTGAGGGGAAAGGCTGAAAGTGATTTGTACTGGTTAATCCAAACTCTTGTTCAGTCCCAAGGGTTCTAGGGCTGTTTCAAGTTTCTGTGGCAAGAAAGATTCACACAAGCAGCTCATCTCTATTATTAAAGAGATAACTTTCATAAGCACAGAAAAAAATATACGCTATCATAAAGAAAAGAGAGAATGGCTATGGATTCTGCCTTGGATTCACAAAGGAGTAGTACATGGAAGGGTGTGTGCACTAGATTTAGGAACAGCACTGTTTAGGACCTGCACAAACAAATATGATCATGGGGATTTTTTTCTCTTTTAACTTTGAACATGTCTTGGAGCAGGATCTTGTATAGAATTTATTAATAACTTTGTTTTTAAACATGTAACAAGAGGTAAACTTCAAACAGTCAGGGATGAGTCACTGAAAAAGAACAAATCAGATTAAACTCACACTATAGCAACTTCCACAATTGTTGTAACAGTCAATACTAGACTTATGGTGAGCTGGTCAAAAAAAATTGTCAAAACAGTTTTCCATCAGCAAATGCCATTTTGATGATACAAATTTTTCACAAAATAGCATCAACTTTACTGGAAAAAATATGCAAAAATATTGAAATGCCCGATTTCAACATTTTTGGAGTGGAAAGTTTGTTTTGTTTTTGTTTTTAGTTTTGAAACAACCTTTTGTTTAGAAATCTTTTATTTTATGTTAAAAAAATTTTTAAATGGTCAAATCAAAATATTTTGACTGAAAATGAAATATTTTTGCAATTTAATTTAGTGAAAATTTTCAAAATTATGGCTGTCCAATTTTGAACAAAATATTCTTCAAAATATCAATTTTTCATGGGATGGAAAATTTTCTGACCAGCTCTACACTTATGCAATGGATTAGATAAGAAGACTTTTAGTTAGTCAAAAGAAAAGCAACCAAAAACTCATATGTATTTTTAAAAACATCACATTGCTTAGTATTTGGATTCCTTTGAGTAGCCCTGAGCATTTTATTTTTTCTAAAAAACATAGAATCATAGAAGATTAGGGTTGGAAAAGACCTCAGGAGGTCATCTAGTCCAATCCCCTGCTCAAAGCAGGACCAATTCCCAATTAAATCATCCCAGCCAGGGCTTTGTCAAGCCGGGCCTTAAATCTCTAAGGATGGAGGTTCCACCACCTGCTTAGGTAACCCATTCCAGTGCTTCACCACCCTCCTAGTGAAATAGTTTTTCCTAATATCCAGCTTAGACCTGCCCCACTGCAACTTGAGACCATTGCTCCTTGTTCTGTCATCTGCCACCACTGAGAACAGCCGAGTTCCATCCTCTTTGGAACCCCCCTTTAGACAGTTGAAGGTTACTATCAAATCCCCCCTCATGCTTCTCTTCTGGAGACTAAATAAACCCAGTTCCCTCAGTCTCTCCACATAAGTTATGTGCCCCAGCCCCCTAATCATTTTTGTTGCCCTCTGCTGGACTCTCTCCAATTTGTCCACATCCTTTCTGTAGTGGGGGGCCCAAAACTGGACGCAATACTCCAGATGTGGCCTCACCAGTGCCGAATACAGGAGAATAATCACTTCCCTCGATCTGCTGGCAATGCTCCTACTAATGCAGACCAATATGCTGTTAGCCTTCTTGGCAACAAGGGCACACTGTTGACTCATATCCAGCTTCTCGTCCACTGTAATCCCCAGGTCCTTTTCTGCAGAACAGCCACTTAGCCAGTCAGTCCCCAGCCTGTAGCGGTGCATGGGATTCTTCTATCCTAAGTGCAGGACTCTTTACTTGTCCTTGTTGAACCTCATCAGATTTCTTTTAGCCTAATCCTCCAATGTTAAGCACCTTTGAAAAGTACAGGATGTACAACCTCAAACTAAAATCCTCTGTTTAGTCACAGAAGAGACAACCACAGGCAGCATCAGGGCAGGCTTCACAACACTGCACACCAGAGTGTCCCAGCTATGAACTTTAGGAACCACGCCCATGGATGACAGGGTAGAGTAGTCCTCATGCCCATTTCTTCCCTGGCAAAGAGACTGCCAATAAGGCTGCCAATTAGTACCAAGTGCAGAGCTGAGTTGGGGATATGAACATTGGCCACAAAAAATTAGCCTGAAGTCAGTAAGTCATTTCGTGTAAACTACCAAACAGCCATCAGATGATGGTAACAAATTTCAGCTAAGAATTTCTACTTGAATCCATGCGAGCAAAACTGACTCCATCAAATTGCTAAAATCATCATCGGCAAGTATTATTTAACTATGTACATGATTTTAATATTTGTTTCCCCCCCTAAAAATAGTGGAAGCTACATCTTGGGAATATATATTGATTATGGCCCATCTGGCCATGGCTCCTTGCCAATTCACTGTATGAGGCAGCAGCTCCCATCCCTACCAGCCAAGATTGTCCTGCTGGGCACCCTGAACTGACGATGCCAGGTTATATACTTGACTGAAAGGGATGGGTCTTCTTTCCTTCCTTGCTCCTTTCACGGGACTGTGCTGGCTGGCATGCTGCATTTGGAGAATATGGAATAACAGAATTGGGTTGCTCTCCCTGCCCCCAATGCAATAAAAAGCGGCTTGAGCAGTCTGAGGATTCTTTTCCTTCCCTGCTACAGTTAACTGCATTTCTGCCTACCACCCACTTGAGAGTAGTTTATATGTAAAGTTTCTAAGTAGTTGGAGATATACATATATTATGTGTCCTTACAGGTCAGGTGTCACTGGTTGGTGTTTAAGGAATTACAGTATATTGCAACTGGTTTATGTGAAGCTCTGATGTGGTCTTATGTGAAGGTCTTGAGTAGTCTTCTGGCTACTGTCACATCTCCAGGTTGGCAAGTGCTCTTTGCCAAGGATAGAAGGAATTAAGCATTCAGAAGAGATTTCTAGCTACCCCCATAACCAGGGCCAAAAAAAAAAATATTCCACCACAAAAAAAAAAAAAAAAAAAAAAGCCATGATCGCGATCGGCGGCGACAACTGGGGGAAAAAAAAAAAAAGCCGGGATCAGCGGCGGCAGTTCAGCAGCAGGTCCTTCGCTCGTAGAGGGAGTGAGGGACCTGCCGCCCCCAAATTGCCGCAGGTGCCGCCCCTCTCCCTTGGCCGCCCCAAGAACCTGCTTGTTAAGCTGGTGCCTGGAGCCGGCCCTGCCCATAACTACATCCAAAGTTGAAGGATGGACAAAGCTATAGTGACAGCTGCAAAGTAAAGCCAATTCTATAAGCAGGCTCAATTTGGGCCTCAGGAAGCCTCTATACTTCACATAGTTCCCATTGTTAGAGCCCTGCAAATCCGCAGATATCTACTCTATATCTGTGGACCATTTTTGCAGATCACACATTGGATGCAAATACAAATTTTAGATCTGCGCAGGGTTCTACCCATTGTGTACCAGAATTATTTCAAGGGCCAAATTCTATTCTCAGGTGCAGCCTCACCAATCCATTTACAAAGAGAAGGCAAAAAATGTGGTGATCTGCCACAAGGAAGCCACCGTGTGGATTCAAGTGTTTCAGGATCTCAGATGCCCAATGAAAAGGTACATGAAATAGATAGTACAATGCCCACTGTAATCATAGAATATCAGGGTTGGAAGGGACCTCAGGAGATCATCTAGTCCAACCCCCTGCTCAAAGCAGGACAAATCCTTAGGTTTTTTTTTTGTTTGTTTGTTTTTTTACACCCCAGTTCCCTAAATGGCCCCCTTAAGGGCTGAACTCATAACCCTGGGTTTAGCAGGCCAATGCTCAAACCCACAGACACCAGTATATGCTTGAGTATTATAGGGCATGTGAATATAAGTCAATAAGATCAACAGAGGGATCAATTAAGTAAATCTACAGATCAGAATATGTTGCTGGTAAAGCATATTGTGAAAGAAGAGGACCTACAATCTTCAACATGAACAGAACTGAATAACATCAGTGGCATCAACAGGGTTAACCATGGGTATAATGAAGGAAGATCTTAGTTGTTTTATCTATCTATATATCTATATATATATTTTTAATTTATTTATTTAATTACACTCATCAACCTATGAATTCAGGTGCCAAATGCCCTGTCTTGTGATGTCTTCCAATAAAAACAGTCCCTTTATTCACACCAATAGTATATATTTTCTATATGCAGCAATAATTTCAACAAACAAACCAAAAAAACCCGAATCCTGTATCTTGCTGGTGAGAAGGAAGAGGCACATCACTTTAACTTTTTACTCTTGTGAAGTATTCTGATACTGTGGAGAAAAGTGCCAATATAAGAAACTGGATGGATAGACAGATTGTCTAGATAGACAGAAGTTAAACTCAAACCATTAGATTATTAAAAACTACTGTTGACTTTTATTTAACAGTGAATGACAAGCTGCTCCTGAATTCACTATACAGGCTATGATTGTAAATACAAATTGTCTTGGCAAACATCCAGGTGACTGAGTATCAAATTCACATATGTTAAAAGAGTATTGATTTATTTTAAAGATGCGTGAACCTAGGTTTTTGAATTTAACTTCTATGGGTGGAGGGGAGAGAAGGGTTGTTATATTTTTTAAAAGACTGAGTGTAGCAGTGGCAATATGAAGCTGTGCAGTTATGTTTTTACACAGCTTCATAAACTGTAGCCCCCTGTACAATACAAAAATTCTCCCTCCATAATTTTCAAGTTGTGCAATTGTCATTAACAGTTCTACAAATTTTAAAACACCCTCTGTAGCCACACATCTTAACTGGGGTATTATGGAGGCACCATAGAATTGCAATGCCATAAAACTCCCGTCCATGGAATACAGAAAAACCTAATTGAGGTGTATTTTGTTGCACAGGCATGAACATGAAAGTTTAGTAGTTTAGAATTTTTATATTTTATAAAATTTCAAACTTGCCCCATCACTATTCCTTAGTATGGTCTAGTGACATATAATATTAGAAGTTTTAAAGTTTAAGCCATTTTTAGTTGTGTGGGAAAAAAGTCTTATTTTTCAAAATAGGAAGAATATACATTTTGCCACATGGCTAATTTAATAGCATGGAATACTGTGGCTAAAATGGAGAATTTTTCAGAATTTTTCAGAATTGGGGATTATACTGGAAGTAATGTCTTCACACTAGTCCTTACTCATAAAAGTAGTTCCTTTGACTCCAAGGGGAACTACTAGCCTGAATAAGTGCAGGACTGGGTCCTTATTTCTGAAAGCTAAAATGCATTAATAGCAATGTAGTTTCCATATCACAAGAAATTATCACAGTTGGGAGTGTTATTAAGTGTCTGCTCTGTGAATCCGCTTACAGGGAGTATTAGTGGCAGAGAATTAGATGGCAGTGCAAATGGATTGGAGACATGCTGCCAGGGAGCTGATGAGGGGGAAATAAAAGTCAGAAAGCTAGTGTGAAGGCAAAGGGTCTCATGCAGATGATCACATGCCTCCAGCTGATCTCCTGAAATCTGTGGATTTGAGGGGGTCAAATCCTCTAATTGTGTGTGTATAGCAGGCGAGATAAAATCCCTCCCCCCAAAGGAAGAATTCAAAGGGAACCCCATGATGGGAACATCATAGTTTCCAGGACGTTACTTAGTTTTTTTAGGCACAGGCATAGAGGCATGGGCCTATATTGGGATTTATATTGTAATATAAAATGCTTATTTTCTATAGCCTTCATCCTATTGAAGACGGTAAGATCCTGCAATTATCAGCCTGCAAAGGAAAAGACAGGGAGGGATAGCTCAGAGGTTTGAGCATTGGACTGCTAAACCCAGCATTGTGAGTTCAATCCTTGAGAGGGGCCACTTAGAGATCTGGGGCAAAATCAGTACTTGGTCCTGCTAGTGAAGGCAGGGGGCTGGACTTGATGACCTTTCAGGGTCCCTTCCAGCTCTATGAGATAGGTATATCTCCATATATTTGACTGTCTTGTTGTAAACAGAAAGTCTGTCGGTTGTGCATTTAACTAGCCCTGTGATTAGTAGTTTCCTGATATTCCACCATTAAGAGCAGCACAGAGCTCTCTGGATAGCTTATCTCTAAGGCTAGCCTGAAGCATGCCTGTACTCTGTTTCAGAGTCAGTCTGTTTTTACCTATTAATGTTTTTATATCAAATGTTCTAACCATTTAAGCTGATTTCACAAACTGCTACAAGTGATAACCATTAATGTCTGGATAACAAAGAAGCAACTTTTACTTAGATTGCCAAGCAGGCCAAGGCTTTACTTAGCGATGTTCCAGGAATGCAATACTCAACAAAATGAGAATATAAGAATGGCCATACTGGGTCAGAATGGTATGCTGTCTTCTGACAGTGGCCAATGTCAAGTGCTTCCAAGGGAATGAACAGAACAGGCAATCATAGGGATCCATCCCCTGTTGTCCATGCCCACAATCAGAGGCTAGGGACACCCAGAGCATGGCACTGCATTCCTGACCATCTTGGCTAGTAGCCATTGATGGACCTATCCTCCATGAACTTATCTAACTCTTTTTTGATCCCTGTTATAGTTTTGGCTTTCAAAACATCCCCTGGTAATGAGTTCGACAGGTTGAGTATCTTTTATGAAGAAATACTTCCTTTTGTTTCTTTTACACCTGCTACCTATTAATTTCATTGGGTGACTCCTGGTTCTTGTATTATGTGAAGGGGTAAATAACACTTCCTTATTCACCTTTCCCAAACTATTAATGTTTTTATAGACCTCTATCATATCCACCTTTAGTTTCTTTTCCAAACTTAAAGGTCCCAGTGTTTTTAATCTCCCCTCATATGAAAGCTGTTCCATACCCTTAATCATTTTTGTTGCCATTCTCTGTATCTTTTTCCAATTCAAATTATCTTTTTTGAGATGGGGTGACCAGAACTGCATGAAGTATTCAAGCTGTGCACATACCATGGATTTATATAGAGGCATTCTGATATTTTCTGTCTTATTATCTATCCCTTTCTTAATGGTTCCTAACTTTGTTAGCTTTTTTTGACTGCTTCTGCACATTGAGCAGATATTTTCAGAGAACTATCCATAATGACTCCAAGATCTTTCTTGAGTAGTAATAGCTAATTTAGATCCCATCATTTTGATTTTATAGTTGGAATTATGTTTTCCAATGTGCATTAGTTTTCATTTATCAACATAGAATTTCATCTGCCATTTTGTTGCCCATTCACCCAGTTTTGTGAGATTCCTTTGTAACTCTTCACAGTTTGTTTTGGATTTAACTATCTTGAGTAATTTTGCATTGTCTGCAAATTTTGCCACCTCGTTGTTTGCTGTTCAACATATTCATAAATGATCTGGAAAAAGGGGCACTTATCCCAGTACAGATCCCTAGGGGACACTACTGTATAGCTCTCTATCCATTCTGAGAACCTCTCTCCATTCTGAAAACTGACCATTTTTTCCTATCCTTTGTTTCCTGTCTAGTAAGCAGTTACTGATCCATGAGAGGACTTCTCTCTTATCCCATGATTGCTTACTTTGTTTATGAGCCTTTCGTGAGGCCTCTTGTCAAAGGCTTTCTAAAATTCCAAATATAGTCTATCCACTGGATCACCCTTGTCCATATGTTTCTTGACCCCCTCAAAGAATTCTAATAGATTGTTGAGACATGATTTCCTTTTACAAAGATGGGTTGTCTCTTCCCCAACAAATTGTGTTCATCTATGTGTCTGATAATTATGTTCTTTACTATAGTTTCAACCAATTTGCCCAGTACTGAAGTTAGACTTACTGGCCTGTAGTTGCTAGGATGGCCTCAGGAGCCTTTTTAAAAATCTGGTATCACATTAGCTATCCTCCTGTCATCTGGTACAGAAGCTGATTTAAGTGATATGTAACCTATCTCAGTTATTAGTTCTGCAATTTCATATTTGAATTCCTTCAGAACTCTTGAGGGAATACCATTTCATCCTGGTGACTTATTACTGTTTAATTTATCAATTTGTTCCAAAACCACCTCTATTGACATCTCAATCTGGGACAGTTCTTCAGATCTGTCATCTAAAAAGAAGGTTCGGGTTTGGGAATCTCCCTCACATCCTCTGCAGTGAAGACTGATGCAAATAATTAATTTAGCTTCTCCGCAATGGCCTTATCTTCCTTGAGTGCTCCATTAGCATCTCAATCAGCCCATGGCCCCACTGATTGTTTGGCAGGCTTCCTGCTTCTGATGTACTTAAAAACAATTTACTGTTAATTTTTGAGTCCTTTGCTAGTTGCTCTTAATTCTTTCTTGGCCTGTCTAATTATACTTTTACACTTGACTTGCCAAAGTTTATGCTCCTTTCTATTGTCCTTAGTAGGACTTAACTTCCAATTTTTAAAGGATGCCTTTAAAGGATACCCCATTCACTCGTCCGTACAGTGAACTGTAGAAGCTGAGTGCATTTTTAATCACATCACAAAATGCTGAATGAAAATATGCTCTCTTTTACATGTGTAAAACCTAATTGATTCATGGGGTTTTTCCTCCAAGTAAATGAGAGCAGATCTTTGCCTTTAAAGTCTCTAGAATGCACTGCTGTTGTGAATAACCAACTATCAGTCAGGAAGTGCTCTCTGTTGATATGATGTCATATCCTGAATAGCTGCTTGTGAAGAGAGTACTTCCAGAAACACTGACTTCCAAGATTCCACCAACCAAAAAAATAAATTGAGAGATACTATTGTAGACTTTTGTTAGAAAAAGATGGCTAAACCTGGGATATCCCAGTTTTTCAAGAAAACACAGATTTAAGAATCTCATATAGACTAGAAAAGATTAAACTAAAGCGTCATATCACCAGAAGCTTGTCTTATTGAAATACTAATAAAATTATTACTACTAATTTAATTTACTATAATTGAGAGAATGGCACAGTCTGACAGAGACAGGACTCAGAATTAAACTCCTGAGTTATAAATTCAGATTATTATTTTGATTGCAACAATGTCTACAGGTCCCAGCCAAAATCAGACCACATTATGCTAGATGTTATACTATAGACTCTCCTCGTCCTGAAGAGCTGACAGACTAACTAGGTTAAATCCCCTTTTTATAGATGAGGAACTGAGGCACAGAGAAATTAAGAGACTTGCCCAAGGTCAGACAGGAAGTCAGTTGCAGTTAGGAAATTAAGCCCAGATCTCCTGAGTCCCAACTCAATGTCTTAACCAGAAAACCCATCTTTCTTGTCTATCTTACTCCCACGATAGCTATTGCTATTTTCCTTAAGTTCATCACCTGTAAAACAAGAATAACAATACTTTGCATAAAGCAACAAAGAGTCCTGTGGCACCTTATAGACTAACAGATGTATAGGAGCATGCGTCTGACGAAGTGGGTATTCACCCACAAAAGCTTATGCTCCAATACGTCTGTCAGTCTATAAGGTGCCACAGGACTCTCTGTTGCTTTTTACAGATCCAGACTAACACGGCTACCCCTCTGATACTTGAATACTTTGCATGTGATTCACAAAAGGTATACAGGCACCTAACTCCCATTGAAATCAATGGGAGTTAGGCATCTAAATACCTTTGTGAATCCCACCCTTAGTTACCTACTTCACAGAGTTGTTGTGAGGGTTTACTGGTTAATGGTTGCAAAGCAACATGAAGATGACAAGTGCTATATAAATGCCAAGTATTATTACTGTAACTAGTAGTAATAATAATACTTTGGCCCTTGGAATACTGAAATGCTCTGAAAGTAACCTCTGCATCTGACTGACCTTGTCCTCCAGAAAGTAATTTACATACTTGGGAATGTATTTACTTTTAGGCCAACAAGTAAAGACTTTGGCAGGAGTTTAATAGTATTGCTTGTACTGTGATAGCACCTAAAGGTCCCACTCAGACTGTTTTTTGTATTATTTCTGTATTACATAAAAACAGATTTTCATGCTACTTAGTCAGCAGAAATCAAGAACTTTCTACATTCCAGTCACATAGCTTGAACTGGTTAGTATAAATTATACAGCCCAATCCTACTTCTATTTAAATCAATGGCAAAACTCTTGTTGACAGCATTGGGAGCAAAATTAAGATGTTAATTTGCACTATTCATCCCTAAACAAATACATTGTAAAATTAATATGATGTGTTAATTCTGCATTCCACAGTAATATTTATCCTTAAATCCCTCTGGAGAGTAGAAAGTTTTGAAGCAGACCAAGATCTCCTACTCTGGATTGAGCAGGACCCAAACAGAACTGATCTGTATGTACAAGATCTTTATTGGCTCTAACATACTAGACTAGATTTTCATGAGAATCATGAGATCCAAGTTGAGTTAAGCTACTAGCCTATAGGAAACACAGATGAATGGATCCCTATATGATTTGCAGAGGGGAGCGAATGTTCCACTTAGATCACTGTGTGCAAATTTGCTGTATGCAAATTTCATTTCTTCTTCACACCCTTTGGGGAAGGTCAGCTGTCGCTGCTGCACTGTCCTCCCTAACCCACCATGTACCATAAAGAGCACCAATGATGTGCTGTCAATATTAGCTAAGGGCTCAGACAAAGTTTCCCACATGGCTGGTGAAAAACCCTGTGACCCAGGGATGCAACTGTTTTAAAGAGGTATGTGCATGGATCTGAAGAATCAATTGATTTGTTTTCCCATTTACACAAACACACTGTCATCACCATAACCAAGGATAGAGGCAACAAACTAAAGCTGCACTTTGCTAAAGCATTCAGACTTTGTTCCTGAATACACACACAGTGTTGATAGCATAGCACAGTATTCAGCCTGTGTAATCTGAAGAAGAGGGTTGGAATGATGATCTTTTAAGGGAGAGCGTCCCTGTCCCAGAGCACCCTTTATTCCCTAAAACGACAAATCCTGCTTCTGCTATATCTCCTCCTACCCCAATTACCTCCTATCTACAGATTAATCAAACTCCTCCTCAGAGTGTGTTGACCCTATCCTAACTGGTGGAGGAGGTTACCCAGAGTCATGTTGGTGTAACAGCTGCTGCTCCCAGCTGTCAGTGTAGACCCTGGTTGTTGGTGGTGTAAAAATCACATACACAGGTGTCCCATGTAGTTGTGGAGGGCCAACCTGGATCCATACTGATGCAATGGTTCCCATTTCTGGCTCCAATTGGAATTTAGTTTATTGGCTTTCTCTGGGGAGAGATAGACAATATATTGACGCTCCATATCTGAGGGTATGTCTACACTACGAAATTAGGTTGAATTTATAGAAGCCGGTTTTATAGAAATCGGTTTTATACAGTCGATTGTGTGTGTCCCCACATAAAATGCTCTAAGTGCATTAAGTCGGCGGACCGCGTCCACAGGACCGAGGCTAGCGTCGACTTCCGGAGCGTTGCACTGTGGGTAGCTATCCCACAGTTCCCGCAGTCTCCGCCGCCCATTGGAATTCTGGGTTGAGATCCCAATGCCTGATGATGGAAAAACAGTGTCGTGGGGGGTTCTGGGTACATGTCGTCAGGCCCCTCCCCCTCCGTCAGAGCAACGGCAGACAATCGATTCGTGCCTTTTTACCTGGATTACCTGTGCAGACAACATACCACGGCAAGCATGGAGCTCGCTCAGCTCAGCTCACCGTCACCATATGTCATCTGGGTGCCAGCAGACGTGGTACTGCATTGCTACACAGCAGCAGCTAATTGCCTTTTGGCAGTAGACGGTGTATTACGATTGATATCCGTCATCGTCATATTCCTCAGTGAGTTCGATCAGAGGCACCTGGGCAGACACGTTTTGTCTCCTGGAGACTCAGTCCTGCCGCCAGTCCTATTGAACCATCTTGACGATGATGGCTAGCAGTCGTAGTACAGCATCTTCTGCCAAGCACCCAGAAGATGCCAATGGCTATCAGTCATGCTGCACCGTCTGCTGCCAGCTTAAGATGTAAAAAATAGATGGACCAGATTTGTTCTGTTTTCATTTGCTTCCCCCTCCCTCTGTGAAATCAATGGCCTGCTAAACCCAGCGTTTTGAGTTCAATCTTTGGGGGGCCCATTCTGTGTGACAGTTGTTTGTGTTTCTCCCTGATGCACAGCCACCTTTGTTGATTTTAATTCCCTGTAAGCCATGTCGTCACTCGCCCCTCCCTCCCTCCCTCCGTCAGACAATAGTTTCGTGCCTTTTTGCAGCCCAGACGCCATAGCACTGGGATCATGGAGCCCGCTCAGATCACCGCGGCAATTATGAGCACTATGAACACCACGCGCATTGTCCTGGAGTATATGCAGAGCCAGAACATGCCAAAGCAAAACCAGGCGAGGAGGCGATTGCAGCACGGCGACGAGAGTGATGAGGAAATTGACATGTAATTCTCACAAAGTACAGGCCCCAGCAACGTGCAAATCATGGTGTTACTGGGGCAGGTTCATGGCGTGGAACACCGATTCTGGGCCCAGGAAACAAGCACAGACTGGTGGGACCGCATCGTGTTGCAGGTGTGGGACGATTCCCAGTGGCTGCAAAACTTTCGCATGCGTAAGGGCACTTTCATGGAACTTTGTGACTTGCTTTCCCCTGCCCTGAAGCGCCAGAATACCAGGATGAGAGCAGCCCTCACAGTTGAGAAGCGAGTGGCGATAGCCCTGTGGAAGCTTGCAACGCCAGACAGCTACCGGTCAGTCGGGAATCAATTTGGAGTGGGCAAATCTACTGTGGGGGCTGCTGTGATCCAAGTAGCCAACGCAATCAAAGACCTGCTGATATCAAGGGTAGTGACTCTGGGAAACGTGCAGGTCATAGTGGATGGCTTTGCTGCAATGGGATTCCCAAACTGTGGTGGGGCGATAGATGGAACCCATATCCCTATCTTGTCACCGGAGCACCAAGCCACCGAGTACATAAACCGCAAGGGGTACTTTTCAATGCTGCTGCAAGCCCTGGTGGATCACAAGGGACATTTCACTAACATCAACGTGGGATGGCCGGGAAAGGTACATGATGCTCGCGTCTTCAGGAACTCTGGTCTGTTTCAAAAGCTGGAGGAAGGGACTTTCTTCCTGGACCAGAAAATAACCATTGGGGATGTTGAAATGCCTATCGTTATCCTTGGGGACCCAGCCTACCCCTTAATGCCATGGCTTATGAAGCCGTACACAGGCAGCCTGGACAGTAGTCAGGACCTGTTCAACTATAGGCTGAGCAAGTGCCAAATGGTGGTGGAATGTGCATTTGGATGTTTAAAAGCGCGCTGGCGCAGTTTACTGACTCGGATAGACCTCAGCGAAGCCAATATTCCAATTGTTATTGCTGCTTGCTGTGCACTCCACAATATCTGTGAGAGTAAGGGGGAGACATTTATGGCGGGGTGGGAGGTTGAGGCAAATTGCCTGGCCGCTGATTACGCGCAGCCAGACACCAGGGCGGTTAGAAGAGTACAGCAGGGCGCGGTGCGCATCAGAGAAGCTTTGAAAACCAGTTTTGTGACTGGCCAGGCTACGGTGTGAAACTTCTGTTTGTTTCTCCTTGATGAACCCTCCGCCCAACCCCCCCCCGAGTTCACTCTACTTCCCTGTAAACTAACCACCCTCCCCTCCCCCCTTCGAGCACCGCTTGCAGAGGCAATAAAGTCATTGTTACTTCACATTCATGCATTCTTTATTAATTCAGCACACAACTAGGGGGATAACTGCCAAGGTAGCCCGGGAGGGGTGGGGGAGGAGGGAAGGAAAAGGACACACTGCAGTTTAAAACTTTAAAACTTATTGAAGGCCAACCTTCTGATACTCGGGCAATCATCTGGGGTGGAGTGACTGGGTGGCCAGAGGCCCCCCCACCGCATTCTTGGGCATCTGGGTGAGGAGGCTATGGAACTTGCGGAGGAGGGCTGTTGGTTACACAGGGGCTGTAGCGGCGGTCTCTGCTCCTGCTGCCTTTCCTGCAGCTCAACCATACGCTGGAGAATCAACTCTTGCCTTCTGTCAGCAAGCTGACGCCATCTATCCTCTTCAGCCCGCCACTTGCTCTCTTCAGCCTCCGATTCAGCCCGCCACCTCTCCTCTCGTTCATATTGTGCTTTTTTGCACTCTGACATTGACTGCCTCCACGCATTCTGCTGTGCTCTGTCAGCATGGGAGGACATCTGGAGCTCCGAGAACATATCATCCCGAGTCCACCGTTTTCTCCTTCTAATCTTCACTAGCCTCTGTGAAGGAGAAACATTTGCAGCTGGTGGAGGAGAAGGGAGAGGTGGTTAAAAAAGACACATTTTAGAGAATAATGGGTACACTCTTTCATGTTAAATTTTGCTGTTCACATTACACAGCACATGTGCTTTCGTTACAAGGTCGCATTTTTCCTCTTATATTGAGGGCCTTCCGGTTTGGTGTGAGAGATCACTCACGCAGTGCCAAGCAACAGATTTTGGCTTGCAGGCAGCCATGGTAAGCAACAGTCTTTTGGCTTTTTTAACCTTCTTAACATGTGGGAATGGTTTCAAACAGTAGCGCCCTCATTTCCCATACCAAGCACCCGTTGGGTTGGCCATTTAAAATAGGTTTGCAATGTAAAAGGAGGGGCTGCGGTTTCCGGGTTAACATGAAGCACAAACCCAACTACCCCCCCCACTCACACACACACCCAATTCTCTGGGATGATCACTTCACCCCTCCCCCCCCTACCGCGTGGCTAACATCGGGGAACATTTCTGTTCAGCCGAGCAGGAACGGGCACCTCTGAATGTCCCCTTAATAAAATCACCCCATTTTAACCAGGTGACCGTGAATGATATCACTCTCCTGAGGATAACAAAGGGAGATAAGGAATGGATGTTGTCTGCATGCCAGCAAACACCGGGACCATACGCTGCCATGCTTTGTTATACAATGATTCCAGACTACGTGCTACTGGCCCGGTGTGGTAAAGTGTCCTACCATGGCAGACGGGATAAGGCAACCCTCCCCAGAAACCTTTTGCAAAGGCTTTGGGAGTACATGAAGGAGAGCTTTCTGGAGATGTCCCTGGAGGATTTCCGCTCCATCCCCATACACGTTAACAGACTTTTCCAGTAGCTGTACTGGCCGCGATTGCCAGGGCAAATTAATCATTAATCATTAAACACGCTTGTTTTTAAACCATGTGTAATTTTTGCAAAGGTACACTCACCAGAGGTCCCCTGTGTGCCCTCAGGGTCTTGGGTGAGTTCGGGGGTTACTGGTTCCAGGTCCAGGGTGACAAACATATCCTGGCTGTTGGGGTAACTGGTTTCTCCGCTTCCTTGCTGCTGTGAGCTATCTATGTTCTCTCCATCCTCATCTTCCTCGTCCGCCGAACCCGCTTCCCCGTTTCCAGAGAGGGACTCATAGAACACGCTTGGGCTAGTGGTGGCTGCACCCCCTAGAATGGCATGCAGCTCCGCGTAGTAGCGGCATGTTTGCGGCTCTGCCCCGGACCTTCCGTTTGCGTCTCTGACTTTGTGGTAGGCTTGCCTTAGCTCCTTAATTTTCACGCGGCACTGCTGTGCATCCCTGTTATGGCCTCTGTCCTTCATGGCCTTGGAGATCTTTTGTAATGTTTTGCCATTTCTTTTACTGCTTCGGAGTTCGGCGAGCACTGATTCATCTCCCCAGATGGCGATCAGATCCCGTACCTCCCGCTCGGTCCAGGCTGGAGCTCTTCTGCGATCCTGGGACTGGGACTGGGACTCCATCACGGTTACCTGTGCTGATGGGCTCTGCATGGTCACCTGTGCTCTCCACGCTGAGCAAACAGGAAATGAAATTCAAACGTTCGCGGGGCTTTTCCTGTCTACCTGGCCAGTGCATCTGAGATGAGAGTGCTGTCCAGAGCGGTCACAATGAAGCACTGTGGGATAGCTCCCGGAGGCCAGTAATGTCGAATTCCGTCCACACTAACCCAATTCCGACCCCCTAAGGCCGATTTTATCGCTAATCCCCTTGTCGAGGTGGTGTTAGGAAACCGGTTTAAAGGGCCCTTTAAGTCGACAGAAAGGGCTTCGTAGTGTAAACGTGGCCAGGCTTAAGTCGATTTAACGCGGCTAAAGTCGACCTAAACTCGTAGTGTAGACCAGGCCTTTGCAAGGTACACTCACCATAAATCTCCTAGCTTGCTATGCAAAC
>NW_020664435.1:34089113-34250390 GCF_002925995.2 Terrapene triunguis
GCCCCCGCGGCTCGGCCCCCGCGGCTCTGGTCCAGCCCCCACGGCTCTGGTCCGGCCCGGCAACCCCGGCCGGAGCGCGGCTCGATTCCTGGGGGCGGGGCTTGCTGCAAGCCCCGCCCCCAGGAATCGGGCCCCGCGCTTGCTAAAGCCGGCCCTGGTGGTAGGCTTGCCTTAGCTCCTTCATTTTCACGCGGCACTGCTGTGCGTCCCTGTTATGGCCTCTGTCCTTCATGGCCTTTGAGACTTTTTCTAATATTTTGCCATTTCGTTTACTGCTATGGAGTTCAGCTAGCACTGATTCGTCTCCCCATATGGTGAGCAGATCCCGTACCTCCCATTCTGTCCATGATGGAGCTCTTTTGCGATCCTGGGACTCCATCACGGTTACCTGTGCTGATGAGCTCTGCGTGGTCCCCTGTGCTCTCCACACTGGGCAAACAGGAAATGAAATTCAAAAGTTCGCGGGGCTTTTCCTGTCTACCTGGTCAGTGCATCTGAGTTGAGAGTGCTGTCCAGAGCGGTCACAATGAAGCACTGTGGGATAGCTCCCGGAGGCCAATAACGTCGAATTCCGTCCACACTACCCCAAATCCGACCCGCAAACGCTGATTTTAGCGCTAATCCCCTCGTCGGAGGTGGAGTAAAGAAACCGGTTTAAAGGGCCCTTTAAGTCGAAAAAAAGGGCTTCGTCGTGTGGACGTGTCCAGGCTTAATTCGATTTAACGCTGCTAAATTCAACCTAAACTCGTAGTGTAGACCAGGCCTGAGAGTCTATTTTCCACAGCTTTCATTTCTCTGTGACCTCTATTTTAGAACCAGTGGCATGCTGCACAAGTATAAACTTGGAGGTGGCCTCCCACCTTGTAGCAGTTGCAGAGTAACCTTACTTTGCAAACAAAACCCAGGACATTCATATTGTGCATACCACCTTCTCTTTTTTCTTTCTCCTCCCATTCTCTTCTCCTCTCTTTTTCTGTTTCCTGCTCTTTTTCTTCCCTTAACCCAGTTCTTCCTTCCCTTTCCCTTCCCCGCCCCCTCCCTCAGGCAGTTCTGCTTTCCACTCCCCTACATTAGCAGACCCAGGATTCTTCCTGCTGAAGTGGTGATGACCCAAAGATCTTCTCAGAATGCTGGCAATTGGGACACATCTTCACACCTCTCTGTTGTCCAGTTGACAGTCAGTGTCAGTTCCACATTGCAGTTTTTGGAAGTCAATAGCAGAAGATGAGGACTAGCTACTGCCTGGCTGTCAAAAATGCTTACAGCATGGCAGCACTAGTGGAGGTTCAGACAGCTGAGCAGGCAAAGGCAGCGGACTATATCCCAGGGTTATACTGAAACTGGAGTGGTCCCTCAAAACCTGGAATATTCCCCATAAATTGTGATGTCTGGCCACTTTAAGCAGGTGAGGTGGCTTCACTGGTACTAAGTCAGAAATATTTATGAAGTCTGGATAATAAACTAAGTAATGAGGGGGCAAATCCAGCTCTCAGCTCCATGAACACAGAGGTTGCCCCAGCAGTGAAAGTGGCAGTTTCACTATGAAAAGGGGGTAGAGGTGGGATTTAGGAGGAGGGTTGTAAAGGGTGCACATCCCCTATGCAGCAAAGTGCCTAGCACCACATGTATTCCTGCATGGTAGTGCAAAGAGTGCAGAAAGGCAAAGAGAGGGACCTTGACAGGGTCAGAGCATTCACAGCTACAGTGTCTCTAGTTGTCCCACATATGGCAAGAGCCATAGTGGGCTATTTCAGCCATAGAACCGAAGTTGCCTTCACAAACAAGATGCAGAGCCACTCTGGGTGCTGGTTAGAGAGGAGAACAGATACTCTGCAGTGATAAATGCCAAGCCTTTTACTTCATCCAAGTGCAGGATCCCAACATTGGGCCCTTAAAATGTAAAATGCCCTCTCCAGTCTCCTTACAGATAATGGCTGTTGGTGAGTCCCTGCTACATATTCTGTAAAAGGGAACGATTAGAGGGCAAGATGAGCTTAGAACTCTGAAAATAAAACTAAAAGGACTTCAGTACAGTCAAACCTGGAAAATCCATTGAGAACAGTCACCCAGTAGATTTCAAAACAATATGAAGAAGGCACTTGTGCTGTAGTAAACAAGTCATGTTCCTAGATCTTCAGCTGGTGTAAATCAGTATAGTGCCAGTGAAGTCGTTAGAGCTACACCAGTTTATACTAGCTGAGAATCTGGCCTTTGCTGTCCAAAAATCTGTTTTTTTACATTTTAAGCCTGATAAAGATTTTTAATTTTTTCGAACCCTATTCCCCCTTCCCTCCTCAGCTAAATTTCCCATTGGCTTTGCTTTGGTGAGTAACTACAAAATACCCTAATTATGCTTTTCACTGAAATCTGATTTATTCCAACCAGACATCCTGGACCCTGAAAGCAAGTGACACTAGTGAAATCACGAATAATCAAAGTATGTTACATAACAGCACTCCATAGTAAATAAAGCCAGAATTGTTCCTCATAATAGGAGTATGAGGCAAGTGGAAATGAATTGTGAGTCAAACTGTATGCCACCATAAAAATTTGCAAACCAAAGAACTACTGAATAGCCAAGTCGTCTGATGACAGTGAGACTACATGCTAAAGCAGCAGTGTACCACTGCTTATAATTCAATAGTATAGAGAAGGCAGGCACTGTGCAAGGGGTCCTAAAAATACAGAGGCATGATTTGGGAATTTAATTTGTACTGTGGTAGCACCTAAAGTTCCCAGTCACATCTTTCTTATTAAAATTTCTATGACCGACCTACAAGTGGTGCCTTTTACCATCAACTTGGGAGGGCATAGTTATCTTGTGTTCACCAACTTTAACTGACTAGCTACCTCCTAAATAAAGTCTGAGGGCCAGATCCTTAGCTGGTGTAAATCATCATAGCAACATTGACATCAATGGTCAACATCAATTTATATCAGCTAAGGATCTTGTTCTGAGCACAGTGCCATTACTAGTACACCCATGGGAGGTTTTGGATTTCAGCTAAACCAAGAACATGGAACTGGGACAAAGCTTCACTCATGTTATAGTGCGAACTCTGGACATTCACTAGGCTATCTGTTTAAGGATTCCTTAACTCATTCTTTTATTTGGCGGCTCACATTCTGAGCAATAGAGTGGAGTTTTCTTTTATAGAGTTGTGCATCTGTGTTGTGTTTATGGGGATTCCTGGGACATCACAGAGGTGATTCCTCATACTAGAGCACTAAATTAGGTTACTAAATGGTAATATAGTGGGTAATTAATTTGGAGTCCTAGGTTGATGAAACTACACTAATGCACATAAGGTTATATTGATCTTCCTGTCCTTCTGCACTTCACTATATTGCCCTTACCCCCTTCTGCTTCTCCCAGTGCATTATTTGCCACACATTCAACTAATACACAATTATACTGAGTGATCAAATCCTTTTCCACTTTGACCTTTCACTGCTGTCCAGTCACAGATCTCCTTCTGAGTCAGTGCCATGTCAAATTTTGCATGTCTAAAACTGAGCCTTTCTTCCCATTTTTTCTATTTTTGTTGACAAAACAACCATCCTCCTGTCACCCAAGATGGCAACCTCTGGGTAATCTTTGACTTCTCTCTTTCCTTTTCCCCACTCATCGAGTCCCTGGTCTAACTACCACTCCCCCCACCCTTATGATAACTCCAGTAGTCATCCTTTCCTCTTTCTCTCCTGCTGAAACACTAGTACATGCTCCAGTCATTTCCCACTGTGACTACTCTAACCTCTCTATTCTAATCCTCCCCTTCTTTGAGTCTCAACTCTGGTTTACACTCTTTCCAAATAACGTTCAGGCATTTTCTTACTTTCAAAGCATTCCACAACTCCACTCCTGCAGCATCTCTGTCCTTACTACCTCCTAAAACTCTACTGTAATCTACCTACACACCACACCATCTTCCCTCCATACTACCTTTTATTTTAGAGCCAGAATATGCTCTCAGATGTGCCCACGAAAATCTGGGGTTAACTCCACTACATCCATTGAGTTACTCCAGATTTACACTGTGAAATAATAACAGAACTTTATCCTTAGTGCTCTCTTTAGAGCCTCCTTATTTGCATACACCATCTCTCTCCTCTTTCCAGTCACTTCTGAAAAACAACCTGTTCTGCAAACCTGCTGGTAATATCAGCATGAGATGCTTTGTTCACTGCACTGTGCCCTTTAGATTGTAAGTACAGATTGTCATTTTTATTGAATATATTTTACCTGTTGTAAAAGACCATGTATAGTTATGGCATTATATGAATAAATAATAATCATCGTGCTCTGTGGGTTATTCTGTTTTTAATATGCATGTATAATCAAAATTTATGAGGGCCTCTAAGCAGAAAATTGACACCTTTATATTTCATAACATGCTGCATATACATTTTAACTCTGAGGTTTGAACCCTACAATTTACTGTACAGCATAGGTTATAATCAGAAGCCTAATTTTAAAGAAGCTAATGAAGTCTAATGTCTAATGCATGCTTTTGCCACCGTTATTAGCCACATGATAGTAATACAAACATGCAGTAGAACCTCAGAGTTACGAACTGACCAGTCAACTATACACCTCATTTGGAACTGGAAGTACAGAATCAGGCAACAGAGAACTCCTCCCTTCCCCTCCCCCCCACAAAAAAAAAGCAAATACAGTACAGCATTGTGTTAGCTACAAACTACTAAAAAAATAAAAGGAAAACAGTATTTTTCTTCTGCAAAATAAAGTTTCAAAGCTGTACTAAGTCAATATTTAGTTGTAAACATTTGAAAGAACAACCATAACATTTTGTTCAGAATTACAAACATTTCAGAGTTCCGAACAACCTCCATTCCCAAGGTGTTCGTAACTCTGAGGTTCTACTGTAAGTACATAAAGATGATAGAAAAGAAAGCAGTTCTTGTTATACTGTATAATATGAGAGCAGTACTTTTTTATTGTAAGGAGACAGCTCTGACCCACTTTAAATGTTTAAAGGTCTTGCATGTATGACACCATAATTACTGCATCAGTTATCACTCAACTTGCACGAAGAGACACTAATTAGGATTCACATACCTGCTCTCAGCCAAGTGGAAGAACAAGGAGATAGCTCAGTGGTTTGAGCATTGGCCTGCTAAACCCAGGGTTGTGAGTTCAATCCTTGAGGGGGCCACTCAGGGGGTCTAGGGCAAAAATCAGTACTTGGTCTTGCTAGTGAAGGCAGGGGGCTGGACTTGATGACCTTTCAAGGTCCCTTCCAGTTCTAGGAGATAGGATACCTCCATTATAAAATATCACTTTGTCCAACTCAATATCAAACACAATCACTAAATATTTAAATGTGTTAAGATGTTGGGATCCATGATTTTCATCAGAATATTGATTGTTCCTCAGAGAATCCTATGCAAAGAATAAACAAGACCATCAGTGCTACTGCAAGGAAATATTTATGCCTAACCACAGTGAGTGAAACAGGCTTTTTTGGGGTGTTGGTGGAGAAGTTGGTAAGACTTAATTTGGGTGCACTCTGCATAAACACAAAGATTTCTCTCAGTAATTGAATTTTTCTGCTCATGGGTGCCAAATAAATAAGCGTACACACCATATATATAACCTCCTTTGCTACAGCCTTAAGCATCAGTCTCTTAAATGGACACAGTTGTCCAAGTTTTGCCCTGAATTACCCCCATGTAACCTCACTGACTTCACAGAGGTTCTGCTTGTATAACTAAGGGTAGAGATTCTCAATGGAAAAGGCCATAAAAATTGTGTACACATAGATGCTCTTTGTGATGTTACAGGTCTGTGGCCTGTAACATATGAAAAGGACCAATTTCCTCAGACATTGACGCAACTATGGTATGATCTCAGATAAATCCAATATATAAAAGTAAAGTTTCTTTTACATACACCTTTCAAATGTGCATTTTAAACCTCCCCTCTTCCCCCCACATACGTTCTGTGTGGGTTGACCTAACATCTCTCACTTGTCCTCCTTTCCCCTCTCTTCTTCCCTGTCTGTACTTCCCTCTTCCCCACTCTATATACACTCGTGTGTGTACAGACATTCTCCTAAACTACTCCTACGAGGTGAGATGCCCATTTTCTCATGTGATCTTTAAATCCTTCTCAATCTTTTGAGCCCCACCTGCCCTAGGTGATCTCACTCCATGCAGTTTCCACACCATAGGCTGCCAAAACTTAGAATGACAACAAGCTGTGTTCTCTGCCCCTTCTGTAGAAAAAGAAGAGTTAAAACAAGACAACATATTTTTTCTGGGTAGCTACATCCTCAGAAACAGCCTGATCCACTAACATGTAACTTCTGAAAAGGGCAGAATACTGGTGATGTGCAGAGATCCATGAAAATGTTACACTTATGTGTTAAGGGTAGAATTTTGCTGAATTTCCCTAAGAACATTTTGATAAATTTCTGTTCTATTCCTTTAGACTGCTGCAATTGATGAGAAATGTGAACATCCTGGCTCACAGGCAGGGTAGAGCAAGTTATATTGTATCCTCTGCTATAAGAATCACAGATTTATT
This sequence comes from Terrapene triunguis, assembly GCF_002925995.2. Taxonomy (NCBI): domain Eukaryota; kingdom Metazoa; phylum Chordata; order Testudines; family Emydidae; genus Terrapene; species Terrapene triunguis. The sequence goes on from NW_020664435.1 coordinate 34,095,664, forward strand.
TTTCTGATGTATAAAATATGCCTTATTAACATATCTCAGGGTGCTGGTACAAGTTTAACGTAAGAGGTAAAAAATGGCATCTAAGACACAAGAGTAAAAGGACATTCCAGATATCTCCAGGCACTCAAACCTCTCCACTCAAGGAAATATTTGAAAAAAGAGATGGGCCTTATACTGTGCCCTAATGCTCAACAGAATTGGGCTTTATCAAGTGAGAAAAGGAAGTGAATTTCAGAGTCAAGCACCCTCTACTGAGAACACCTTCAAAACATATAAATAAAAGGCCTGTTATCAAATGTCTCAGCTAACCTCATCTGCCACTGTAGTATGTGGAGAAAAAGAGGCAGCAAGAACATTATAGATCAAAGTCAATTTACTACCAGGATCTCTTTCCCCAAACAAACAGCATCACCTCCATCTTATCCAAATTGAGCATCAGCAGCCAATTTGTTCTCAGCCAACCCTAGTCTCTATTTATCATTCAGTCTTGATAAAAATATAACAGAGTTACGTGTCATCTACATACTGATGACACCGCATCTTAAATTATTATTATTTGTTAGTGCTGGCAGAGTGCTTGGCACTGAGTTACCCACAAGGAGTTTACAGTCTGGCTTAAATAAGACGGGATGCAGTGGTAATGGAGAAGGAGGGAGGTTTATGCAAATTAATGTAATGAGAGAGTTTGCTTTCAAAAGCCACACATCATGCTAGTTCCACTAATTCTGTTATATTGAATGGAAGGTTATAAGGTCATTTCAGGCATGAACAAGAGTGAGCAAAAGAAGCACTGAGTTGGGCATTGTTGGCAAACTTAAGAGAGGAGAGTTGTTAATTATGCAATAAGAAGCAAGTGTTGATACATAAGTGGGTTGGAATTCTTCAGAGCTTCATTGGGGAGGAGGAGAACTGTATCATTGTTTTAAATTTTTACATTACTTAGTTTTGGTGAGGCTTGTTTACGAACTTCTTAAAGGGAGCATGTGACCAGGCCTACATAGAGGGTGATGCTCATTTTATTTCCTGAGCACATAAAATGTTGTTAATGCAGGCACATAATTTTCTGCACCCCAGTGCTCAGGATGGCAGCAGAAGAGGCAACTCTTTGATTATATTGCATGATCTTTTCTAAAAGCATTGGGGTAAATTGTGCCTCAGTGTTACCCAGAGCTCCCAGCTAACTGGCCTGATATGACAGAGGCGGCGAGGATGGGGCAGCATAGGCTTAGTTTAATCTCTTCCCTACTCCTCCTCTATCCAAGGGGTTGTACCAAGGAGCCGTACCTATGCTCCCGCAGGTATGATACCCAGGAGTGCTAGTAAAACTTATTTTCTGACTCCAGTCAGCACATGGATCAAGATTACACCAACCTCTCACATTACAGGAGTCAAAGTATTCTGGCTCCAGTAGTTACTGTTAGAGGGATGGCTGTTTTCGTTGCTCTCTGTAGAGCTGACAACAAGAGGAGGTAGGCTCCATGAACCATTCTTACCTTGTGTATTCATGCAGGGGCCGGCCACCTGGGTGTAGCTTGCTCACTTTCCTTCCAGTGCACACTATGCAAATGACAGGATGATAAGGTCCTATGAATGTAAACTTTCCTTCTCTGGCTTTCAAGTGGATTTCTCTGGTTTTGGTCTTGTGCTATACAAACATTAGCATGGATCTATGAGCTAATTTTAAAGAACAGATGGTTTTAAAGCTTTTCCTAGAAATCAAATGTTACTTAAGATTTTAAAACGTTACCTCTCTAGCTGAAACTTGCAATCTGGGTAAAACCAACTTGCACATTTAACAGTTACCAACTGAAGGGCTGAGCCTACATCCTTTGGGCACCCCTGTGCCATATGAAATCAGTGGTTCTTTCAGGTGAGACAGGAATACATACCCTGAATAGATAGTATGAGCTTTAGAGATATCCAGTGTGAACCATTAAAAGGACCAAACCCTGGCCTCAATGAAGTCAGTATCAATACTCCCACTTCACAGGATGAAAATTTGGCCCCCAAATAATAAGAGGAGACTTCCAAATCCACATTGCGCAGATCTTAGACTTTGTGCCAGGCCTAGAATGTTATCTTTTCCCCCTCTTTCTTATGTTGTTGAGGAGAATGTGGGCTGTGATAGCTAAGTTTAGGGGCAGTCCTTTGGTTTATGTTGTGATTTTTAAGCTGGCTGGGTGCCCATAGTTATATTTTAAAAATCTGAAGTGATAAACAATAAATAAATAATACAATGCATTACTGAGCAATAAAAACTGCTACATTATATAGTATATACCAAGGAATATTAATCCCTGTTCTACAGGGTATTCAAGACATCATTGAGATAAACTGATCTTCAATCGGGAAGTATACAGCCACAAAGTTCACATATTCAATATTTATTTTGATACTGTTTTCATTTCATAGGGTATGGATATGATTTCAACATCAAAAGGCACAAGTTTGTGATTTTTCTATCAATTATTAATAACTAATAGACATTTTTCACTCACCACAGAAGGTAAAACTACCTAAAATGGCATCTATGTTGTGTATAAATCATTCTGCAGTGTTGCTAAGCTTCTCTTAGGTTGTTTGTTTGCCATAGAAAACAGCTTAGGATATATTTACCACTTCAGCAGAAGTTTAAAACTTTTGTTAAAGGACTCTGTGTATACCACAGACCTTACTTGGTTGAGCTCACTAAACTTCACTTTTCCATTTGAGTTTTGGGTTCCTATATTTTAAAATGAAATAGAATGAATGCTATATGAGACTGATGTTGCGATCAATGTATACAGATGCATGCCGTGTAATATTCTTACTTCTTTGAAGAAACAATATAGTGTAGGTTTATAAAGGCTGTTAAGAAGCATTTAGACAGCTAGGAAAAGCTGGACTTTGCTGCATATGCATTCAGTGACATCACATGGAGTGTGCATTCATCAGTTGATACGTGAAAATGCTTGGGTGTGCATATACACTAATCCAGCGCAAATAAGTGATGGTCACTTAAACACCACCCTATACCGGAAACCTACTGACCGCTATACTTACCTACATGCCTCTAGCTTCCATCACACGATCCATTGTCTACAGCCAAGCCCTAAGATACAACCAAATTTGCTCCAATCCCTCAGACAGAGACAAACACCTACAAGATCTTTATCAAGCATTTTTAAAACTATAATACCCACCTGGGGAAGTGAGGAAACAGACTGACAGAGTGAGACGGTTACGCCGAAGTCACCTACTACAGGACAGCCCCAACAAGGAAAATAACAGAACACCACTGGCCATCACATACAGCCCCCAGCTAAAACCTCTCCAGCACATCATCAACGATCTACAACCTATCATGGAAAACGATCCCTCACTCTCACAGACTTTGGGAGGCAGGCCAGTCCTCGCTTACAGACAGCCCCCCAACCTGAAGCAAATACTCACCAGCAACTACACACCACACCACAGAAACACTAACCCAGGAACCAATCCCTGTAACAAACCTCGTGGCCTACTCTGTCCCCATATCTACTCTAGCGACACCATAGAGGACCCAATCACATCAGCCACACCATCAGGGATTCATCCACCTGCACATCTACTAATGTGATATATGCCATCATGTGCCAGCAATGCCCCTCTGCCATGCACATTGGCCAAACCGGACAGTCTCTATGTAAAAGAATAAATGGACACAAATCAGACATCAGGAATGGTAACATATGAAAGCCAGTAGGAGAACACTTCAATCTCCCTAGACATTCTGTAACAGATTTAAAAGTAGCCATACTTGAACAAAAAAATTTCAAAAACAGACTTCAAAGAGAAACTGCAGAACTAAAATTTATTTGCAAATTTAACACCATTATTTTGGGCTTGAATAGGGACTGGGAGTGGCTGGCTCACTACAAAGCAATTTTCCATCTCCTGGTATTGACACCTCCTCATCAATTATTGGGAGTGGACTATATCCACCCTGATCGAATTGGCCCTGGTTCTCCACTTGTAAGGTAACTCACTTCTCTTCATGAGTCAGCATAATAATGCCTGCATCTGTAATTTTCACTCCATGCATCTGAAGAAGTGGGGTTTTTAACCCACAAAAGCTTATGCCCAAATAAATCTGTTAGTCTTTAAGGTGCCACCGGACTCCTCGTTGTTTTTGTGGATACAGACTAACATGGCTACCCCCTGATACTAATCCACTGTGTATGTGTATTGAACAGTGAACCTACATGACTGGACTCCTTAATTTTATTTTTCTTTTATAAAAAAAAAAATCAGAAAAATATTTCTTAATATCTCTAGGCCAACTCCTGATGCTGCTGCCCAGCAAGTGTGGGACCCAGCCAGGCTGGAGAGGAGAAGTTACTCCCTGGGTAGGGCCCACAGAGCTGCTCCATGGCTTCCAAAGCCTTGCCCACTCCTCAGACTCTGCCCCCACCACCACACTGCCCTACATTGCAGTTCAATTTTCAGAGTCACATTTGGAGGAACGCAATGCCTCTCCTACCTAATGTCCCTGAGGGAAGCATCTAGCCAGATGAGTGAAAGACAGTAAAAGAGAAAGTGGCCAGCTACTCTCCCACAGCAATGGAGTCACCTGACCGCCTTGAAGTGGAGTCTTTGGCCACGATTGGGGCTTACTGGGACCAAAGAACTTCTCCCCTCAGTGGGCAAGGATCAGGTGGACTCAGGCTTCAGTCCCCCCTCCTGGGGTCATGTAATAATTTTTGTTGTCAGAAGGGGGTCGCGGTGCAATGAAGTTTGAGAACCCCTGCCCTAATCCGTGAGCTCCCTCCCATGAAAACCAGATTTTGCACAGATTTTATCTAGTAGAGAGCTTAGAACGACATAGTTAAAGGCAATAGGCTGCGAGTGAGGAAACCTAAGGAGCTAATTTAAGAGACAATCTCTCCCTGCTGGAACGCCTCCACAAAAAATATCAGCATTCAGAGCTTTTCACAGCTCACATCATTGCACTCCTAAACAGCTCCTAAAGTCCCGAGGAACTGGTGATAAGTACAGACCAATGATCTGTATGGTTAACTTTTAAAACACATGCAAATCATGATTACAAAAATCAACACCACAAATTTCCACTGAAAATGTCATTGAAAAATACGTGAAACGGCATAATTATCAGAATGATGAAGAAGATGCATACTCCTGGCATGTATATTCACTGGGAGATAATTGCATGGGCTCGAATTTTCAGTACCCAGTGAGATCACCGTCTTTATCTAGGTTATAAATATGAATTTAGAAATTTATTTCATTTTTAAAGCAAAACCCCTTCTGTAAAAATGTTCTGCTATCAAAGATAATATGTAAGGAAGTTCTGTTTCTTATACTTTGTAATCTAGTTTCACAAGACTTCCTTACATGATACAATCTAAGCTGGAAATGCATGCTGCAGATTTATTGCCGATTACAACTGAGAATTTTCTCACCAACATCAAATACTCCTCTCCAGTTCAGTCTGAGCAGAATATAGATAGAACATTTCAGTTGACATAAATGTACTAAAACTGTTTTAGAGGGTATTGTGGGAAAAACATCAATTGAAAAATTGATAGCAACTTGAGTTGATTAATGTATGCATTGTTTCAGAGCTGCATGCAATCTTCTTGGCAATAATTCTATTTCCATACTTAAGCCAACTTGCCAATTATCATTATGCATAACTATGAAACTGGGACAAAAAAAAAAAAACTTTGATGATAATGTTTACATCTCATATAGTATGCGCATAAATTTAATCTAGCATAACAGAAAACCCAAAAGCTGCCCTTTTATTACTAAAATAGTAATGGTTATCTTGCTATTGGATGCACAGCAGTATATATAGAGCACTAAACAACACTCTCAGGTATGCAGACATACATCTCATGACAAATTCTTGTTACTCATGTGCAGTAGTTGATTTCACAAGATAAGCAGTGACAAGTACCCACATAAAACATACAAATGCAGGAGTGAGCCCTGAATGTCTAGATTAATATTACAGTGACTGTCTGATCTAATCCATGCAGAATATAATCATAAACCAAGTGTTTTTAATACTGCTAACTTCTGAAACATTTTTTAAAACATATGAGTGAACAATAGAGCTGGTGGAATACTGCAAAAACAGTGTTCATAGATGTTCATTTGAATTTCAAAAACCTGTTTGGGTCAATCATATTAAAGTCCCTACAGTAACTCTTCACTTAAAGTCGTCCAGGTTAACATTATTTCATTATTAGGTTGATGATCTACTAGAGAACATACTCGTTTAAAGTCGCGCAAAGTTCCTTTATACGGTTGTTTGGCTTGCTCTGCCCGCCTGCCTGGTGCTCCTGCCAGGGAGCGGGCAAGGCCCCGACCCTGCTCCCGGCAGGACCGCCGGGCGGGTGGAACCGGGCAACCCCCGTGCCCTAACCCCGCTATGCCCCTACCTCAACCAAGCTTCATAATCATCATTGGTGAGTACAGTATTACATTGTTTACAATTATTTAAGACTTATACTGTATATGTATATAATGTCTTTTGTCTGGCGGAAAAAGTTTCCCTGGACCCTAATCCCCCCCCCATTTACATTAATTCTTATGGAGAAATTGGATTCACTTAACATAGTTTAGCTTAAAGTAGCATTTTTCAGGAACATAACTACAATGTTAAGCGCGGAGTTACTGTATTTATTTGCTATTCAGGAACATTTGCATGGATGGACTTTTGCATGCATACATATTTGGGGCATTATTGTTCTTCCTCATGGGGATTACTTATATCCTGGAGTTGGTGAATCAGACTCTTAATGATGCTACACTTGAGGTTGAGGGTTCCAGTTTTCCGCAGGCTCACCTATGTACATCTAGTGGTCTTTGGCAATGCCTTCACACTTTTGAGGGCAGATTTTGACTCTTTATGTAAACCATAGCTGACTTAGGAATGCAATATTGTTTTGCGGTGATGTCCTAGATCAGGGGTGGGCAAACTTTTTGGCCCGAGGGCCACATTGGGGAATAGAAATTGTATGGCGGGCCATGAATGCTCACAAAATTGGGGTTGGGGTGCGGGAAGGGGTGCAGGTTCTGTCTGGGGGTCCAAGCTCTGGGGTGGGGCTGGGGATGAGAGGTTTGGGGTGCAGGAGGGTGCTCTGGGCTGGGATAGAGGGGTTTGGAAAGCGGGAGGGGGATCAGGGATGGGGCGGGGGTTGGGGCCTGGGAAGAGACTCAGGGATGCAGGCTCTGAGCGGCACTTACCTCAACCGACTCCTGGAAGCAGTGGCATGTCCCTTCTCTGGCTCCTATGCAGACGCGTGGCCAGGCGGCTCTGCACGCTGCCCCACGCTGCAGCTCCCATTGAAGCGCCGGAGGGGGCTATTGGAGCACGAAGAAGCTGGAGCAGGGCCATGCCGGGGCTTCCAGGAGCCGCATGGTGTGGACCCCAACCCTGCACCCTGGCTGGAGCGCCGAAGTGGGGCCCGATCCTGCTCCCCAGCGGGAGCTCGCGGGTTGGTTTAAAACGACTCATGGCCCAGATCTGCCCGCAGTTTGCCCACCCCTGTCCTAGATCATGAGCTGTCAAAGAAGGATCAGAGTTTGTGGTGTAATTGTGATTCCCATTATGCAACATCTCCCCTCACAAGGAGGGGAGAATGTGGGCATCATGGGAGATGAAGTTCAAGTAGGAACCAGATCTTAAACAGGAGAGTGGGAGAATAAGGCAACTGAACTGAAACTCCCATGAGGCAGTTGCATTTCAGAATTGAAATTTTCCAGTTTTTGATTTTTCACCAAAAAGACACAATTTTCCATAGGGAAAAAAATCCTAACAGCTCTACCTCTCTTCTCCTGCCTCCTCACCAGATATCCTAACACTGGTAAGAAAAGTGACATTTCCAGTTTTCAAAGTATGTTTCCCACAAGAACTAGGTGAGATGGAGCACAAGGACTTAAAGGTGCTTAACAAGCATTATATGCCAAACACAAATCTTCTAGTTGAAAGTGATAAATTCTATCAAATAAACTAAATGAAAAGAGAAAATATCTCTGCATTCTAGCCCGTCTTAAAAATCCCCCCGCCCCCCTTTTTTTGTCATTTTGATAACTTTTTACAAGAAGCCCTTACAAATCATTTGTTCTTGGGATAAGGAAACCTGAATTAGAGAGAGGCTACTGAGCACTGTTCATACAAAGGATCTTATCCTGAAATGAGACTACTCACATAAGTAAAGTTACTCACTTGCTTTAGTCTTCAAGGGCACAGGGAAAAATTCTCTACACTTTGAGAAAGCACCTCTGTCAGTTTTCCACATGAAGGGAGCAAAGTCTAGTCCATGGACAAAGATGACTATATAGTTCACCACATCCCAGATAAGCAAAATGGATGTGCCTGTGTTTCTGTTGCTGGAGAAACAGAGCACTGTTTCTTCAACAAGCTATAGTGTAGGAGCTATAGTAAGAAGGAACAGCATGCTGCCCAGGCCTGAAATGCACCACAACAGTTCAGAAAGGAATGTGCTGAGAAGAAGTAATTAATGCTTACCAGAGTGAACCACCAACCTAGCTACTTGAGGAATGGCCTACTTCAGAAACTGTGCCTCTTCGTTCTATATCATTTCTCAAAACTGTATGTAACGCAAAATAAACTGAACTGAAATGCTGGGTTGAGTGTAAATATACATGAATTGAAACTGTGAGAAGAAGTGAATACAAGGGTAACAATACCTGTGATTTCTGAAGAAACAAACATTTATTGATGCAAAACTGAGAGAAGCTGATCTAATTTTACAAAACAATAATCAGGGAACAATAAAAGTATTAGGATGGCAGGAGAGCATGTCAAAACATAAATGCACCTGCTTATCATTAATTGTGGATGAAGGAAATGGCCCTTTGCTGATAGCAGACATTGGCTGAAAAAGGTTAAATTGGACTGTAATGCCATGCACAATGTGTTGAATCCAGTGACAGAATTAAAAACAAACTATGAAGCTGTATATAACACATATACAGGGTTAATAAAAGGTATAACAGCAAAGCTGCATGTGGCTAAAAGTGCATTTATATATTTCTAAAGGCCTGTCCTGTTCCTTATGCTTTGCAGGAACTCATAGAAGGGCAGCAAGAAGAATTGAAAAAGCAGGAAATCATTTCACCTGTTAAGTTCAGTGAGTGGGCTGCATGACTGTTTATGCTCCCAAAAGGGGTAGAAGTGTTAGAATTTGTAGGAAATACAGCACAAGTCAGCAGGAGAGGCAGGAAAACCTCTGGTGTGTAAAATGTCTGAAGTGACAAGTTTAGAAATACCTAGATGTATGTGGGAGTATTTTTACCTAGTTATTGCACCATGCCTACAAAGGTGCATAGTTTTGCAAGTGTGCTGTATGCTTTCATTCTAGAGGGGAAGGAGAGTTTCCTGGCAGGTGGCCATAGTCTACTGCTCCTGAGATAGCTCTCAGAGACTTTTGTCACAGAGGAATGTAAGTACCATTTTGTTTTTACCTCCCTGTTTTGTTGCTTTTTGATTATTTTGTAACTTTGATTCCATTTATCCTGCCTTTTCACAGAAGCTGAAGAAGAAACTCTACAAGTCAGTTTATTTGTTGCAGCTGTTGGTTCATTGTTTGTTCCTTTTTATGGAATGGTTTTTAACCAAAAGTTTTATTTTATATTTCTGTGTCGATAGTATGTCCCCAAAGGTTTCTATGGCAGAGCAAACAGCAGACCCATTTTCACTGCTGTCAGAACTGCTAAGGGGACAGAACATTGTGGGATGATGTGTTTATGCTGAGAGATATACTGGCTATGTGGCCTGCCAGCTACTACTCACACTTGCATCTCTCAGGGGGAGCCCTCCTTTCCAGCAGCCACCATCTATTTCGAATTTCATATACTGTGTGTTGGACAACTGCCTGGCCCTTAACTTGCTTTCTTAGTGTGCCCCATAGTTGTGCTTGGTGCAGGTCCCTCCTTCATGGTGACCATGAAAAGGAACTTTCTTTGTTCAGGTCCAAAGTAGCTAGCAGCTCCACAGTAAGGGCAAATTGAGAGCTTCCTGTGACCTGACCCGACCCTGCTGCTTTGTACTTGGTGTCCATAATTCCACAATCCTCACATCATCTCCTACTTCCTGAGATGTTTTTTAAAACTCCCACTGTTACTACTTGCTACACACAGGGACAGGGAGAGGAGTCAGTTGTAGAGTCCTTATTGCACCTGCTTTTGTGCCTGTGGCCACCTTATATTATTTCAAAGTATGTTTGAATTATTTTTATTTTTTTAATTATTGGAACAACAGTGCATATGCCGACTCTAGCCTCTGCTAACAGAATGAGACACGCATTTTTGAAAATTTAGCCTTTTAGAACTGAGAATTCACTTTGCATATTGGTGAAATGACGCCACTGTTGAAATGTAATATACCAGCCCTTTAACGCTTACTACAAAACAGTATGGGGAAAAGAGGTGAAAAATATTGTATTCAATTGAAGCTGCAGGGAAATTTATTGAAGAAGTTGAAATTTGGCTAGGACATTGGATTTAACTCTGTTTTTGCAAAAATACCAAGGAATTTTTTAATAACCCTAAGTAATATAAACTTTGAGATATAAACTGAAGTATGTATCTGAAAACTCTCAAGCAGCATAGTGCATACTAACAACTTTGGCTGAGAACTGATTCAGAGGCAAGAGAACCAGCTGAATCACCAGCACCACTTCCTCAAGAAGCCTGAGTTCTCCTTGGAAGTTTCAGATCCAAGTACTTACCAGCTCCAACCTTGCTAAGCCTGTGAGATCTGACAGGATGACTCTCTGAGAGGGTTGGCTGCAGATCAGTATCACAGTATATCTGTCACAGATGAAGAACTACATACAGTGCATGGATCAATGTAATCCATTCAAGGCCATAAAAATCCTCCAGAGAGTGTCACAAATCCCTTGTAAATGCTTGATTTTGTGTTTGGATCTCATTGCATTTAGCTAAGAGAAGTTTTATTAGAACATTTCCTACCACCTACACATGAAAGGCTCAAAACCTAAGTTATTCCAGCTAAGGTCAAAAAGACTAAATATCTTAAAGACAGAAGTGCTGCTCTTGGACAAGATATTTCTCTCCTCTGTTCAGACCACCCATTCTTTTCCATCACCTTGGCATCATACTTGAACCTGAAATTCTGTGGATTTCCCACATTCTGTGTGTCCATTAATATACTTGTACTGCCTCTAGAACACTGACCATATACAATTCCATGATAATAAAAAAATATTTTTTTTTAATAATAATTTGAGATATACCTATCACATAGAACTAGAAAGGACATTGAAAGGTCATCAAGTCCAGCCCCCTGCCTTCACTAGCAGGACCAAGTACTGATTTTTGCCCCAGATCCCTAAGTGGCCCCCACAAGGATTGAACTCACAACCCTGGATTTAGGAGGCCAATGCTCAAACCTCTGAGCTATCCCTCCCCCCAAATCCAGTGTGCTACTGATGTGTGCTACTGAGTCCACTCCACTTCTGCTAAAATCCTCACCAGTACTTCCATATCCCCCTCTTTTACTTCCATATTTGAAGGTCTTTACATAGCCCCTTTCACCTAAGAGTGAGGGATGGTGGGGGGCAGACAAACCATTATAGTACAGATCCTATGCCACTGCCCCTCCCCTGAATAAATGCCATATCACCTTCCTCTACACAGACAGAATGACAGAATGCACACCTACTAGTAGTCTCCCACATATTGCCACGCTCATTATGCCAAAGGACCTTCTTCAGACATGGAGGAGGGCTGGATTTGCTTACTGAACAATAGCAAAATACACTAAATAAATACTATGAAAGAATCCAGTCTGAGAAACCCTTGTTCACATAGCCATGAAATTTGATAAAGGTATTTAAAATATTCACTACTGTTCTCATTTCTGAAAGCATAGCCTTAAGCCTACTGACATTTCATGGTCTGTTAATACAAAACTCTTTAAATATAGAAAGGTACACATTATACATTAAAGACTATGTAGACTCATGCATGAGATAGCCTGTACTTTATCAACCTAGGATTGCTTAACGGTAAAAATTATAAATATTGAATATTCAAGACTATTGCCATAAAAAATTACCACAAGACATAAACCTATATCTTTCAAAGTTAAATTTGGAGTTATTAAATAAAATCACAAGTACAGTATAATACAGAAGACATAAATGTCTCATGCTCAGAACTTCCCTTCTGAAACTTTAAATCATAACTAATATTGGATAATATTTCTAAGCACTAAAATGTGTTTGATAAGTCACTAACCCTTGGTATGTAGAGGTTTGCATCAGTAATGTTATAATATATGCAGATGCTTTTTTCTGTTCACATCTGAGTTTTATACAGTTTCAATCTAGATAGAGTTGATGATCAATAAGGATGAAGTTTGGAGTGTTATAGTTATGTAGCCACCCATAGGTAAATCTACAGTACCACTGCTTCCTAAATATGATACTGAAGTAGTACCTAGTTTAGCAACTAGTAACTTCTAACATGTTTGTCTAAAAAAATTCCATGGTCTTTTATCACCATTCCAGGTTATAATGTAGATTACAAGGAAGGTTTCAATCCTCCAAATACTTAAAAGACATGAGTAATTTTACTTATGAATAATCACAGTGGAGTAAATTGGAGTTTTATGTGGGTAAAGTGAGCCAGTCTTGGCCTTGAGTGACCAGAGATGTAATTATGTAGGTACTGGTTATTACTCTGTAGTTAAAGTTTGGTTCAATGTTTCCACTTAAAACAGACAAAGAGTCCTGTGGCACCTTATAGACTAACAGACGTATTGGAGCATAAACTTTCGTGGGTGAATACCCACTTCGTTGGATGCATGGTATTCACCCACGAAAGCTTATGCTCCAATACGTCTGTTAGTCTATAAGGTGCCACAGGACTCTTTGTCGCTTTTTACAGATCCAGACTAACATGGCTATCCCTCTGATACTTAAAACAGAGATTCTCAGATTAAGTGTAAAAAAAATAGTGTTAATGCAACATTCAGATTCAGAAATTAAGCACTCAGAAGTACAGAAATTCAAGACTTAAGGTTACTCCCAACAGTAACTCAGCAATGTTACACATCCTGTACACTTTATAGTGTACGTTAATAAAAAGTAATGGTACATTATTATTTACAGGTAGCACTGAGAGCAAGAATAGAAAAATCAAAAAATTACTACTTCCTAAAAAAAACCTTAACTTTTGAATTTTCTGACATCTGAGTGCTTGATTTCTCCACCGCATTTCTTTATAACAGCATTTTCTTTTCATTTTTGCTTTAAGGAATACCACATTAATATATAGATATAGATTTGATTGGTTTGGTGTGATTACAGCCCAATAAAACTTGTAAATTTCTTGAACTAGACCAGGACTAAAGTCAGTGCAACTAAGGGTATGTCTATACTACCCGCCGGATCGGCGGGCAGCGATCGATCCAACGGGGGTCAGTTTATCGCATCTAGTCTAGACACGATAAATTGACCCCCAAGCGCTCTCCCATCGACTCCTGTACTCCACCGCCACGAGAGGCACAGGTAGATGAAACGGGGGAGTGGCTGCAGTCAACTCACCGCAGTGAAGACACCGCGGTGAGTAGATCTCAGTACATCGACTTCAGCTACATTATTCAGCTACATAACCCACTGTGTAGGGTTGTAGGCTGAAAGAAAGGGAAACAAGTTGAAAACACAGAGGAAAATAGTATATTCCAACTATAATTTTAGGGTACATATTTCCAATTACTTTTTTCCAATTTGAGCTCTGATAAATTGAATACAAGGAAAGTTCTACTAAAGTTTAACTGTAAACATTTTCTATATCTCCCACTTAGAGAATATTGGATCCTTTGCGGGGAGTGGGTGGAAAGGGTATTCACCACTTTTTACCTCTCTTTATAACTTGGACAGAAATATCATTTTAAATACACCACAAATAATCTATTCACAGAGTTCTAACACCTTGTGCCAGGAATGCATATATGCAAGAAATGCAGAATTGAGCCTATATATTAGAACTCTATCAAAGTAGTTTGGGAGACACATTTACTATGGATATTAGATAATCTAGAATTGAAAAGTAGGAGAAAAAAATCCATATGTGTTTTCTATTTCTCTGTTGCATGGCACATACAAATATGCATATTTCATGCACACAGAGACAATTCATTTGTACATGCAGTTATAAGCAGAGCTAAAATTGTTACTGAGGATTTTTACAAGACCTTCTGTTACAGAGTTTTACATGAAATACTGTGAGCTTGATTCTGCTATTACTAGCAGTGATGTAAGCCAGGAGAAGCTCCAATGAAATCAATAGACTCATACTGGTGCGAACTTGTGTACGTGAGAATAGAATCAAGCTTACTGTATAAGGAAAATATATATATATATATACACACACACCTTTTTATAAATATTTAAGGCCTAATCCAAAGACTTTCACTGACTTCAAAGGGGTTTGGATCAGGCACTTAGGGCAGAAATCCTGAAACAGTTCAAAAAGTATTAGACTATGGTGAATACCATCCCAGCAGTTTTACTATACTGTGTGATAAAAATAAAGCAATGGAAGTAAAAGCCCCACATGTGAGGTCTCAGCACCCTGCCCTCTTACACTGTGTAGATTTCAGTTATATATGGAATTATTATTCAGATGACTCTGTTGAATTGTTTTTGAATTATGAAATAAATAGGAAGCAGGGACTTTAATTACAACTGCATTTTCTAAAGTACAGACTGATACACATCAATAGGGGGGAATCTGGCCCTATTTAAGTCAATGAGAGTTTTGTCGGAACATCAGTGGGGACAGGATTCCACTTATTGTACACTAGCAGTGTACTGTAATGATAAGCTCTGTTTATGTTCTCTGAGCTTCAGTATCCATATGTAGTTTACACCTTCAGTTTTAATAGGTTTGTGAATGGAACAGATTACATTTCAATCACTGAACAACTTAAAAATAATGATGTCACCATAATTATTCAGATTTAAGCATACAAAGATACTATGCATTCTAGTCATTCTTATAACTAACAAGCAACAACCGGAATCAGACCTACAGTACCTTCTCTTGACATGATTCTCTACCTTATTTCTACAGCCCTCTTAATGAAGGGGAACTGGTACCAAACCTGCAGTCCCATGAATTCTTTATCTTTAAGATAACCTACCAAGGCAGATACTAAGTGGTATAAAATGCCTTTTAGCAACCCAGAAATGTTTTGTTTAAACATCTTGACAGTCTATATTTTTTAGCAACCTTTCCCAAATCTTGATAAATTCTATATCGTCTTCCAGGATTGGTCTTGATAGGTAGTGCTTTTACCCCAAAGTCAAATAGATGTGACACACAAGTTCAGTTTTAACAGACAGGAAAACAAATAAAAGGTTGAGCATTCCTCTCCGTGTCTACACATTGCAGAATCTACTAAACCATTACACTTGAAGCTGATCAGGCAAACGTTACAGCACCTCATCTCACCGGCTAACTTTTCTGTAAAACAAGAAGCTGCTGCAACTAATCAGCCATCTACAAAAATAACACAACATCTTTCAGTTTGTGTCACCAGGCTACAAAGCGTTAAGGGGGGGAATCTTTTTTCCCCTCTATCAAAGCAACAGAGCCACTGCAAAACCCCTTAATCTCATCACAAATAACTGTCTCGGGAGAAACTTTTCCAAGTGGCACACAGAGGCAGTGACAGAACCAGCAAATCTCTGTAAAACACCCAGATGACCGACTCTCGCTCGTGCCTAGGCAGAGCAGTACATAGACCCCCCCTGTGCGCGCCTGTGTGTTAATACACGATCTTGGTGTCCCCCACCCTCAGCCCTTGGTGTGGCTACCTGAGTGTAAGGGAATGAGCAATGCCAGTTACCGGGGAGTGAGCGCCTTTCTTGCAGAGCGGTCCCCTGAAGACTCCTTTAATGCCACGGTAGTGCCCGTTGCTGAGATGCCTGGAGCTGATGACCAGGTAGCACGCCATGCGGGTCCGGGCGGGCTGAGGACGGGGCAGGGGCTCAGCCCCGCCGTGCGCTGCTTGTGGGGGGGAAACGCGGGCTGGCCCCTCCTCAGCAGCAGCAGCAGCAGCAAGCGCTACGCCCGCTGGGGACACCGCCAGCTTGAAGTGGCGGGAGGAACAGCGGCGGCGGCGATCTCTCCCCCCGCGACGCGTCTCCCTCTCCCCCAGCGCCCGCCTTACAGCTGCCAGCAGCAGGATGCGCCGAGGGCAGCAGCGACAGCCCGAGCGCAGCGAGGGGAGCCGGGAAGCGGCCAGTCCGCATGCTGTTCCGCGGGGCTCCGGCAGCTCCGCTAGGAACCAGGGCAGGGCGCAACTTCCAGGCCGGGGGCGGCACCTCGCTAGCCCCGAACCCCCCAGCCGCGGGCACCGGCAGGCGCAAGCCAGGCGGGGGGTTCTCCGCGGCAGCCGGTCCCCATGGCCGGTCCCGCCGCCCGGCGGGGCGCTGCCTGCACCGGGCTGGCTCCGAGTCCTGGGCACCAAAGTCCTTCACGTGCCGCCGCCGCTGCGGCCAGCGCCTTAGCGCGGGGGCGGCGCCGGCGCCGGGAGAGCCCCTCAGCCGGCCCGCGAGCGAGGCAGCAGGTGGGAGCTGCCCCTCGCCGCTGTGCTGCCGGGCGGGCTCGGAGCAGCAGGGACAGCGGCGGGAGAGGCGCACACAGGCGGGGGCAGCACGGCCGCGGCTGGCCCCTGCGTAACGGGGTCAGCCTGCGAGGAGTCCCTGAGCGCCGGCACCATCCTCGGCCCAGCACCTTGCCCCGGCTCCTCTGCTCAGGACCGGTACTGTCCTCTCAGCCTCTCCCTCCCTGCCTGTCTCCCCGCCCCCTCTCACTCCTCCCCCCCAGGATGAAGGCAGCCGCCACAGCTCCCCAGCTGGCTAGGACTGAGCTCCTCAAGCCCCCCGCAGCGGTACAGTATTAAAGGGGGACACGATGGTCTCCCAGCCATTCCTACCCGATGAGTGGCGCTGAAGTGCAATTGGGCCCTTCCCTGGAAAGCAAACCAGCCGGGAGTCAGGCTGCTTTGGGGGTGGCGTTAGACTCGAGCTGCTTGAGACGGAGGGAAATTCCTGTCTGCAGCCACCTGGTGTAGTAGCCCGGGCCCCCGCAGCCGAAATTAGGCTTTCTCCTCCGGTCTGGCTGTACCGGGGTGGGATGAATGATCGTCTCCCAGCAGCCAGCTACGAGAATGGAAGAGATTCCTGCCAATGCCTCCACTGTTGACAAGAAGCACAGATTTACAGGGGACAATGATGAGAGAGGCTAAAGCTGCACGTGTCTCACAGTTGAGCAAAACTCTGCATGGAAATCTCCCCAACTTCTGTCTCTCCCTTGTCATGATCTTCCCCCGCCCTCTCCCACCAAAAGCTCACGAGTTTAGGTGGGTGGTGTAACTTAAATAATTTACATAGTACTATAAGCATGAAATGTTTCCTATATTAGGCAGCTAAAACAGGTTGTCACTTTCCTCTTTGCAAGGTACACTCACCATAAATCTCCTAGCTTGCTATGCAAACTCAGCTTTATTTCATCAATAGATAAGCATTGTCTCTGCAGATGAACTGTAATTCAGCTAATTCATAAAAAAAAAAAACAGGTTGTGTTAGTAATTACCTGTAAACTGCATATTTGTTTCCAGAATAGTGTCTATATTTTAAATATCCAGTATAAGTAGAAACTGCTTAGGAATTCTTCCTTTACACACCCAATAAGATCCTCTATATTTCCAAATATAGTGAATTAAAGTAGTAAACCTGGCACGTTCTAGCTTAGGATTCCGAAAGTATATATTTCTTTTGCACAAGACAAATTCTGTAATAAGGATGTCAAAACTTAGAAGATCAAATGGCTATGACAGTTCAACTGTCCTGCTTTGACTGTCTCAATTAAATAGTGTTAATAAAGTATTCATGTACTATATAATCTTGATTGAACATACTTGAAAACATTTCACATATCTAACAATAGATTTGAATATATAGATATATACATATATACACATATATATACACACACACACCTAGAGAGAGAACAAAATAGGGCTGTCTGAGCCTTAAAAAATGAGTCTTAAAAGGCAACTTTTAGAACATAAAAATTAACTATACAGAAACAATAATATTGTACATTTACGTAGTGTTTCTCATCCTAAAGGATCCCCTACGTGATTTTAAAACTAAAGGCATAGAGAATTATTGAAATTCAAGTATCCTGGGGTGAAGAGTGACAACTAGTCAGCATACTGTCAGTTACTGGGGGGGTGGGGAGAAATATGGTCAAGCACATAAGTGAAAATGCTATATTTGGGCCCATTAATTTTTATATTGGGAAAAGTGGCTTAAGCCCATTAATATTTTTACAAAACAAACCAGACCTTGGGACCAAGTTGAACTGCAGCTAAAATCAATGTCAAAACTATCATT
This sequence comes from Terrapene triunguis, assembly GCF_002925995.2. Taxonomy (NCBI): domain Eukaryota; kingdom Metazoa; phylum Chordata; order Testudines; family Emydidae; genus Terrapene; species Terrapene triunguis. Next base: position 34,114,119 of record NW_020664435.1, read on the forward strand.
GGCTTTAATGGAAGCAGGATTGAGCCACTGTTTTTTAAGTGTGGTTCTACTATGGAAAGTGATATGTGCAAATGGTAGCCTCTTACCCAAAAGGCTGATTTCTGTGTTAACTCAGAATCACATCCTTTTATGCTAGTGACAAAAATATGTTTTTACTATTTTTCTCCTGTTAGCACTCCATAGCTAACAGAGCTGTGAGAGTGAGCCAGAAATTATTCTTTCTTTCTATGATTTATACACCCGATTAACAGAATTGTTAACCACATTCCAATTTCAGAGGTAATTCTTCCTTAATGTATTTCTTTGCAACCCTATTTCAAACAATAGTGTTGCAAAGATGTAACTTCAAGTAGAATTTTGGCCTGGAGCTTGACTGCAAGGCTGAGTTTGCAGGTCTGGCAGTTAGAAAAACATCTTTCTCAGCTGTGAACCGAGTAAATTTGCTTTGTGAGTCATTGATTCTCCATGATACAATTCTCATTTTCCAGATCATGAAAGCAATTTAAGGGCCCATCTGAAAGACCCACACAGAAGGCCAAATTCCTTCAATCCAATAAAGTGCCATGCACCACTCCCACACTATATTGCACAGTGTGGGAGTGGTGCAATTCCACTGTGAAGTTAAAGAGAGGATGCAGAGCAGTTCACACCATCTGCACACCAGAGACCTGTACTCTTTCCACTCTAGAAGGCAGAGGGTTTGGTGGGTGGCAACTACACAGCTGGATTGGTTAACCCATACCACCTGCTTAGGGAGCTATAGCCTTGAACATGTAGCAGTGGATGTGCAGTAGCTTCACGGCCTGGTAGGACAGGGAGAATATTTTCCTCCTCAAGCCTCACAAAGCTTTGCCAGTTCATTCACCGAGGTTTTGTGCATGGAATATGTTTTGTCCACCTGGGAAGGGCTCAAGTGACCCAGCTGTATTTTGATAACTAAAAGTCATTTTAGGCTCATTCCAACTTGCAAGATCAGGGGAATAATAAATATTACTAACTGGATCTATTTTATGAACAACTTGGTGGATACAATCATGAGGAAATGAGATTAATAGTTGTTATATGGAACAACTAGAGATTGTCAGTTTCTAAACAGTACAGCAAGGCTCTGGAGGTACTGTGTCTTCCTTTCATTAATCACAGGTAATCCAGAATTATGATTCTCAATTATATGCAAGATACTTTATACTGTCTGGGCCTAATTCTTCACTGACTTAGACCACGTGTTGTCACTTCCATCTGTGTAAGTTGGTGTAAAATGCTACTATTCTGCTTTGGTAACATTTTGCACCCACTCTATGCTCCCTTTGCAGATGTGTAAGTGACTTCTCAAGATGCAAGGAAGCAGAGAATCAGGTCATCTGTCTGTAATGTTAATTGGAATAATGAAATGTTCTCCAGCTCAATTTACACAAGGTTGGTATTATTAATAAGTGCACTTAGCATTTATTACCTTGACATTGCTTTATAAACATTAATTAATCCTTACAGTCTCGAGAGATATTATTATTATCTCCATTTTACAGAATCAGATCCTGAAATCCTTATTCAAGCAAAATTCTCATTGAAGTCAGTTTTGTCTGAATAAGGAGAAGCTAAGACAGAAAGGTTTATACCAAAATTTTCAAACTTATGTCTGAAGTTAGCTACCTACATAAATGTTTATCTTCACTGAAAAGTTAACTCAAGTGTTGTTCCCAACTCGGATTCTATCCACACACTTTTAACTCAAGTTAGCTGGCCCCTTAGGGGCTATAGGCTAAATCCCGAGTGAGCACAACTCATCAGCAGCTAACGTGATCTCTCTGCAGTGGGGATGCAGGCTAGTTCCACTCAAGTCCCACTATTCCTCCAGTGCCTTCCCAAATTTCCTTCTAGTGCCCAGAAAGGATAGACAAGTCCTCCCATAATTCCCTGGGAAAGAAGTGAAAGAGTAGCTCAGTTTAAAGCAGTGCAAAGAATGCCGCACTGGGATATGCCCCCAGAAGTCTTTTGGTTACTGTAGAAACTGACATCACTTTACCGTGGGTGGAGCTTTTGAAAATCCACAAGTGCTGACTAATCAATGTGTATATTACAGCTTGCAATTCATTCCATAGTTGGTAAAATGCCACAGTCTGTATGATGGTTGTACTAAAGCAGGAGAGCGATAGGCTCATTCCTCATGAGCCCCAAACTCCCACTGACTTTGAGAGGGGTCAGGTGTAGTAGTTTATGTAGCTGACTGAGAATGTAATTCACACACTTAAGCTCTAACTCTGCTGTGACATGGAATCTTTTCTGTGGCTTTGGGCAGCTACTCTGCATCATTTTCCCCATTATTGATAAAAAAAAGAAAAGTGAGATGGTACTTACTTTACTCACAAGACTACTGTGAAGACTAGTTACTTAAATAACATTTTTAACATGGAAAGTGTTAAATATTATATAGCCACTCAAATTGGTCATTTCTTAACCAGCTCAGTACTGAACAGTTAATCATCTGTTATTTTCAGAAGAATGCTGAATAAATCCCTTTCACACCAGTGAGCAGTTCAGCTAAGGACCCCACACCAGCATTAGCAAAAGCCCAATATTTCCAGTGGGTAATACTGTCCACTGATATAAAGATCCTCTCTTTTTTCCATTAAGTAGTAGTATTCATTGATTTCTCATCACTGTTAGTTGTGTTGTTTAGCTGAATTAGGAAAAGATAGAGAAAGAATAATATGTAGCCACTGGTGTGAAAATTGTAGAGAATGATTCTAATGTTACAATTCTAATGTTAGCAAAGAGGTTCTTTTTATAAAGATGAGATGTGAAAGTGATGAAGATGTAGTAATGTTTTCATACACTTGCCAATTTAATATGTTTGCATAAATATTTAATACATCAATCTCTTTATGAAGAACGAACATGCTCTGCATTTCAATATATCTCTTTATATTACATTTGCCTAATAGTAAATTCCACAAAGAAAATTTCATTAGACAGACATCTTTAAGAGAGGTAACTCAAATTTTGATTTCTCTGTAATGGTCTTTACTCTGTTCAGTCTCCTTGTATTAGCAAACTATGTATGTGCTAATGGGCTGGATATCGAAAAACTGCATAAAGCTGCTTTATTTTATTCTTGTCCATATGAATGGGGAACTAGAACTGAATGTTAAATGTAAAACAACTCTATTAAAATGATATTAAAGTTTAGATGTAAACTGAAGGAAATGTTGTCTAAGCTGTTACTCTTTTCTTTCTCTGCATAATATGGGAGAGCTAACTGGAAGTACAGGGGAGGTCACATCTCCTCCTTATCCCAGGAAGACTCTGTCAAAGAGTTAAATTAAATTCAGGTTATATTAACTTGAGTGACCAGCACACCTTTTAAATCTGGTTTTAGGCAGGGCTGCGTCTTGACTCCTGCACTCTTTTGTTGGACAATGGATTTCATAAGGTAGCATTCCATCAGGTCCATAGGCATTAAAATCAGTGATTTCTTGCTCTCAGACCATGACTATGCTGATAACGTTGTTCTTTCTAGTACAGAGCCCTGACAGGTTTTGCGAGATACTCCAGCTAATGGAGGAGGAGTCAGCTAAAGTTGGCCTACATATTTTGTGGTCAAAGAGAAAGCTGCACCCATCTAGGATCAGGTCCACCCATGACTCCAATCTCTTTGAATAACGAAACTGTCAAAGCATTCTCCAGCTTTTCCTATTTGGGTTCTCTACTCACCAGTTCCTCCAGCTCTCACACCGGATTGGCATTGCAGCATTTGCATGGGTCTGTGGAAGCAGAGAAAGAACTGACAGGAAGGGGATGCAATGCATGACAGTTCGTTAGCAAGAGTCAGGCTAACTGTAACCCTAATAACGCGAGATTTGTAGAAGCGAGGATTGTGTGAGGCGAGTGGGAAAGAACTGTGTGAGAAGTTGTTGCGACCTTGTGTAGATTAATGTGTAGAAAATATTGTATGTAGACTAGAGTCAAAACAAGTGAGAAAAATAAGATACCAAGATGGCCTATGTATAAACAAAATGCAGCTGTTGCTTATTATTGTCTGTAATGAAAGGTATAAAGGTTTGCTGTAATTGTTTACCTGTAGAGAGACCTGTTTAGCTCTCTCCCCCTACGCAATTGTTAGAGAAAATAAAGTATCTGACTTGCTGTACCCAAACAAAGAGTGAGAACTCTGTTATTCTCCGACAGGTCATTTACAACCAATATGGAGTCAACATCATCTTGGCACGACAATCAAGTTCAGGATCTATTCAAGCTGTATCCTCTCCATACTGTTGGATAGTTGTGAAACATAGACACTATGCTGCTCAGACTGGGCAAAGCTGGAGGCTTTCCACACAAAATGCCAATGTTGTAAATTGGGCATAAAGTTAATAATTTCATTTGTAGGGTAGATGTTTATGGTCACTCCAGTCTACAGACTACTGGGGCTATTGTCTACAGATGGCTTCTTACACTTTTCAGACATGTTGCGAGCATGGCACAAGATGTTCCAGCAAAAACCATTTTATGGGTAGCTGGTAACATCTGGGATAAAATTCTACCAACCAAGGGGTGGGGGCAGTCCAGAGGCAGATGCCCTATTACATAGGTGCATCAAGTCTTCTCTGACATTGGACTCTCAGCCCATCAAGCCCTTGCAGCCTCAGAGGAATGGACCAAATGGTGAACAATCGCTACAGCCAACCAGCTAAGTGTTGAAGAAGATGGCCAATGCATCCATGTTGTGCATTGACCCCCCCACACACAATTTTAAGGAGTGCACCAAGAATAACTATCATCAGGGGGTACTTGGCTACCAGAGAACTGGAAGAAGGGGCACTGGTCTCTGGCTAGATAACCGTATGCCTCTAACACAGGGGTGGGCAAATTTTTTTGGCCCGAGGGCAAAATCTGGGTGGGGAAATTATATGCAGGGCCATGAATGTAGGGCTGGGGTAGGGGGTTGGGGTGCAGGAGGGAGTGCAGGGTGTGGAAGTGGGTACGGTGTGCAGGAAGGGGCTCAGGGCAGGGAGTTGGGGTGCAGGAGGTGGTGTGGAGCACAGGAGGGGGCTCAGGGCAAGGGGTTGGGGTGTGGGGTGCAGGAGAGGGCTCAGGGAAGGGGATTGGGGGCTCAGAGCAGGGGGTGTGGAGTGTGGGAGGGGGCTCAGGGCAGGGGCTTGGGGTGCAGGTTCCAGCCCAGTGCCTCTTACCTCGAGTGCTCCGGGGTGGCAAAGGCGTGCAGTGGGGCTAAGGCAGGCTCCCTGCTTGCCCTGGCCCCACGCTGCTCCCGGAAGTGGCCAGCATGTTCCGCAGTGGCTCCTGGGGGTGGGGTGGGGCAGGCAGCTCCGCCACGCGCTGCCCTCGCCTGCAGTACCACCCCTGAAGCTCCCATTGGCCACGGTTCCCCTTTCCCGGCCAATGGGAGCTGCGGGGGGCGGTACCTGCAACTGAGGGCAGTGCACAGAGCCCTCTGCCCCCCTCCCTCACCCCCAGGGGCCACAGGGATGTGGTGCCAGCCTCTTCTGGGAGTGGCGCGGGGCCAGGGCAGGTAGGGAGCCTGCCTTAGCCCCGCTGTGCCACAGGGCTGGCAGTCCTGCGGGCCAGATCTGGCCCACGGGCCATAGTTTGCCCTCCCCTACTCTAACAGATCCTTTCTGGGGCCAGAACTCCCTAACTGTTCCGCAGTGGAACAAATCCTGCCTACACAATGGAATGATGAAGACTTCCCTCCTTTGAATTTTTCCCAGAGGAGAGGGCACTCTATCTCCTCCTCCCCTGGTATTATCTGCATTGATATTTATGTTACATGGTCAAGATGGCACATATTCATCTATTTGGATTGATACTGCTCTAATATTCACAATATTGTCCCCATTGACTGGCACTGAGTTTTACTTTATCTTGACATTTTAGTCATCATCCGTGTTGCCCTGCCATAAGACACTCACACACATAAGTTAGTTTAAAAGGTTACAGCCTGAGGTTCAGGGGACTGTTAACTAGACATGTTTATGAAGGACTCAGGAGTCATGTTTGCCAGTAAAGAAGGTGCATCACTTTTTATTAAGTTCACAAGAACGCAACTCAGGAAAAGGAGTGGAGAAGTTGGTGGAGGAAGAATGCTGAAGATGCAAAGCACATGACTTTTCTGCCACTCTTGTGGCAACAGTTCACATATATTCCAGCCACAAGAAGCAAGATGTGTCAGTGAAGGTGGACCATCCACTTCTTTATGGGTGGGCACTTCACATGGCAGTTCATCAAATGCCTCTGGCCAGAGGCCTGAAAATGAGCAAACAACTATTTCGTGTGAAGACGATAGCAGACTTTACATTAAATTTTCTCCTAAACAGCCAATAATAAATCTGGCTTATGTTTCTCTCCCTCAGCCAGGAAGGGACAGAGATATTTTAAAATCTGGAATCAATATACAGCCAAATATAATGCTTTTTATTATGAAAAAGGCTTAAAATGTCCATAAATCTCCACGCCTCCTTATTTCCTGCTCTCTCTCCCCCCCTCTGGAATGCTCCCCCCACAACCTCATCAAAGTACCTTTGGTATTCCAGTCCTTGCTTCCCTTTTGCAGTGACTGTCAATCACACTATCATTTTGGGGCTGGGGGGGGGGACAGGGATGATATTGGCAAACTTCCACTAGGGACTACATTTAATCAACAAAACTCACATCCACTTAACTAGATATTTACTCAGGCACCACTTGGACTACTGCACAGCCTACAGCATCCTTATTATCCATATATTTCTATAGAAGATTTTATTATGCACCATCAGAAGACCACCGTGTTAGTTATGCACGTATCATGGTGCCAGCATTTTATCAGTTGTCCTTGATAGTTCATCAGCAGACAACCTTTAAAGAGCTTTTACAAAGAAAGATATCAGACACCAGAGAAATTTTAGGTTGACAGCAGTTTTGTCAGTTGGCATCCTTCATAATTCTGATACTAATTGAACATGAATATCCTTATATTATTAGTTGTCTATGAAACAATAGTTTTAAGCTTCTGACACCTTAATCTATTATCTAAGGAAGACAAATAAACTAAGATTTGTTTTCTCCGTGTATTATGACATGTTTTGTCTACTAAAATAGGTAAAGGGCTTTAACATCCCACATTCCATCTAAATCAGTTAAAATGCTACTCTTTCTTTCCTTATTCCAGGATAATTGTAGAATTTCATTGTGCCTTGGAGTGGAACAGGGGAGGAGATAGAATTTTGCAATGATGTAAAAATTTCAGTGATAATTGAAAACAGGAAAACAAATGAGTGATGAGATCAGAGGGTGAAATTCTCCTCTGTGCAGAGGGCTGGAAGAAGAACAGCTCCCCTTGTAATTCCAATTTACAACCTCAAATGATGGCTTAAGTGGACTTCTGCTGGCTTCTGCACAGTGGTGAATTTCATCCTAAGTATATTACAGTGACAACTTTCTTTGTGGCCAAGGGTGTCACAGTACTGAAGAGCAAAAATAAAATAGATGCTTAGTTCAATATAAATTCAGTTTTTATTTTTGCAGTAATTTTGGGTTCTAATTATAACAATCTAATTTGTAAACAACACATGCTGAGGTTTTGACAGTGAAGTTCTGATGAACCACTGTGTACAAATTTTAATTACATACAGTTCTAATAGAGTGAGCACTGCAGCATTTCTGTCATCTTTGAAATGGTAACAAAATGAAAAAAAAAATTGAAATATGAGCATGAAGGTAATGAGATCAATAAATGTCAACTAGAAAAAGTAATCACAACTCTGGAGACTCACTAACCTTTCTACAAGTTCCAGAAATAATAGACTAGCTTGGGATGAGGAATTCTTTAACAATGAGAATCAGATACAATTAGAAGAGGAAAGAGAACCCAACCGTGCCTTATAGTATCAAATGCACTATCTTTCCAGGTGAATTTGACTAAATAATTTGTTTTTCTCCTAAGTTCTTCACTAGTCTAGACTTCTGTCTACTCTGGTCTTGAAATCCAAAAGTGTAAAGTATAAACATATAGGGATAACTTTGTCAGAAGTAAAAAGGAAATAGGAGTGTAGCAATTCATATTGAGGGTATGTTTCTGATCCCACAGAGGTAAATACTAAAACTTCAGCTGACCTCCATGGAAATTGTAGGTTCTCAGCACACCTCAGGATCTGGAACTAAATTGTCTCCTATATATAATTTATGTAAACTCAGTATTTGAAAATGAATTAAATCAAAACTAGAAATTGTATGTTATGTTCTAATGTCCCGTGGTAGGATCTAACTTGAATAAGAGAAAATTATTTAATATTCAAAATGTCAGATTAAATAATATTTGAAATGGTAATATTGGTATTTATTTTATTTAATTAAAATGTGCAAGTGGCATTGAACCTTAGGTGAAAAAGCAAAGAAATAACATTTTTTGTTAAACCTATGAAGAAAGGCAATAAATTCTTCAGCATGAGGCATATAATCTTCTTGAAAATATTAACATTTAATGAAAGAATGTTCAAAATTCACTAAGGATTTGTATTACAAATAGATGGATTTCAGGGAAATTTACTTAAAAAAAAAGAAAGGAACAGAATACACAGGACTCAATCTATAATGTAGATAAATTATTAGAGAAGCCGTCTTCTCTTTGTATCAGTGCTATTGAGTCCCACCACATGATGGTGACAAAAAGGTAGAGTGAGGCAAGTATATATTCTCCAAAAGCTTAGGGCCAACTCTAAGGTGCTTGCAGGACAAAAACAAATGCAATTTTTATTTATCATCATTTTCATTAATAAAGTTACTTCTAAATGCTATTGTGTGCATTGAACCTGCCATGGGACACTGCCAATATAAATTTCAATTCTACTGTGCTTGCCAGAGATGATTACGTGAAAAGCATTCTGCAGATTATGAAAGAGCTCAACATAGAAGCACATACAGTACATGAAAGTGGGATTTTCAGATTCTCTGTTATATCTCTTTTCCCTCTCAGACCATTTTCCTGTTAGAATCATAGAATTGTAGGACTGGAAGGGACCTCGAGAAGTTATCTAGCCAGTCCCCTACACTCATAGCAGGTCTAAATATTATCTAAACTGTTCTATTATTCATATGTCCAATTTCCTTGAAAAGAACAAGGTGAAAACATAGGCCCCAGTCCTCCAAACACATACTTATTTGCCTACCTTTAAATATTGAGTAATACTGAGCTGCACTGGGACTATTCACATGAGTAAAATTATGCACATGCATAAGTCTCTGCAGAATTGAGGCTTTAGACTGGGAAAAAGATGTGCAGCTTGTAGGGAACCTGAACCATATCTAATATCAAACTAGTTTCATGCTGAGGTACCCTGTTGTTTTCACTGTGGGACCTCAGAACAGAGAATTATGAAAACAGGGTAAATATGTTCTGGAAATCTGTGATTATTCATTTCAGAGCTAAATAAAGCTATAGTCTCTTGCTCATATTTGCTTGTCACATGGCTTTTAAATACTCCTGGCCAGACACTGCTCACATGCTCTTCCATGTTTCTCACACTACATGTGTATATTATATATATGTTTTATGTGGGTGAGGCATGGTCAGGGCAAAAATCAGCATGCTGTACCCAGGGACAAAGTTTATGCATGTTTTGGAGTCCATATGCAGACACTGTGCTAAGTACAAGAGTAACTTATAACTCACAGTTTGAAGATGGCAAGTACAGAAGGCAGTGACAGTGCAAGGACTGCATATGTGAGCAAGCAAATGAGGGAAAACATGGTTGATGGAGAGGGCTAGGTTTACTATTGAGCTGAGTGTTTGCCTCAATGGCAATACGTGGGCAAAACCAGAGCAGGCTCTGATGACTCATGGTAATTCAAGTACCACCCCTCTCAGGCCAGGTCAATAGATGGACAGTCTGCAAAATATAGATGGTGGGCCAAATTCATCCTCACCTCAACTCCATTGAATTAGATGAGTTTACTCCATGGATGGATGTGGCACAATTCTACGTGAAAGATTAATGTGTTGCATGTTCCCTTATGAACTAGAAGCAGGAGGAAGTTCCTTGGGATAGTACAGTCTGCCACTGTCAATGTTACAGGCTGGGTGGCCATTAAGGAATGGTTAAGAAGTATCCCATAACTTAGTATTTCCTTGCTCTATAGCAGAGCTGGTCAAAATGTTATGAATTATTTTTTCACCTTTTTTTTTAAAGCCCTTTTCAACAGAAAGTCATTTTTTCACAAAAAGTCTATCAGACTGTTCCATTTTTCGTAAAAATGTTGGCCTTTTAAATATTTTCGATATTTCCCCCCCAAATCCTGGCACTTGAATCAAGGAGCTGCAACCAGCCTTCCATCCACATTATCTCAGCTGTGCTTGAAAGGAGTGGAGAGCCATGCCCCAAATAAATGACTTCTCCATCTCCAGTTTACATTTCTGATTAAGTTTCCTCATCCCACTGACCCTGCAGAGATGGGGAGGGAACAACTGCAGAGCTATTCAAGAGAGGCTACTCTGACATAATAAGAAACCCATCCAATACACATGGCTTGTTTCCCTCCATGCAGGGAGATAAAGTCCATAGTGAGCAAGGAGTACAGTCTGTCTGTGAGAGTCCGTCTACTAAAGCCCCCTCTTGTGCAGGAGAACACTGGCTCTGCTTGGAGAGGGGACCTTCTCAGTAACAGAGCTGGCTTGTCCCCCAAACGGCATCCTTTCTATATTCAAAACACGCTGCTTCAAAGCAGCATTTCAGAGACAGAACCTCAAAGAGAAAACTATCAAAACCAAATAAAAAGTGACGTATCTGCCCCACATTGAGCTTAGACCTTCAACCGATAACCTAGTATGTAAGAGTCTGAACTGTAGTGTCTGTCTGAATTAGAATTAAGAAAAGAACTGGTTGTCTTCTGTACAGCACCAATCACAAGGCTCTCTTCCTGGGAGAGTGCAAAGCTTCTGTTGTCATGTGGCACTCACCCAAGTTGAACAATTGCATTTTAAAGCGGAGAGAGGTGTGCACGCAAATGCACACGCATGCACACACACACGTTAAATCTGTATCCATGCTAGTAGTCAACTAAGGTAACTGAAGACTTCTGCTTTGATGTTTTAGCTTTAAGAAAAATTATTTAATAGTGCAATGGAATTATGGTAATTGAGAGTGTCTGCTGTGACAGGTATGTATAAGTAGTTAGAATTCTGGAGGCCCAAATACTATTATTCATTTACAGTATGAACTATCACTTTATAGAAGCACAGTGCCTCCCTGACTCTATAAGGAAAGGCAAATTCTTTCTGCTGTCAGCCAGGCAGAATGAAGGGGTCAGATGGAGAAAGGACAGCCCTAGCTGACAACTGCAAAATGGAATCTGAGAAAAGTCAGAGGGGGTTTTGCCCTACTAAGGGCTGTGGGATCAGGTCCTATACCTGGGCAGATCTGTATAATCATACTATTTTTGGATTGCATTTTGGGAGAGCACTAAGGAAGATCTATTCCTCAAGTTTGCCACAAGATGGAGGCACTGTAACTCTCAACCACTCATTAAGCAGTCAGGAAGATGATGGGTGTTGCATGGAGGACTGTGGGATTTCACATAACATATTTAAGAATGCATTCTAAAATAATTATGACATTGCCATTATTTTATTATTAACACATTTCAAATGAACTCTGGGTCATTTTAATATATCAGACCCTTGGGATTGCAATTTGCTACACAGAATACATTATTTGAAAATGTGATAGCTTCAGATTTGCATTTCTGGCCAAAGTCTAGAATAAAAAATATCTGTAAATATTGATTCTGCATCTCAGATCTACCAATGTGGCTGGACATGTAAATTCTCTTGATTGACAAGCAACAGCAATCAATGCCAGTGTCAAATTGCTGGCATTTTCCATTCTTCATATGCTTTCCTCATCCAAGATGATTTCCCCTCCCCCCCTCCCAAAATTGAGAACCCTGGCACTCAGTATAAAACATAAGAGAACAAAAAGCAAGTTGTTCTCTGGTACAGCGATGGTGCTGATTGTGCCGACAGATTTTCGTTCTATGACTTTAGGCAAAGCATCCATGATAATGTTTGCTTGAGCCCTCTGCAGATTTTGACACCGGTCAGTCAGTCAAAAGGTACAGGACTATTGACTTGCCTATGAGACTGATGGAATGGACAGAGTCACGTCAGGTGGGCTACAGTTGTTTTTCTCTGACAGAGCCCAAAAAGTTGTAATGAGGAGCTGCTCCTCTTCCCTAAAAGCTATCTGCGGTGGGATTGCACAGGGCTAAGTCCTGTTTTCCACTCCTGATCTATATAAAGCCACTAGAGGAAATTGTTAGACCCCATGTATTACAGTGCTATCAACAGGCTAACACCTCATGCTGGCCCTTCCCTTCTTCAAGAATGAACAATATTGTCTCCCAGCTGTTTTACTGTTTCAGTGGGTGGGGGTGGAATTTGAACTCTGGATGAAAAATAGCTGGCTCAAGCTGTATTAGGATAAAATAGAGAGCATACTAATCAAAAAAGGAAAGTACTTGGAGGATCTGGTAGAACTAGCAATTAGTTGCCCACAGGAGAGGGCATCTGCTTGCTAATAGTTAAGGTACTGTAGTGTCTCAGGGCCCTATGGATGCTCCAATAAACTATACCAGCTAGAATGCGGCTCCAACTAGCTAAAAATATTTACTCCTTGCTTTGTCTTGCAGACTTGGGCATAGTGATCCATACTTTTTGTGTTCCTAGATTAGATTACAGAAGCTGGTAATGGGCGACAGGGAATTCATCACTTGATGATTACCTGTTCTGTTCATTCCCTCTGAAGCACCTGGCATTGGCCACTGTCGGAAGGCAGGATACTGGGCTAGATGGACCATTGGTCTGACCCAGTATGGCCATTCTTATGTTCTTGATTTGGCTACAATGTGAAGGTTATGTGGAAGCTGCAACTGCCCATTATGCTGCAGCCAACTGCCAAAAGATAAAGAATAGGTGAGAGAAAATAGCACTGGTGCTCTGCATGTTCTCCTCACCCAATTCCAATTGCTATTTAAATTATATTGGGCTAATCATACAATGGAGGAAAATGTTGCTATGAATATTAATTTGGAGTTCAAATAAATACTAACATCAGTTGTGCTCATTTTGTGTTCACTTTCCCACAAACATTACAGCACTCCAGTTTTTTTAGCATAGTATCACTTGACTTCTGTAACTAGCCAACACAACACATTTCTAAGTCTGAATATCAAACAACCACAATGAGATATGTGTGCTATTCATACCAAAGGAAGAAATTCATGAACAATTCTGAAGAACAACGATTCAAGAATTTCAAGATCTTCTCACAAGCATTTTGCAAACAAACATTGGAGGCAAAATTCTAAATCATTCACCTGCATGTCATGATCCTCAGAGTACCTAAATTAGCTGGCACAAAGTGATCTTGGTGACCGCCTATCGCTGCATAACCAACTACCGCAGCTGTGGCTGATGGGCCCCAGTGTGAAACTCACAAATCTAGGAAATGGAACAGTCTCACTAGAGGGTTCTAGGTTTTGATTACTGGAGACGAGAGATCAGGATGAATGCAATTCTTTTCACTTTTAGGATCCAGTGCAAGATTCATATGTTTGGTCATCCCTTCCCCCCTCCAAACAGTAAAATGGGCAACAACTTCATCCTGGCAGACAACCATCAAGATAAACTCTTCAGAGTCCCTCAAAGCAATCTTCACTCCATTATATTAAGTTTATGCTGATGTAATGCTATTGATTATCAGAGGAGTTGCACTTGCTTAAAACTAATGTAACGGTATGGAGAACTGAGCCGCTTCAGATTTAGACTTAGGTATGAAGATTTGCACTCATACACCTTGCACAATAACTCTGAATTTGGCCCACTGAGTGACAGGAGTCTAAGCTAGCATAAATCACAAACTGAGGGGACAGAAGAGAATGTAACAAGAAAAGCAACTAACAGGAGTGTGTAAGAATGTGTAAGTTAAAGCAGGGCAAACTTTTTAATGTACACCTTCTGTCCTAAACTTCTTTGCATTCACATATTGCTATTTGTTTATAAGTAGATCAAAGACAGTCCAACTGCGAATAATTGGAGTCTAAAGGCTTGTCCACACGGTGCATTTGCACACACCAGCTGGGGTATAAATTCTAGTATGAACTAGTGTGTCACACACTAACTGTCTGTGTGGACCCCCTGCTGCACACTAAAAGTTTTCTAGTGTGCATTTATGTAGTTCCATTACAAACTGTACTATGTCAATGCACATTAAGGAACTTTTAGTGTGCCAGCAGGGTCCGCAAGCATGGTTACAGCACATCTACACTACAAACTTTTGCCAACGTAAGTTATGTCAGCATAAGGCAGCTGCAGTTAGTATATCACTTGGCTGTGTGCATGCTTGGCTCCCTGCATACTCAGTGCTTGTTTTGATGCACAGTGAGGTGCTTCATGGCTAGGTATCCCAGTGTGCAACTGTCCACCATCCTGCACACATTGTCTTTTGTGAAGTTTTGGCAATGCATGGTGGGGCAGAAACAAATTATGCAGGGGTGACTGGGATGGCAGGGTCAAGTTTCTATCATGTAACTTTCTCCACTCCATAATTTTTGCACCTATTTTTAAAATCCCACAAACCTGTGTAGAATTTGTCACTGTCCGCCATCGCTGACAGGGCATGGAGTCTGCACAGCTCTGCACTATTGCCATAAGCATTTCAAGCACAGGACTCACAATTATCTTGTATTTGCAGAGCTGCAAGAAGAGCCACAGGGAACATGACAATTTTCTGGAGGGCAGATTGCTGTGGAACATAGCAAAAACCAATTCAAGGTTGTTGGTGGCATTCATAGAGCAGCTGCAAAAGGCGTAGCACTACTTCTGGGCTTAAGAAACAAGCACTGACTGGTCAGATCACATCATAATGCAGGTTTGGGATGATGAGCAGTGGCTGCCAAACTTTTGGATGCACAAGGCCACATTCCTGGATCTGTGTGCCGAACTCACCCCAGCCCTCCAGCATAGTGGACACAAGAATGAGAACTGCACTGACAGTGGAGAAATGAGTGGCAATCACACTGTGGAAACTTGCAACACCAGATTGCTACACGTCAGCAGGAAATCATTTTGCAGTTGGAAAATCCACAGTAAGGGCCATTGTTATGCAAATGTGTAGAGCAATTAGTCGTCTCCTGCTACACAGGATTGTGACTCTTGGCAACATGCAGGACATAATGGATTTATTTGCAGCAATGGGGTTTCTGAACTTAAGTGTAACGACAGACAGCACGCATATCCTTTTTGGCACCAGACCACCTTGCCACAGAGTACATTAACATAACTATTTTTCTATGGTTATGCAAGTACTGGTAGACCACAGGGGACGCTTCACCGCTAGCAGTGTTGGTTGGTCAGGGAAGGTGCATGACACGTGTATATTTAAGAACATAGGACTGTTCAGAAAACTACAAATAGGGACTTTCTTTCCTGATGGGAAGATTTCCTTTGGCAATGTTGAAATGCCAACAGTGATCCTGGGGGACCTAGCCTACTCCTTGGTCATGTAGCTGTAAACTGGCCACCTCAACAGCACCAATGAAATATTCAACTACCAGCTCTGTAGGTGCAGAATGACAGTTGAATGTGCTTTTGGTAGATTGCAAGGGCACTAGCCTTATTTACTCGCAAGATTGGATCTTGATAAGAAAAATATCCCAATGATTATAGCCACCTGCCGCATCCTGCATAATATCTGTGAAGTGAAGGGGGAAAGTTGCTGCTGGGTGGAGGTCAGCGGCTGTCTGCTGAGTTTGAGCAGCCAGACACAAGGGTTATCAGAAGAGCACAACACAGCACTAAGCAGCTCAGGGAGGCTTTGAATGAGCACTTTAACAGCAAGCCACAGTAATGCGTTGTGGTGTACTGTGCTCTACCTGGCCCCGCAGTTTGGGGGCCTGTTAGGAATTGTGTAGTGCTTGGTGCACATTGTTAGAGGGCTTTCCCTCCACCCTCCCACTTCCCTGGTTCTTGCCATGCAGACAGCAAGCAGCAAAAGACCAGAAGTCCGAAGTGCAGACAATGCAATGTTTATTGGGGTTAATTTCCAGCAAGCATGATTCCAATTTCCCTACCTACTTCCTGTTTGACCCCAGTTTATATAGTAATAGTCTCAGCAATCCCTTAACCAATCATTTTACTGAAATCTATCTAACCAATCCTAACATATTGTAACAATTCTCTAACCAATTATATCCCACTACCCTAATTAACTTACACCTAGCAAAATTGATTATACAGCAGACAGAAACAATTAGAGAACCAGACAGATTAGCAATAGAAAAGTGAGGGCCATAAAGATAAAGATAAAACAATACAGAAACAAGGGTTTCACAGCCACAACCATTGGTAAGTGATTTCTTTATCTGGTGGTGATAGGCACTATCAGGACAGGATTGTATTCCTAACAACCCCATACCACCTTATTTCAATGTGACTGGTTTGGAATGTGAGGATGTGACCATACGCTTCCCAGCTTATGTCTGCCCCCGCTGCTTAGCCAAAGGCCTTAGCCTAAGAACAAGGTCTCAGACTATCCTAGTGAGAGAAGACCCATACACAGGCAGACTTGTGATTTTGATTCTTTGTTTTATACCTCTATAACTAGCTAAGTGATACAAATACGCCTAAATTCTTAAAGTATAGACCTTTACAGGCAGGCCTGCATATCTATATTCTAACACACATCTATAAATGTAACATTGATAATGCTCCTACTAATTTCGTAGTGCTTGCTGTAAATTTATGATTATTACATTATGTTTGTCACTGATCCTACGAGTTGTGTCAAAGTGCATAATCACAAGTTAAGTGGGTGCCTTCAATACTGCCAGCCGTTCTGCAGCATATATTGGGAACTGTAACAAGTTCAGCACCCACCTCTCACGAGCGCCCCCCAGTCTAGTGCATGTGCCTGCAGTCGCTCAGTTTGTGGAATGGGGTAGCACCCACCTCTCACGAGCACCCCACATTGGTCGATGGTTTCTTCAGTGGGTCTTCAGTGACACAGCCCTCCAGCTGAGAAACACACCATCTGTAGGTGGAACAGAACAAATCCCTTCCAAGGCATACAGTCTTTACCTTCTCCCGGCCCTGGTATGGGAATGTACCTCTAGGGCTTCCTCCCTGGAGACACTGTTTTCCTGCAGCCCTCCCTGGACTCAGTCCTTACTCAGTCACAGCATCCAGCCAGCAGCTCCTTCGTTACTCCCCCGGTCCCTGCCTGCACTGAGCTGTCCATGGTCCTGATGTTCTTTTAGCCATCCAAGAACATGATCCTCTCTCTTTCAGCTCCAGGCAGCAACTGACTGACTCTGTCTCTGCTGCTCCTTTTTATATGGCCCTCCTGGCTCCTGATTGACTGATACTGTTTCCCCTTCAGCCACTCTAGGCTGCTTGGAGGACTTCTTTTCTGCTCCTCTCTGGGACGAGGTGTCGCAGGACCCTGAGGCCTCCAACAGGGGGCCTCTGGGCCTAATCCACCCTGTCAGAGGAACTAATAAAAATTATTTTCCAAACAACAGAGTTGTATTGAGTAACAAAAACACTTCAAAAATTCTGTGCAAGTTAAAAGCAAATACATTAACACTTTAATAAATTATTAAACAGAGTTTAAAGAAGGGGAAGGAACATTCATGTCCATTTTAGCTACACATATATCAGTTGTGGCTGTCACAAGTCAGTGTACATGAAGCTGTGTTTGTCCTTAATGTCCCCCTGGGTGGAGTGGTAGGGGTAATGATGTGGCACCTGATGTCACATGCAATGTTCAGGGGGTGTAGGAAGATGCTAAAATGGACTTCTCCATGGACTGCACAGGGAGACAAGTATGGGACTGTTGAATCTGTAGGTCCACAAGTGCCTGCAACACCTGTGTTTGCTGATGGAGAAGCTCCATTATGTCTTGGTGCATCTTTTTCATCTTTTGCAGCTGGGACTCCTGGGCCTTTCTTCTGTCTGCATTTTCCTTCTTCATATAGTCTACAATATTCATCCTCCAGGCCCTCTGTTTGTGGTCTGATGCAGCACTGGCTCTCAGGATCTCACTGAACATGTTATCCCAAGTCTGCTTCTTTCTCCTCCTTTTCTGACTCTGGTATTCCGCAGTTGTGGAGGGAGAACCCCTCAAAGCTATAATGGCAGCAGCTACAGATAAAACATACAGAGGTACCATTGTCAGTATAGTCATAACAGAATGTGAAAGTTAAGATTCAGAACTCCCAGGGCCGGCTCCAGGCACCAGTGCAGCAAGCAGGTGCTTGGGGCAGCCAATGGAAAGGGGCGGCACATACGGCTCTTCGGCGGCAATTCAGCGGTGGGTCCTCAGTCCCTCTCAGAGGGAAGGACCTGCCGCTGAATTGCCACCGAAGAATGAAGCGGCGCGGTAGAGCTGCCGCCGAAGTGCCGCTGATCTCAGCTTTTTTTTTTTTTTTTTCCGCCGCGTGGGGGGGCAAAAACGCTGGAGCCTGCCCTGAGAACTCCCTTCTTTGCTCCCCTAAAGTATTAAACACGACATGATTATTGACACGTTTGCGTCAGAGGGTTTGTGCATGGCACCACTCACAGCTCCAGCCATGGTAAGTACAGCCTGCCAGGCATGAGGGATATGAGCAGGGAATTGCTCAGTTGCATGAAACTATGAGTCTAGGGCAACAGCACTGCATACTGGCACCATTTCCCACAGGCAGTGGTGATTTTAACTGATATCTCACTCCTGAAGGTAACAAAGGCATAGAGAGCACAGCTACTACTGGCATCCCAAAGCTGCCGGGCCTGTATGCTGCTAACCCATTTACTGCAACCCTGCCAACGTTATCACTGACTGGAGTGGGAAGGGTCCTTCTGGGGTAAGAAATAAGGCTGCCATCCCTAGAAATCTTTGGGAGAGCATTGCAGAGTACCTCCATGAAAGCTTCATTGAGATCTCTCAGGAGGATTCAAGGACATACCTGTATACATAAACAAACTGCTCCTTCCCCTCTTCCCCCACCCCTGCCTAACTCTGTAGGGGAATGAAAAGCAGACAACTCTAGCTCTCTTTAATTTACTGCTACCTCTTCTAGTACTAGTAAAATAATGAAAAATGTGTTGGGGGCACCATCAGTGTAAAGGGAAATACATTTGCACACTGACTCAAGGTTCCTTCCCCTGCATCAGACTCACCAATGCTCAGCTGCCAGGACTGACTGGATTTCCCAATTGAATGCCCCCATCCTCCTCCTCCACCTCCTCCTTGTCCTTGCTGTTCATGCCAGGGACCTGTGACTTCGGTTCCTCTGAGGTATCCACGGTGGGGTCTCCACCAAGTATGGCATGCAGCTCTTTGGAAAAGTGGCAGGTCTGCAGCTTGGTACTGGCCTCCCTGGCCTTCTGATATGCCTGCTGCAGTTCCTTCTCTTTCACACAGCACTGCTGCTGATCCCTGTTGCATCCATTCTCCTGCATCCCCCATGAAATCTGCTTGTAGATGTCCATGTTTCTACAGCTGGTCCATAGCTGTGCTTGCACAGACTCTTCTCCCCACTGGCCCTGGAGATCCAATATCTCCTGTCTACTCCAGAGCGCATCTGGAACATGTAGCTGGCATGGTCAGCTGGGAAGTTGCCCATAACAGTGGAGAGATGCTAGGTGTTCTTGCAGAGCTGGACAATCATGAAAAGGCATTCAAAAATTCACAGTTTTAAAGTGGGGCCTTCAGTCTCCATCATCCCTGGACAGCAGAATTCACAATTGTGACCAGAGCAGCGAGTGTCTGGCATTGTGAGACAGTTGCTGGAGGACTGTTAGGGTCAACATAGGTAACACAGTGTTTATATTATGCTGCATCAACCTCAATACATTGACCATGGTTCAATGTCAGACGGGAAGGTGGTGTTACTATGTTGGCATAATGGGAAATTGCATCTGTGGGAGACAAATTTAAGTGTAGACACATTTACAACTAGGTCAATGCAAGGCAGCTTACATTGACCAAACTTTGTAGTGTAGAGCAGGCCTTAGTGGTGAAAACTAGAATTCACACCATGCAGACAAGCCCTAAGCTACACAATTTTACAATCTGGTAAACTGATTCAGCAGTCACATGTGACCTCCCGCTCCTCTGAAACAGAGTTCCATCTAAAATAAATCTGTCAAGCAGCATGATCAGACTACAATGTTTGGTTGTACCTCTACTTCATTTTTGGAATCCTTGTGCCCTGCTCTCCTGGCCTCACGATGTCTTTTTCATCATATTTATTGCAAGTAAAAATGAAAGTGTCCACAAGGCAAACTGAAATGGAGCAGGAGCTATTTAATGCAGAGCCAGTACTGGGGGAAAATCCTGTCATAGAAGAGAGGATAAGAGGGGACAATGAGGCAGGAAAGCCCCCAAAATATTTAGTGCTTCTATTGATTGCTGTTGTGACTGTTAGTTATGAGCCCTAACTGGTGGACTCTGAGGCAGGGCCGCCCGGGGGGGGGGGCAAGTGGGGCAATTTGCCCCAGGCCCCCACGAGAGTTTTTCGGGGGCCCTGGAGCGGGGTCCTTCACTCGCTCCGGGGGCCCAGGAAAACTCTCGTGGGGCCCGGGACCCCGGAGCTTCTTCCACTCCGGGTCTTTGGCGGCAATTCAGCGGCGGGGGGGTCCCTCCGCTCCAGGACCCGCCGCCGAAGTGCCCTGAAGACCTGCGACAGGGGGTCCTCCCGCCCCGGGACCTGCCCCCGAAGCGCCGGGTCTTCGGCGGCAATTCGGCGGCGGGAACCCCCGCCACCGAAGACCCCCCGGCCTCCTGAATCCTCTGGGCGGCCCTGCTCTGAGGTTACAAAATTCTATGTGCTAGTGAAAGGTTCATCTGGTCAACAGCCAAAACTGCAGTGTGCACTATGATGGTTCTGTACAATGCAGAGATACACTTCATTATGTGATAAGAAACTACATACAATATCAAGAAAATGCAAAAGAGCAGTGATGATGCAAGGTAGAACCCTGTAGTGATTGCAGGCAATACCTAAATCAAAGATCTAGCACTGCGATTCATCACAAATGAGGATGAATTTGAGTCAATGATCTTAAACTAATTCTCATTGTCCCTGAGATGATGATGATCAATCCTGCAGGCCTTTCAAAAGTATACATAGATTGGATGCCAAATATGATTTCAACTACAGAGCTGCTGTCAGATCCATATTACCTCTCATTTCCAGTACATTATTAGAAATTGAATTAAGCGTAAGTTGTTTCTGATTACACTGCCAGACAAAAAAAGTCACCTGGTGTGGGAATATAAGTAGAGTAAATTGATCAAAGAATTTAACTGAGTGGCTAAAATTAAATTGAAATATTTCCAGTCAGTATTAACCATTTTGCCTTGGACATACCAGCATGCAGCAGTGGTAGTAACAATAACTCTCCTGTGCCCCAGCATATCTTCTGTATAAATATAAAAACCGAATGTATAGAGGTGGTTGGAAAAATTCTGATGAAACGCGTTTTCAGAATTAACCCATTTGTTGAAATCTAACAGATTTGCGGAGATGGTTTGATTTTGACTAAGTTACTCCAGCAGCCAGGCAGAAGTCCTTCAGAACCCTATCAATCAAGTTTGCTGCCAGCTTTCCCACCCAGCTCCTTGGCAGCCTGCCTGGCTGACTGCCTCCAACTTGGAGCCATGAACCCTAGAAGTCCTGGGGTCCCAGATAGACTGCTGTGGAGCTGGGGCTCCATTCCCTTTCGGGAAGAATTTCAAATCTTTGGTTTTACTCCAATGAATGAATTGAATAAAAGTAAATTTCAAAATATTGCATTCCTCTGTGAAAGGGAATACCTTTCTTTGCCCAGCTGTATTGTTGTATGATTCCCCTTCTAGATTACTACACTAGAGCCACTGTGGACTCAAAGTTAAGGTTGGGTCCTATTTAGCACTTAAAGCCTCTGTTTTTTATATGACCCATAGTGTATCAATACCTTTCATCACTTAATCTGAGTAAATCTTTTCATATTTAAGTAAATCTATGAGCTTTCGAGTTCTAAGACGATACAAACTGGCCAAAAAAGTTCACACCCAAGACTCATGACTTTTCAGGACCTTCTAGCTTAAAAGCCATAAACTGTAGCAAGTCAAAACAA
The DNA here is from genome assembly GCF_002925995.2 of Terrapene triunguis. Taxonomy (NCBI): domain Eukaryota; kingdom Metazoa; phylum Chordata; order Testudines; family Emydidae; genus Terrapene; species Terrapene triunguis. Next base: position 34,136,269 of record NW_020664435.1, read on the forward strand.
TCCTACATATGAGAAATAGGTGGTCTCTCAGGAGGGGTCAGACAATTTTTTTAATTAACAAAAATGCATTATTCATTATATCTGAATTTTATGCACTGCAGTTAGCAGAAGGAAAACATTTTCGATATTGGCTACTTCTGTTCTACAAAGCAGTAGGCAGAAGCCTTTTTAAATGGCTTAGGACAGGGATATAAGTCTGCCTTTTGTTGTATGTCCCCTAGTAATGGTCCCTGAGTCCAAAATTTAGGGCTGTCATGATGTCTGGGGAATGGATTTAACTAGTCAAGGGGTATGTGTGTTGCTACAAAGGAGATCTTTGACAAAACAGTTTTGTCAAAACCAAGATCTCTGTGCATCGTTCACAATGTGGAACAAAGCCAAATGCTGAAACCTTGACAGTTGATGAAGAATAGAATTCTTGGTTTTGAGCCAGCTCTAATTAGGATCTTCACAAAAAAGCCCAGCCAACTCAGAGCAGAGTCCTGTTCTTTGTGCAGGGAGCCATTTAGAAGAGCAGCCCAACACTGCCTGTTGTCGCAAACCCCTATAAGGTGTGCCCTCCATCTGAAACTGGGAACTAACATGGTGGAAGGGAACATGTTTTATTACTCCAGCAGCATATGCAATATGTTGTAGAGGAAGATCTTTGACAAAAGAGCAGCTACTTTCATACGTTATAAGGGCTGTTATAAAAAGAACTGTGATCAATTGTTCTTCATGTCCACTGAAATAGGGCAAGTAGTAATGGGCTTAATCTGTAGCAGGGGAGATTTAGGTTAAATAATAGGAAAAAACTTTCTAGCTATAAGAATAGTTAAGTTTGGAATAGCCTTTTGAGGAAGGTTGTAGAATCCCCATCACTGGATGTTTTTAAGAACAGGTTGGACAAACGCCTGTCCGGGATGATCTAGGTTTACTTGGTCCTGTCTCAGATGACTTTGAGGTCCCTTCCAGCCTGACATTTCTACAATTCTATGAAAAAGTGAGCTTCATGAAAGTGCCACTTCCTGAAAGTGGAGCTCTTGAGCCAGCTGGTCCATCAAGGAGCTCCAAGTCCCAACAGTCCATCAACTTCAGAAAGTCTAGTGTTTGTAAATGCTAGGCTAGAGATCATTTTGTAACCTAAATACTGGGAAATGAATACATGAAAACACTATGTTATATGAGTGTTAAGGGTGGTTTCTATATAACCTAGCACAAACCCACTAAAGGAAATAAAACTAGGCATCTAACAATATTTAACACTACTTGTTCATCCAGAGACATGCCTTGTGTCCCTAAAACAAACACTATACACCAGAAACAACACATCACAGCCTAGGAGGGAGTCCAGGCTTCCAGCACATCCTTCCCCAAACTTCAGTGAGTGTGGCTTTCCAGAGACATTCAAATGAGAGTCACATCTGTTTACGGTGGCTGGGATTTTGTACAGACCAACTTCAATATGCTCCACCACCCAGGTGTTTTTGTGTATTAATTATAATATATTCTGAATTAATACAGTGTATACTAACCTCTACTGCATGGATATGATTGACTGCCTGGTGCCTGCAGACTCCAGGCTGTGTATTTCTCTGTTGGCAGAAAGGCAAGCAGCCTTTATCCATCACTCCGTGGGGGGCCTCAGAGCTAGCATGCACAATTTAGAGCATAGCTTATTGGGGTGGGAGATCAAGATATCTTAGAGATGTCCTGGAGACGCATTGAGTCAGCACAAACTATTACAAGGGCCATCATTATAAACTTCAGATATAAAGATAAAAACAGTCTTCCCTTGGTGAAAGCTCTTAGTGGTGCCCCAAACTGCTCGCCTGCCCTCCACTAATATAGGAATATACTGCAGGAATATAGGAATTGCTATACTGGCCCAGACCACTGATCCTTCTGGTTTGGTATCCTGTCACAGACGGGGACCAATACCACATGCTTTAAAGGCCAGTTAGTGATCAGTTTACATGGTTAATCTCTCTTTATGTCTGAGCTACACATCAATTTTGTACTATTTCGGTTAGGAGTGCAATTTTAAAAAAAATCAAAATAGTTGTACTAGTACAGCTTCTAGCATGGATGCAATTACACTGCTAAAAAGCCGCCTTATACTGGTATAACTTACTCCCCTTTCCATATGGAAATAGCTATACCAGTGTAAACATTTTTATACCAATGAAACTGCATCCACGCTGGCTGAGAGCGGGAATCATACCATTTTAATTACACTGGTGGACTTAAAGCAGTACAACTTTTGTGTTTAGAGAAAAAAGAACTAGATAAATTCATGGAGGATAGGTCCATCAATGGCTATCAGCCAGGATGGGCAGGAATGGTGTCCCTAGCCTTTGTTTGCCAGAAGCTGGGAATGAGCGACAGGGGATGGATCACTTGATGATAACCTGTTCTGTTCATTCCTTCTGGGGCACCTGGCACCAGCCACTGTCGGAAGACAGGATACTGGGCTGGATGGACCCTTGGTCTGACCCAGCAGGGCCATTCTTATGTTCTCATGACAAACTTTTAGAATTTATTTATATCCTGCCTAATGCCACTGTCAATGTCCTTATTAGGAATGCTAGTGCCAATGTAGGATTCAGGCCTGTATTTTCACCTGAGATAGTATTTTAGGTTTTGCTTGCCTGTTTGGTTTTTTAAAACACATACATGCTTACTAATATGTGTAAACAAAGGACAAAGACACTATGTATGTTGCTTCTGCCTAGCCGGATGGGCTTGTTAGTATAATGTGAACAGATAAGAGCAGCTAAAATGTTACTGGGCATGTTGGAAGTATAATATATGAGCGCACACTTTAAGACTGCCTCAACTCCTATCTCAAGGCAAGGTCAAGCAAACAGTTGAGAGGGGCAAGGGGGAATTGGGGGGAAGGTAAAACACTAAAAGGCCTGCGAAATGCCTGCCCTTGACCGTAGCACAACCTCACTTCTTACCCCTCCCATGGGGTATAAAAGAGGTGGGACAAAGACCCCAGGCCCACAACCCCCCAAAACGGAACATGACCATAAATTGTAAGGGATGGGACTGTGGTTGTGCATTTCATGCCTGCTAAGGATGGGGGGATGGGACACTGGGAAAGAAGGCTCTGTGGCGTCAGAGTTATGGGACACATGCTTGCTGGAAACTAACCCCAATAAATATCACGTTACCTGCACTTCTGACTTCTGGCCTTCTGCTTTCTGTCTGCATGACAAGAACGAGGGGAGAGAGTGAAGGGAAAGCCCTCTAACAGTCCTTATTGCCCACATAAATATGCAATCCTTTCCTGAATCCTCCTAAGCATTTTTGCTCAGTGTGAGAAGGTGGCCCCTTCCTGACGTGTCCTCCTGAGGTAATCCACGGCATGATTAGTGCCCATGTCTCAATTTCCCCTTTCTTCCAGAGCCCCCAATAACTCCACACAAGCTTTCCAAGTATAAATAGCCCTTTGTAGGGTTAATTTATTACAAAAGTTCCACAACTATACTACAATTACTCAGTACAATCCTACCAGTCTCTCTTTCAAGTTCCAACAGCCCATCCACACCAAGTATAGCTCAGTATCTCTCACCACATCTCATGGTGACAGAGGTATGGCTCTGCCACCTCTCACCACACAGTATTCAAATATGCAGAGATTTCAACCGCTTTATATTAAAGTATCACTGAAAAAATGTCAAACACTAGTTACAACCTTCCAGTTACCTGGGTAACAAAGTGTGGGTATTTAGGATTGAACTCTGCTGTCAAGTACCCTGACGAAACACCACTGAGTCAATGTAAGTGATGGCAGAATTTGGCTCATTCTCTAGCAAATATGACCATTCTGCAAACTAAATAAGGGGACAGCAGTAATCAATTTTTAAAGTGATTCAGGAAGGATATTGGTTTAAGACATTCATTGAAAGTCCACTATTTAGAATTCTGAGTCTTTGAAGTCTTAAGCCATATATTAAAATTAAATTTTATTAATGATAACTTAAACTATTTGCTGATTAAGCAGAAGACATAAGAAGATGAACAAAGTATAAAAGCAGAACAAGCACAAGGTGAAGGAGAAAAATGCAGAACAGGTATAAAACCTGTGGGTCACAAAATTACAGCTGAAAGCAGCTAGAAAAACATTATGTAGACCTCCCACTACTGCCCTCTCATAAACCTATTATGTATAACTCACTGCCTTGACAAACTGCACTTGATGTTGATGATGTTCGTCCATCGTTATCGATGAAGACCTCAACAATTCATTCTTTCGATGACCGGGCTCTGTGCGTCCGAAGATGACTGATCAGTCCAATTCGGGTGTGGAACGTCCTGTCACATGTCAGGCAGACATGTAATGGCACTGTCAATGATGTACGAGCAGCTCTGGACTTGCGCAGCTCACGCTTTTTTTCAGCCTCAGCAATACGCCTCGCCTCAGAGGTATTACTGCCTGTGTGAATGAGGCTGTGCCATGCTGGACGGTTCAGTGCGAAGGTTTCCCATGTGGCGGTGTTGATCTCGAAGGACTTCAAAGAGGTCTTCAGCATGTCCTTGAACCGCTTCTTTTGTCCTCCATGGGAAAGCTTTCCCTGAGTGAGTTCTCCGTAGAAGAGCTGTTTAGGAATGCGTTCGTCTGACATTCTCACAACATGTCCGGCCCACCTGGTCTGGGCTCTCATCAGCAATGTGTGAACTGACAGCAGACTGGCTCTAGTAAGGACATCAGTATCGGGCACTTTGTCCTGCCATCTGATTTTTAGAAGCTTTCACAGACAGGAAATGTGGAAGTGATTGAGCCTTCGTGCATGACTCCGATAGACAGTCCACGTCTCGCAGGCGTACAGCAGAGTTGGAAGCACCACTGCTCGGTAGACCTTCAGCTTCGTTGGTAGGCTGATCCCTCGACGTTCCCAAACGTTGGAGCGCAATCGGCCAAATGCAGAGCTGGCTTTAGCAATTCTGCAGTTTACTTCATCATCGATTGACACTGCTCGGGAAAGGGTACTGCCCAGGTACGTGAAGTGGTCCACTGTCTGAAGTCTCTGTCCATTTACAGTGATGGACGGTTCTGAGTACGGAGCGTGGGGAGCTGGCTGGTGCATGACCTCAGTCTTCTTGATGTTAATGGTGAGACCGAAGTTGTTGCATGCAGTTGAAAACTTGTCCATACTGGCTTGCATTTCTGGCTCTGTACTAGCATTCAGAACACAATCATCGGCAAAGAGAAAGTCTTGAAGTACAGTTTCCTTCACCTTGGTGATGGCACGCACTCGCCTCAGATTGAATAGTTTCCCATCAGTTCTATACTTCAGGCCTACTCCTTCAGTGCAGTGTTGAAAGGCATCAGTCAGAGTGGCAGAGAATATCATGCTGAACAAAGTGGGTGCTAAAACACACCCTTGCTTGATGCTGTTGGGGACTGGGAAGGCCTCAGATGTTTCACCGTCATCCAGGACACGAGCCATCATACCGTGATGAAATTGACGTACCATTCATATAAATCTGTCTGGACAGCCAAATTTTGACATGATTCTCCACAGGCCCTGGCGACTGACAGAGTCAAATGCTTTCGTGAGATCCACAAAAGTTGTGTAGAGTTCACGATTCTGCTCTTGACATTAGCTGACGCACAGCGAAGATCATGTCAATAGTCCCACGTCCCTTGCAGAAGCCACACTGTGATTCTGGCAGTAAGCCCTTCTCCAGGTGAGTGATCAATCGGTTCAACAGAACCCGTGCAAGAACTTTCCCCGCTGTAGAAAGCAGCGAGATTCCACGATGATTGTCGCATACCTGGCGATTGCCCTTCCTCTTATAGAGGTGCAAGATGGACGCGTCTCTAAATTCCTATGGAATGGTTCCCTGCTTCCAGAAGGACTGAAACAGCTCAGTGAGTTTCCGTAGCAGCACGGGTCCACCGACTTTGTACACCTCTGCTGGTATGGCATCTGACCCTGGGGCTTTGCCACTTGACAGCTGATTGATAGCTTTCTTCACTTCGTCCTCTTCTGGTGAAGCATCCATGGAGTCATTGACTGCAACCTGGGGCATCTTGTCAATGGCCTCATCATTGATGACTGAGGGGCGATTGAGAATTGCTTCAAAGTGTTCAGCCCATCTCTGGAGAATCTGCGTCTTCTCTGTAAGGAGCACAGTACCATCAGAGTTCAGGAGGGGAAAGCTCCCAGAAGACTGTGGACCATAGAGTGTGTTGAGGGCTTCATAAAACTGCTTATAGTCGTTCCTGTCCGCATATGCCTGTATTTCATCTGCTTTGGCGCTCAGCCACAAGTCCCGCATTTTGTGCAGTCGGTTCTCTACTGTTCTGCGAGCATTGATAAAGGCGGTCTTCTTTGCCGCTGAGGATGGATCGTTTTGATATGCAGGATGCAGGCGGTGCTTCTCAGCAAGTAAGGCCTGGATTTCTGCATCATTTTCGTCAAACCAGTCTTGCCTCCTGCATGTGGAGGGCCCCAATACCTTCGATGCAGCTGTATGGACAGTGTTGCGGAATCGCTCCCAGTCTTTCTCAGCGTCATCCTCAATACGAAGATCAGCAAGCTCATTCTCTAGGTCTTCCGCTAGATTTTCAGTGATGTGGCTGTTCTTCAGCTTCAACACGTTGATCCTTTTGAAAGCCTTACAGCCTTGTAGTTGTCTCTTTGGCATGATACGGAGCTTCATTTTGGATAATATGAGCCTATGATCTGTCCAACAGTCAGCGCCACACATAGCTTTTGTAACCCTGACATCTTGTCTGTCCCTTCTCCTAATGATGACATAATCGATCAAATGCCAGTGCTTGGAACGGTGATGCATCCACGAAGTCCTGTTACGGGTAGGAAGGCGGAAGACCATATTGCTGATCAGAAGGTCATGTGCTGCACAAGTTTTCAGCAGTAACAGACCATTGCTGTTACACTTTCCCACTCCATTTTTCCCGATGACTCCTTCCCAGGCTGCGGCATCGCATCTGACTCTTGCGTTAAAATCGCCAAGCAGAATCAGCTTGTCTGTGCGGTGCACTGACGATAGCAGAGTATCTAGTTCTTCGTAGAATTTATCCTTCACATCCTCTGGGTTGGTCATTGTAGGAGCATATGCGCTGATCAAAGTAGCTTGTTTTCCTTTTTGAAGCAGAAGCTGCATTGTCATGAGCCGGTCATTCATACCCTTGGGGGAACTGGCAAGTTTCCGAACAAGATGATTCTTGATGGCGAAGCCAACTCCAGATTCGTGACGCTCATCACTGCTGCGGCCACTCCAGAAGAATGTATAGCCACCGCCTGACTTGGACAGCTGTCCTTCATTAGCAAGGCGAGTTTCGCTAAGGGCTGCAATGTCAATGTTGCAGCGTGCGAGCTCTCTAGCAACAAGTGCTGTTCTTCTCTCCGGTCTGTCTGCCGTGATGTTGTCCAGTAACGTGCGCACATTCCATGTGCCAATAGTGATCGGTGTCACTCTAAGTTTTGTTTTTGTTTTTGTTCGACCGCTTTTGTGGGATCCCCGCCAGCCGCGGTATGCTGGCCAGGGTAAGGTGAAGCAGGCAATGCTTAGGGCACCTTTTCTAGCCCCCTCCTCGTTCTACGGAGGTGAGCAGTGCAATCCTGAATAGGGCTGCTCAGTCGCTCAAGAAGATGCTGAGCTCCACTGCTGCTTCGGTCAGTGAGGAACGACCATTATGCCTGAGCCGCCTATGTGCAGGTCCGCGGCTACAGCTCCCAGTGTATCCACACCTGCTGCTTCATCACTCACCCATCGCCACAGGACTTGATATGATGTAATATGATATGATATGATGTCGAGACTTGCGCGTGAATTGGATTAAAGTGAGGGAGAGTTGCGCAACATCAGCCTCACTCTCTCTTCCCAGTTCCTATCTGTATCCAGTGGCAGGACAGAAGTCGATAGGGCAGGGCGCAGTGGATGACCAGGACGCCTACGTGTCTTGTCATGCTCTTAAGCGTTCCACAACGCTTGCTGTCACCGCCTTCCTGACCATTGAACCAGGTTGAACCGGGTTGCCTCAGTCAGCCGGATCCAGCCTTTGCATGCAATGGGTATGGGGTGTATGGGGTTGTCAGGGAGGGGTAGTACCTCTGATGGGGGAGCAGTCGTACTCCTAGGAGTAGCTCATCCACTTTGGTCCCCACTTGACACCCAGCTCTCACCTGTGGCTCCAAGTAGCTGTCAGCATGCAACAACGGCCACACCCCGGAGACCGTCTCGACTTGCGGGCTAAACCAGGTGAGGGTAGCCGATGAGTATGAGACTCTCGGTGAGTTAGGGCCCGTCTACCCATTGCATGACAAACTGCACTTACATTTTCAGTGAAAGGTGCTGGGGAACTACAGCATTGACCACTGACCCACTGAAAGTAAAAAAAATCCCAAAGCACTCTTTGAAGGCCACCCTTAAAATAATTAGAGAGTGTCCAACTCTTTCTTGGAGATATTTGTTGAATATTGTTCCAAGAGCACAGCACTTAAAAAAAAAAAAAGCTTATATGTCTTTAGAGAGGATAAACCAGACATTTTAGCACAAAACCAAGTATGTATCGCTAAAGTTTGTATTATTATATTATTATTATATTATATAATAACTTCCAGGCACTACGGTAATATCTAAATTGTCTATATCACCATAGTGCCTGGAAGCCCTAGCCACAGACAGAACCCCATTATGCTAGGCAGTACAGCAATTGTTTGACTTACAATGTTAGATTCTTGTTTCACTTGAATTCACTGTAAAGTGGTGTTATGCAGTAGGTCTGGATTTATTTATGATTTCTAATGAGCTTGTTACATTAAGTGGTTGTACTCTGTACACTGGAGTATTTTTAAGGCTTAATAGACACTGCACTAATAAAGATGAGCACTACACAGGTATATTTTTCTTCTGAAATGGAGCCAATTCTAGGAATGATTCCGCCTTATTTAATTATGATAACACCATCCTAATTAAAATGGGAAAACAGCCTCCAAATACCTTCTGCCTGAAGAAGATCATGTGTGATATTAATACCATAGTAATTTCTTACTCAATAATTGCACAAGTACAGTAGATGGTTATTAATAAAGATGCCCTTTCACCATACACACAAACCAAGCCAGTCACTGGAGAGTATAATAAAAATGAACAATTAGAGGTCTCAGAGATAACCACATAATTTTTTAGCTCTTTGTCATCAGTTCTATCCAGTTAAAATATGAAGAATAAATGTGTACAGAATTAAGGAGGCTTTTGTAGACTCTTATGTGAAGATGGGATAGTCAAAGGACGAACACTGCATGCATTCCTCCGTGACAAAAAAAGCAGCTGTAGCATCAAAATTTTAATTTAACAGAGAAACAGTGCTTTGAGAGGGGGTGAAAATTTCTAGTGAAAAGTGGATTTGATTGGGCCATATCATGAGCCTGGGAAAGTTTCCCTGCATGCATGTGTGCATTGGGCATCTGGTCTGCAGCTGTCTCTTTTGTTAGCAACAGAGTAAGTTATAATCATGTATCCATATTATGTATGGATTATGTATAATCATGTATCCATGTAGCATTTAGGAGCCCAGTCAAGGATTGTGCTGTTCCATATGGAGACAAGTGTAGGGAGACCCAGAGGGATGTCATCCATCCAGTCCTTGGACCAGACCACTCATACCTCTGGCTCCAAACAGGAAACACAAGAAAGACAGAAATCAGCAGCTCAGCAAAAAAGCAAGACAAGCAATAATAAAGTGAGAACACAAAAAGTTACGAAAGTAGTTAATGAAAATCATAAAATGAAGCGCCACACTTCCTAGAGCACCTCCAAAGTTGATGGTGCTCTTCATAGATTTACCTGGCCCACAGGCAGTCTTGCAGCAGGTCCAGATGGAGCTACTGACCTCTTGCTCTGGAATCTGTCTCTTGATGCATGCACAGATCAGCACACAGGACAGAGTCATTCAAAGCATTCTGTGATGAGGTATCTACTTGTTGGGTTTCCCCCCAAAAAATGGTACAGGGCCAATCAAGTAGAACCACAACCCAGTTTTCTCACCAGGTCTCCAGGGTAGGAAACCAGGCCAAAAAGCAGTGTTGCCAATCCCAAGTATTCAAAAATCATGAGATTTTAAAAATGAATGTTGAGCTCTTTTTATTTGTCTTCTAGTTTCTGATCTTTGAGGGTGAACTTTGGTTACATTTGCAAGCTTTTTTCCAGAACCCTGAGAGGTAAAATGACAGATGAGATGCTCATTTTGTCACATGACTCCAGTTGCTGGAGATTTAGGAAAAGCACCAGATATCATGAGACCCTGGTAGAGTAACGAGTGTTGGAACTGAGAACTGATGCACTCCAGCCCATTTAAGCTACAGGGCCTAGCTACCTGGTAGATATAAAAAGGAGAAAGAGGAAAAAAATCTGACTGGTGTTGAAGAAATGCTGTTTTCAGTGTAAGGAAACTGCATGGCCTAACTTGCACCTTGAAATAGGGGAACCCAGTTTTGTTTTCTGTTTGCATCCTGGAAAGGATTAACATTATAGGCTAGCTAGTTCATTCAACTGTAGCCCAGTGTAAGGCACTGCACCTACTTGTGCCACTCTAGAGATGTGCCTCAGAGAGTGCTTTTCTGCTCCTGAGATAGCAGTGTGCTACCATCCATTTCCCAGTTTCTCTCTGCTAATTTGTCCACTCACTTGTGTAACAGGGCATGGGGTGGACTAGGCACACATGTTAGCCTGCCCATGTCTGCAATGGAGATTTGATGCACCAAGGAAAGGTCTGGTATGATGGGAAGAGCCTATGTAGCCATGTAGATTGAGCCATAGTCTGGCCTGGTAGTTTTGTTTGTTTTCCTATTTCTGTCATGAAAAGGTTGGTGCGGGTTAGGGTTGCCAAGTGTCTGGTTTTCAACCGGAACGCCTGGTCGAAAAGGGACCCTGGCGGTTCTGGTCGGCACTGTGACCGGGCTGTTAAAAGTCTGGTCAGCAGCGCAATGGGGGCCTGGGGCTAAGGCAGGCTCCCTGCCTGCCCTGGCTCCATGTGGCTCCCGGAAGCGGCTGCCAGATTCCTGCGGCCCCTAGGTGCATGGGCGGCCAGGGAGGCTCCATGCGCTGACCCTGCCCCCAGCTCCAGCTTCGCAGCTCCCATTGGCCAGGGACTGTGACCAATGGGAGCTGTGGGGGTGGTGCCTGCGAGTGATAGGGCAGCATGTGAAGCCTCCCTGGCTGCGCATGATCCTAGGGGCCGCAGGGACCTAGTGGCTGCTTCCTGGGAGCCACGGTAAGCACCACCAGGACCCTGCACCCCGAACCACCTCCCACCCCCAGCCCCCTGCCCCAGCCCAGAGTCCCCTCACGCACCCAAACTCTCTCCCGTAGCCTGCACCCTGCACCCCCCCCAACACCCTACTTCAGCTCTGAGCCCTCTCCTGCACCCCAAATCCCTCATCCTCAACCCTGCCCCAGAACTCACACCCCCATCCAGAGCCCTCACCCCTCTCCCCACACCCCAACCCTCTGCCCCAGCCCATAGCCCTCTCCCACACCCTGAATCCCTCATTTCTGGCCCCACCTGGAGCCCACACCCCCAGCCCAGAGCCCATATCCTCCTCACATCCCAACCCCCTCCCCCGGCCCGGAACCCTCTCCTGCACCCCAAATCCCTCATCCCCAGCCCCAGCCGGAGCCCGCACCCTAACCTCCTACCCCAGCCCGGTGAAACTGAGTGAGGGTGGGAGAGAGCGAGCGATGGAGGGAGGGGGGGTGGAGCGAACAGGGGGTGGGGTGTCGGAGAAGGGGTGAGGCAGGGGCGGGACCTCAGGGCAGGGGCGGGTAGGGGGTGGGGCAGTGGTGTTCAGTTTGTGTGATTAGAAAGTTGGCAACCCTAGTGACAGTACTTTTTTAAATTACTTTAAACCTGGGCAAGGGGAGAGAGAACTCTTGTTTGTTTTTTTGTACGAGCTTCCCTCATTGCTGGTGAAAGGATCCGACCCTGAAACAGGCATTGGCTCAATCAAAACATATGGACATATACAACTGTGCGCTAAATGCAATAGGTGCTATGCATCTGCTTCAGAAAACTGTTCAATGCATTGTGAGATAAGTCCAAAAATCCACAGACCTGCAATGTTTTCAGTGCTGGGTGGATGCAGTGCATAGTATGGATCCAGAACAGCATGCCTTCTGTGGTGCAAGTCTCCAAAGCAGGTACACCTGTGAACTGTTTGGCATACACACAGCAGTACACAGTACTAAAATACGCTACTGGTATATTTGAGATCGTAAAACAATTATTATAAATTCGCAAATAATGTATAATAATGTAGTTAGACTTTAATTTAGGGTAACGCACATGTACAATACGGCAAAGTTAAGCCTGTAAATATAAACTGTCATATCCCAAATTCTGAGCAGAAACCAAGTGACCTTAACATTTTTTTTTCAATAGCTTGCTAATAGATCCAGAAATAGCTTTCTGCAGAAAGCACAGGCTCCCAAAAGTTTTGACTGACGAAGAAATTTTGGGTTAGGTATGCATTAAGGAAATGGCTATTTATTGAGTTAAGCAAGGTAATTCTTGTGTCGACTCCAGGAGGATTCTTTCATTATCTTTGTAAAAATATATGTTTAGTTTTATATAGTATCTTTGTCTAACCTAAACTATGTATTTTGACATTTGGGATATTTACCATCTTTACTGCTGTATATTGCTGTGGGATTATATGTCACTATAGTGAACTCAGGAAAAGGCAGACTAATTTCTTCAGCTTTAACTAATACTATTTATGTCAACAGAAGGATTACTCTCCCTTAATGATTTATCCCATGCCCCATTTCTGTGACTAGAAATCTAAGGGCAGAGATCATTCTGTAATAAATGTCAAAAGCATGTTTTATCCAAATAGCTCAACATACTGTACTGACAAAATTTAGTTAGGGATCATTTATACTCTTCAGCGGCCAAAGCAATCTATGGGTTTTCTTAAATTGCTTATGTCTATAAAATAAACTCAGTTTGCATGAAGCAGAATTTAGAGCATTATTTCATAAATCTGTCACTGGAGATTAAAGTAATCTTTAATTTATGAATGCTGCTACCAGTTCTCCGTGTTTACTTTGAAAACCCAAGACCAGATTCTCAAATATATTTAGGAGCCTAACTCCCATTTATTTCGATGGGAGTTTGCTCCTAAATACCTTTAAGCATCTCAGTTCAAGATTCTGCCATCTCTCCTGCACTATAGAGATGTTGACTCCTGCCTTTGATTGACCCATGGAATGGAAGAATCATAGAAATACAGGACTGGGAGGAACCTTGATAGGTCATCTCATCCAGTCCCCTGCATCGAGGCAGGACTAAGTATTTACTAGATCATCCCTGACAGGTGTTTGTCTAACCTGGTCTTAAAAACCTCCAGTGATGGAGATTCCACAACCTCCTGAGATAATTTGTTCCAGTGCTTAACTACTCTTACCGTGAGGAAGTTTTTCCAAATGTCTAACCTTGCTGTAATTTAAGCCCATTACTTCTTGCCCTGTACTCAGTGGATAAGGAGAACAATTTATTACCCTCTTCCTTGTAACAACCTTTTACATACTTGAAGACTGTTCTCATGTCACCCCCTCAGTCTTCTCTTCTCCGTACTAAACAAACCCAATTTTTTTTCAATCTTTTCTCATAGGTCAGGTTTTCTAGACCTTTAATAATTTTTGCTATTCTCCTCTGGACTTTCTCTAATTTGTCCACATCTTTCCCAAAGTGTGGTGCCCAGAACTGGACACAGTACTCCAGGCCTTATCAGTGCTGAGTAGAGGGGGGAAATGACTTCTTGTGTCTTTTTACAGCATTCCCACTAATACATCCCAGAATGATATTTGCTTTTTTGCAACAGTATTACATTGTTGACTCATATTTCATTTTTGATCCACTTTAACTCCCAGACTCTTTTTTGCAGTACTCCTTCCTAAGCAGTCATTTCCCATTTTGTATGTGTGCAATTGATTGTTCCTTCCTAAGCGTAGTACTTTGCATTTGTCCTTATTGAATTTCATCCTATTTATTTCAGACCATTTCTCCAGTTTGTCAAGATCAGTTTGAATTCTAATCCTGTTCTCCAAAGCACTTTCAACCCCTCCTGGCTTGGTATCATCTGCAAACTTTATAAGTGTACTTTCTTTGCCATTATCCAAATCTTTTATGAAGATATTGAATAGAACCGAACCCGGGACAGATCCCAGCAGGATCCCACTCAATGTGCCCTTCCAGCTTTACAGTGTACCATTGATAATGACTCACTGAGTATGGTTTTTCAAACAGTTGTGCACCCACCTTAGAGAAGGCTCATCTAGACTATATTTCTCTAGTTTGTTTATGAGATGGTCATATGAGACAGTATCAAAAGCCTTACTAAAGTCAAGATACTTCACATCTACTGCGTCCCCCCATCCGCAAGGCTTGTTGTCCTGTCAAATGATATAAGTATAATAAATCCATGTTGACTATTACTTATCACTTTTTCTTCAAGGTGTTTACAAACTGATTGTTTGATTATTTGTTCCATTATCTTTCCAGGTACCAAAATTAAGCTGACTGGTCTGTAGTTCCCTGGGTTCTCCTTATTCTCCTTTTTGTAGATAGATACCATATTTGCCCTTTTCCAGTCCTCTGGAATCTATCCCATTCTCTACAAGTTCTCAAAGATTATTGCTAATGGCTCAGTGATCTCTTCAACCAGTTCTTTAAGTATTCTAGGACATATCAGGCCCTGCCAACTTGAAGACATCTAACTCGTCTAAATAATTCTTAACTCATTGTATCCCTACTTTAGCCTCAGATTTTACTCCATTTACATTGCTGTTCACTATGTCAGTCACCTTTCTGATGAAAACTGAAATAAAAAAGGCATTTAACACTTTCATCATTGCCGCATTTTCTGTTATAGTCTTTTCTTCCTCATTGAGTAATGGGACTACCCTTTTCTTGGTCTTCCTCTTGCTTCCATTGTATTTGTAAAATATTTCTTTTTACCCTTTATGTCCCTAGCTAGTTTAATCTCGTTTGGGCCTTGGCCTTTCTAATTTTGTCCCTACATGCTCGTGTTGGTTTTTTATATTCATCCTTTGCAACTTGTCCTAGTTTACAGTTTTTATATGACTCTTTTTTGAGCTTCAGGTTGTTGAAGATCTCCTGATAAAGCCAAAGTTGTCTCTTATCAAACTTCCTATCTTCTCCATGCATCGGAATAGTTTACTCTTGTGCCCTTAATCATTTCTCTTTTAAAAACTGCCAACTCTTGTGAACTCTTTCTTCCCTTAGACTTGCTTCCCATGGGATCTTACCTACTAATTCTCTGAGTTTGCTAAAATTTGCCTTCTTCAAGTCCATTGTCTTTATTCTACTATTGACATGATGACAATCTCAAATCGCCCACTTATTAAATGTTATAAACAAGCACCTTTATACTTTCTCCCATGTTGCCCCACATGCTTGGAAGAATTTTCCCATAAACATCTACAATGCTACCTTATTATCCTCCTTAAATTTCTCCTTTGCCATGATGCCTATGAAAAACTTGACAACGATTAGGCCATTGGTGAGCCAAGACTATGATGCCAATCAGTATTGTTTGCTTGTATTCCTCTGTGTCTGTATACAACTGTTGTCTCTTGTTTTATATTTAGATTGCAAACTCTTTGGGATAGGAACCATCTTTTTATTCTGTGTTTGTACAGCAAGTAGCACAATGGAGTCCTTGTCCATGACTACGGCTCCTAGAAGCAATAGTAATACAAATAATAAATTACCACAACATAATAAACAGCAATATTATGTTTGGTTAAAAACAGTTATGTCATTGTGTCCTGCTTCCAGATGCATTGAAGAACTATGCAGTAGCTCTGGTGGAACAGGTTACAATTTCATTAAAGTGAAAGACCACATAAATGCTAATATTTATACAAATACTTTATCTAATGCAATCTCCATGAAGCCCTCGTTAAAAAAAGCCTGTGGCTATCAGTTTGTGTGATTCAGCACAAACAGACTACCACATTAAGTGGGAGTTATGCATACACCATAAAGAACCACAGTTTTCAAACATTGCCATTTGTGCATGTACAACTTACAGGTGCGGTTACTGCCACATGTAGATTTCTTTGCACTCTATCACTTGTGCACCCAAGCATATTTTTTATATGTCAATTCTGTCACCTACATACACAAGCCTTAGTGCATAATAATTATACAGGCAATTTGATGGGCAAACCTGTTCATGTACAAATGGAGCCCAGATTGCAGTCTTTCTAAAAATGCAGCCTGTAGGTCTTCCTAAAGAACCCCTCCCCTCAACCAACAGACTCTTGGTCGAAGTTAGTCTCCACAGCCCACTTGGTTCAGGAATTTAATGAGCTAAATTACTTAAGATATACCATCTCCTCAGCATCTTAGCTACAACAGTCAGATATTCTTCCCTGTCAAATGTCACCTAATGGTGGCCTTCTGTACTACCAATCTCTTTGGTTGATCGAAGACAAGAATGTTTCAGCATGATCAAAGTAGGACAATTAGTATTATAAACATGAGAGCTGATCCTACAGTGCTTGACAAGATCGAAAGTCCCTTTTGTCATTGTAAGGACTGCACAGTCAAGCCATAAGATGAAAGAGCCTGGGTTATCCTGCCTTCAGAAAGTTGCCATCATGGAGCCAACCCACTGCTGAAGAAACCCAAATATGGAGTGGGTGAACTGAATCACAAACTAGGCAGAACCTATATAAGGGTTACCCTCTTCTGGTCACCAGTTAAATGGCAGGAGGAGCGGAGTGGTAATAATAACACTATAATTAGTTATAGCTTTCCACCAATCATTGTTCAATGGCAAAGTTCCTTCTGGCATTCAAGAGTCCAGAAAAGATATTTTTAATGGCCAGTTTTTTAAACAAAAAACAATTAAACCATTTCCCAAAAATATTCCAAATCACAACTGCACATTAGGGACTAACCTTGCCAAATTTAATTTTAAGATAGAAAATGTCAGAGCATTTGCAAAAACTTCTGGAACCCACTAGCTTCCATTTTTTCTATCTTTATTTAAAAAGAGTAAAAGAGTCTCCCAAAAATGTATAAAAACGTTAATTTCTGGTAGCAAATCTTACATACCCAGATTCAGACATAAGTCTCTGAAAACAATTGGTTATTATGAAATTGCTAGTACTACCTTAACTATGCCAACCTGTTGTTACAATACATGTGGATTTCTTTCAGGGAGATAGAAGGTTTCACAATTTAAGAACCAGCTTTTATAAAACTAAATTAAAAGTTTGTAAAATTGTGTTAAATCAGATAGATTCATAGTTTCCAAGTCCAGATGGAACCACTGTGATCATCTAGTCCAGGGGTGGGCAAACTTTTTGACCCGAGGGCCACATCTGGGTATGGAAATTGTATGGTGGGCCATGAATGCTCACAAAATTGGGGGTTAGGGTGCAGGAAAGAGGGAGGGCTCTGGCTGGGGGTGCAGGCTCTGGAGTGCGGCTGGGGATGAGGGGTTGAGGGTGCAGGAGGGTGCTCCAGGCTGGGACCGAGGGGTTCAGAGGGCAGGAGGGGGATCATGGCTGGGAAAGGGGGTTGGGGTGCAGGAGGGGATCAGGGATGCAGGCTCTGGGCGGTGTTTTCTTCAAGCAGCTCCCAGAAGCAATGGCATGTCCCCCCTCAGGCTTCTACATGGGGGCATGGCCAGGTGGCTCTGTGAGCTGCCCTGTGCGCAGGCGCTGCCCCTGCAGCTCCCATTGGCTGTGGTTCTCTACTAATGGGAGCTGCGGGGGTGGCGCTTGGGGCAGGGGCAGCATACAGAGCCCCTTGGCTGCCCCTATTTATAGGAGTTGGAGAGGGAACATGCCACTGCTTCTGGGAGCCGCGTGGAGCGGGGCAAGCCCCCTACCCCTCTCCCCAGCTGGAGTGCCAGAACGGGGCAAGCCCCAGACCCTGCTCCCCGGCGGGAGCTTGAGGGCTGAATTAAAATGTCTGGAGGGCCGGATGCAGCCCCTGAGCTGTAGTTTGCCCACCCCTGATCTAGTCTGACCTCCTGTATAACACAGGCCATACAACTTCCTCACAATAATTCCTTTCGAACTAGAGCATATCTTTTATAAAAAATAGTTTATGTTTAAGTTTAGGATACAGCTGCTGTAACTTGAATTTTGTAGTAAAATAAAGATAAATTTTAGTTTTAAGTGTTTCTCATTTTTATGTTTATATTATTTTATTTTGGGGTAAGTTACTATTCCCAGGGGTAAAACCTCCTAAATCTGCTAGTGTTAAGTAGAAAAATGATTTTTATGGACCAAACAGATATGCAGGCATGGACAATACACATTGTATTATAAACATGTTTCATTATTGTAAGTATCAGAAAACAGATTGTTTTAAATATGAACATGTTTAATATTTTCTAGTTCATTGCATTAAGCATTTTAGTCAGTACCTTTTCAGATTAAATCCAATGAGATAATTACAGAGCACAAAAAGACCTTTTCACCATTTCACTTTTTTTTAGTAATTTATTCATGAAAACCACAGCAGATGAAAAGACCAGTGTCCCAAAGCCTGTGCTGCTGTGAATGACAGCATTGTGACTCAGCTTACTGTGAAGCTAGCTGTAGATCCTTCTCTCTCTCTGTGTACACTATGGTTTCATCTTTACAACTGACAAAGCAGAGAAAGTGTAAATACTAGAGCAGGCTGGGAAATTGGTTCCTCTAAGCCCCATTGGGAAATTTCAATCTTTCATCAAAACAGTGAATGCCAGAAAATAGAGGGGCGGGGGCTTGGCAGCCAAAAAAATTTTTGCACAAAAACTTTCTTGTTATTGTTATTGGGTTTTTTTTTTTTTTTACTTTGTTTTGCTCATGCTCACTCTCTCTCTTTCTCTCTCATACAAACACACACACACACGAAAAACAGACACTGTGAACATTTGTTTATTGGAATACTCAATTTTCTGTAGCAAAAAAGTTTGATGGGAATGATTTGATAAGCCTAGTAATTCCTAGGTTTTAGTACTTTCCTTAAAAGGGTAACTAAATTTCGGAGACTAGGAATTTTGGACTCCTAAGTGATCTTCACCCAGGGAAACTTTCCTAAGCACTTGCTAATTTTATGCATGTGATGAATAGCCAGGGACTAACTCAAACACTTAAAGCTGAGCATGTATCTTCAGTTATTTTTAAAAATCAGGGTCCATGAGTACAGATCTGAGGAGGACATTTTTAGGAAAAAAATCATAGGGTATTTTAGGATCATCATGTAAAGGGCAAAAGTCAATAGAAACAGAGGGAAAAAGGGGGCAAAAATCAAGGCCTGAAATTGAACTGAATGAACTGGGGCAGTATAGATTATGTTTGGCTGAATCCAAACTTCTGGATTTTGGCCCTCAGTGCATCAACAAGTATCATTTTTAGTTCTGAAGTAATCTAAAATACCACAACAAAGTAGGCCAGATATATCTTCGCATGGTGTTTTCTGAAGAAGGTTTGTAACGTGTTGGAGGTGATTTACTATAATTAGATTAAGGTTAGTATGGAAAACTGCTAGTCTAACCTGCCTGTGAAATGGCCAAGAAATGTGCCCTGTACATTAAGAATCCACCACATGCTCTTTCTTGGCCACACAGTATCAGCAGCCTTGAGACAAACATGAATCCAAAGGTAAGAAATGTCTGGGAATTAGAAAACCATTCTTGCCCATTCAAATAGTACAACAAATCTTTTGGACAGATAAAAGATCGAGGGTTTGATTCACCTTAGTTTTGCACTTTGTGTTATCATTTACACCAATGTGGGAGCAAAATTTGGTCCTTATGTTTCCCAATCCCTTACACGTCCTTTATGCTTACTTTATGCTGGGGTCCAGTTTGTTCCTAGTAAAGTTAAGATAGTTTGTGACAGTGCTAACTTCAGCCCAGCTGTCATTGGCCTTTATATGTAGGGTGCATTTATGATACTATATACATTTTCCCCCACCATTATTAAAAGTAACTTTCCTGGTATTTAAAAGATACCTTGGCCCACTATGCTGTAAGAGGACAGATGAGTGTGCTAAAGCATTAAAACTATGTTTTTTTAAAAAGGCAGCAAATGGCAAAATGCAGACAACATTCAAGCCATTATTTTATAAGTCCCCTTCATAGACTCTCCTTTGAAAGGCAACTATTCTCAGAGGGAAATGGTTCAGGCTGCATTAAATGGCACAAAGCAATTTGTAAAAAAAAAAAAAAAATCTAAGTGATCAATTCTGTATCAGAGGGATGACTAGCAAAAGAAAAAGGCAGCCTCACATAAAAGGCTGTTGCTGATGTTTAAAGGAAGATTTATTTAAAGCAGTCTGTTAAAGAAAATATTAAGTACTTAAATATAGACAGACTATATTAGAAGTACTACACGGTGTATGTAACAAAAAGATCTTTGCACATTACAGTATGAATTGAAAGAGTGCATGCACTGAAATCTAATTCTAACCCAGAATAGTCACAGCCTCACATATTAGATTGTAGGCTCATTATTTCCTGGAGCATGATTGTGGTATTCAGGCAGCATATGCAGGTTTTTAAAAGGTTAAATCTACTGTATGATGAATTATGATTATTAGGCCAAATACAGCTCAGTAACAGTGGTGTGAATCGGAAGTACGAATCTTTGAATTAAGAATATTCATTACAAATGTAGCCCCTTTGTACATTTATGCATCATTCACAAGCTTATCTAAATTTCTTCATATATATTTGTTATTTTATTCACTGAATACATTGGATGAGTAATTTTCAGAATAGGGATTGTTTGTGGACTGTTCACTTATCCTGGAATTTCCAAAGGCATCCATCTCATGCAGGCTTCTTTGGACATCCCAGTCTTAGACTATTAGCAGTTTTGGTTGATGTTGTATAGTTGACTACCTAGTCTCATAGTATTGTTTCTGATGCCCGAATAGCTGGCCACAATTTTTTAAACAGCGAATGGTGAATAATGAACAACAAAGTGAATCATGAACTTCCAGTATGAACTTTCTGAATGATTTGTCAATTTTCTAAAGTTTATTAAAATTTTAGGGATTCACAAATTTAATAGTTGCCTGAATTTTAACAAATAAGACTCCACAGGGAATCAAGCTCAGGGCTCAGATTCATAAGTGAATTAGTAACTAAGTATTTTACTATTCAACCAATTCTAATCTGAATTCCTCTGGATTTACACCATTGTAATTTAGAGCAGAATCTAGCCCACTATCATTTATATTAAATTAACATGAGGCCACTGGATTCTAGTCTTTGAAGCTTTTACAGGTGTTTCAGAGTCTATTCTAGCAAGTTATCCTAACAGTTAATAGTAGTTAGATGCAAAGATTATGTTGAATTTTAGGCAAATAGAGACACTTATTCTTTGCTCACAGGGTTTACAAGTTGAAAGGACAGGTGAAACAATATAGCTACAACAAACCAGAAGAAGGTAATTATAGCATTGCAGTGATTTTTAAATTAATAGGCATGTAACAGCGTATATTAGTGCAATCTGACCCTTTTAAAACCTCAAAATACTGACTTTTTTATTCTCTTTTTAGAGAAGAGAAAATACTCAGAACAAAATTTAATTCCAGACAGTGACTTGAAGGTTTCAGTTTCAGATTTTAAGTTTTCCTGAACCACAGGCACAATTTGAAAATAAGTAAATGCCACAATTTCTAAAATAGAAGACTAGATTAGGTAATCCAATTACTTTGTCTTGAACAAAAAAAATAAATCAAAGTCAGAAATGACACAAGAACACTAACTTCATCCCAATTCAGCAAAACTTTTAAGTCCTATAGACTTTTATTTTTGATTTAAATAACTAAAAAGATGCCTATCCAAGGCTTTAAGTCTCCTAACATAGTTAATACAATTAAATCAGTATGGTCAGTTCAACAAGAACCCAACCAGATACATAAGAGAACTCATTTCCACCTTTTCACTCTTAAAAGCACAGCCTCCATGTTTTCTAAAAACCCCTATGTAACCATGACTTAGTGGGTCACAACTGAGGATGCCAAATTCAGGACGAGCTGCTGAGAAATAGGGCAAACACAACCCAAAACTGGTGGCTATTCTTTTATAAGATATACCAAACCAGCCACAAAAGTAAACTCCTGTTTCACCACACTGGCTAACAAGACAACATAAAGGCAGATTCCTCAGGCATTCCAGTTCTTATATCACTACCAAAAACACTGGATTTAGAGATGACTGGTTCTTTACAACCAGTCTCATCAAATAATAGGTTCTTCCGATCCCAAAGGACCAGCCACACATCCAGATCAATATATAACTTAGATCTTACCCAAAAATCATGCTGGTGCCAATCCTTTAGTATCTAAAATCTAAAGGTTTATTCATAAAACGAAAGAAAGAAAGAAAGGTAAGAGTTAAATTGGTTAAAGGAATCAATTACATACAGTAATGGCAAAGTTCTTGGTTCAGGCTTGTAGCAGTGATGGAATAAACTGCTGGCTTAAGTTAAGTCTCTGGAATACATCCACAGCTTGGATGGGTCATTCAGTCCTTTGTTCAGAGCTTTAGTTTGTAGCAAAGTTCCTCCAGAGGTAAGAACCAAGATTGAAGACAAAATGAAGGTGTTTCCAGGGCCTTTTATAGCCTTTGCCATGTGGAGGGCATCCCCTTGTTCTTACTGTGGAAAATTACAGCAACAAGATGGTGTTTGGAGTCACATGGGCAAGTCACATGTTCATGCCCAATTTCGCTCAGTCATTGCAGGAAGCCATTACCTACACTCCAGACAGCAGGTTTACATGACAGTCCACTCAGTGTAGATGGACGTCTCCCATGGTCCATTGTCAACCAAGTGTTTCTTAATGAGCCACTTAATTTGAATAGTCCCTCCAAGATGTGCTGGCTAGCTACCTTGTGGTCGGTACCCCAGGAGCAAACATTTGAAATCCAGGTATAGAGCCAATACTTATAACTTCAAATACAAAAATGATACATGCATACAGATAGCATAATCATAACCAGCAAATCATAACCTTTTCAGAGACACCTCACTTGACAATCTTTGTACAAGATTTGCTGCAAATATATAACAGCGGTTGCAACAATGATCTATATGGTCATATTTTAATCAGATAATGTCACACCCTATCAAACAGAAGGCTTTTTCCAGCATGCTCAGAAAGTCACTGGATTTGGGCTATTTTGAAATAAGGGAAGGAAGAGCTAGTTCCAGAGCTTGGAGCCCTGACTGAGATCATCTTGCCTGCCTTTTACCACTGGAGTTCCCACTACTGACCGCAGCTGTGGCAGCATGACATGGAAAAGGAGGTGATCCCTCATTTATTTGCACTGACTTTTGAAAAAACAAGTTTTTGTAGTTTTATTCAGTAAAATGCATATTTCTAAATATAAAGTAGAGTGCTGACAAACATCAACTGAGCTGCTGAAGACTTGTTATAAAACAGCTTTTAACACATTAAACATAAAAGCAATCTTCAGTTTTTAACATCTATTTTCACTAATACCATCCAATCTACCTGAACATATTACAAAAGGCAATTTTTAACTCTGCTCATACATAAGTACAATGACAAGTCCTGTCATTGTTGCATCTTAAGTATATTTATAAAAATAATGGCTCTGGCAGCTTAATTACATGGAACAAGCTTTTTCTGTAGATTTGTTTTGATTTATCAACCCCTTTTTTCATGCCAAAGTATAACCTGGGACATACAAATAGCTCCAAAAGATGGAGAAATCGATTATTTCATTATGTATTGAAGCCTTGATTCAGCAAGGCACAGGCCTATACTCCATTGAAACTATTAGTGAAAATAAGTTTTTTTAAACCGGAAAAACTGCTCTTCTGTTTAATGTTTTAAAAGCCGTTTTATTACACATCTTTAGCAGCTCAGCTAATGTTTGTCAGCACTTTACATTATACTTAGAAAATGCATTTTACTGAATAAAACTGCAGAAACTTTCTGAAGAGCTTATTTTAAATACATCACGCAAATAAACTGAATAGTGTCCGTATGTCATTGTAACCACTGGGTGAGTTAGTAGTGGGGGCTGAACATGGAGCCTCTGATTCTAGGAGAATAAGTCTCAAGTGTCTGAGCTAAGAGAGACAGCTCTATTAGCCAGAGCTGTAGCAGACTCAACCTCTATGTAGCCCAGCCACCACTGCATGGGTATGGGTTACACTACCTCCTGAAAGAATATTTCCAGCCATTAAACAGATGGAAAGATACATTAAGGCCACTGCATCTAGATGTCATCATCAAGAGTCCAGAATATCAGATCTTTGTTCTAGAACAATCAACAGAGATTATAGAAACAGCCAACATTTTCAAATCCAATCGTCTAGATTTACCGGTAAATACTAAAATCTGTGTATAGACCCCCAGGCTTTGATTAATTATATTTTGGCACTACTGCAATATATTCATTATATTTGTATTAGTGGCTAATTTTCCAAGGTTCCATGTATGCCCAGCACTCACGCAATTCAATTGGGACTGTTGGGTGCTCACCACTTCTGAAAGATCAGGCCACTTATTAGGTGCCTATACATTGTTTTACTAACCACACACATTTTAATTTTTTTTTTCTCAGATACGATATGCTTTGTCCAAATATTCACCTGCCACCTGAAGATGCGGCATTCACAACAATACCATATTATTGTAGTTATGTTAAAGGTTATTTGCAAATGATGTACAGCAAGCCTAACATTGTAAATGTCTTATGAATGCTTCAAATAAGCAAATAAAGGGGACATTCACCAAGTTATTAATAATTTAACTGTGCCTCTTATTGTTCTTTTTTTCTGGTTCTGACATTCAGATTCAGAGGGTCACTGATCTCCTTTTGGTGTGATGTCCCAACATGCACTAGGATGATGGAGTTTTAAGACCACTGATCACTTCTAAATCCTTATAAGACTTAAGATATTCAAATTATTCTGCTCTCTGGAGTTGGTACGGTCACGTCATGAGGATGTTTATACTGAAGTTGATCCCAATGACAATCTGGTCAATTGTTCTTGTAACTGAAATGGCCATAAATTTCTCTGCAGCACAGGCCAAAATGACTAATTAAACCCAGCAAAAGGTCTATTCCAGTATCCCGTGTATTGGTGACAAATGTCAGACTACATTAAGGACCTAGCCAGAGATCGATCAGGGTGGCACTCAAAGGAAGCCATGTCTCTCTTTGGGATTTGCCATGATAATGATTCAAATTATTATGGCATGTATGAGCCTTAGTCATGGACCAGGACTCCATTGTTCTAGGCACTTTAAAAACACAAAACAAAACGAAAAACAGTCCTTGCCTCAGAGAACTTACAATCCACGTATAAAAACAAGAAATGGATACAAATACAAGGGAGTACAAGGAAACAATGAGACAATATTGGTCAGCATGATAGGTTTTCTGGAGGTATCATTTTGTAGGGAAAGGAAAAGCCAGAAGAGAGCAAGAGATTAAGGAGAAGAGTAAGGGAGGGGATTTGAGTGGGCGATCAAGAGACAGGGTTACTGGGAGAAGTTGAAGGATTAGAGGAGGAGGACAGCAGATGAGAAACTTCTGTGTGTGTGACTGGGAGAAGGAGGAGAGGGTTGTAGGGGAGAGAAGAAATGGTCACATTGTATTCTGTCAATTTTTTCTGAGAAGAAATTGCCAAGATCCTGTGCAAAGAGAGCAGTGTAGACGGAGGGTTTGATGAGTGAGTCAAGGATGGTAAAGAGGCAGCTGGGAATCAATTACGTTGGAGAAGGAGATTTGTTAAGCCATGAATACTGCAGAACAGAGAGGAGATAATTTTTAATGGAAGAAGTCAGTCTGGTCACAGGATTTCTGAGAAAGAGGTTCTGGAGCATGAGAGGAGGAGTGGAGAAAGTGGATGCTGGGTGTGAGCCCGGGTAAGGGACAGACCTTGCAATGGGAGAGGGGGGAAAGTATCAAGGGTGGAGGAGAGTGAAGCATGGAGAGAATCAGCAACCATATCAATGGAAGAAGAGGAGGAGAGGGCTGAGAGCAGATGAGACGTCATCAATGCTATTGGACTGGTAATCATGGAAAGGCCAAGTGACAGGGTGTGCAGGAGGCTGATGAGCAATACTGAAAGTGACCAGGTCATGTTCAGAGAGGTAGAACTCAGAAACAGAGAGATCTGAGAGAGCTGAGTTTTGTGAAAACCAATCCAAGTGAATGGCTCTTTTGGTGAGTGGGAGAGTTGAACCTGGGCTGAAGATTGAATGAAGAGGTGAGGGCAAGGAAATGTGCAGCTAAGGGGTCAGATAGGTCATCACCATGGAACTTGAAGTCACCAAGAATGAGTGTGGGAGATTGTGAAGAGAGAAAGAGAGACAGGAATTGAAATCAGAAAGGGAAGGCTGATAGGGAGGAGCAGGTTGGATGGTAGATGACAGCAACATGGAGGAGGGGAAATAAAGTCAGATACAGTGTTGTTCACAAATGAAGAGCTGGAAGCAACAGGAATGGGAGAGATGCCCCAAACCACCACCATTATCTGAGCTAGGGTGGGAGTGTGAGAAGGCCTCTTTAAGAGACAACAGCTGCAGAGGCAGTGCCAGAGATCTAAATTTGTCTGAGAGCCAGGAGCTGGAGGGAGCAAGCTATGAAGAGATTATGGATGACTGAGATCTTCAAGAGCTAGCAACACAGGAGCCAGCAAACAGAGCTGGAAACAGGGGAGTTTGAGTAGGAGGGTGTGTGAGGTGTCCCCCGCCTTTCCTTCTTTGATAGGAGTTTAGAAGGGAAGGCTATGACATCCACAGGGGCAGAAGTGGTAGTGACCCAAAAAATGGAAGAGATCATAATGGGAGTGGGAAAGAATCCACTGATTGTCCTTCATGTGGGAACAAATGATACTGCTAGATTCTTGCTGACATGTGTCAAGGAAGACCTAGCCAGGCTGGGGAAGCTGCTTAAAAAAGTGGAGGCTCAAGGGATCTTCAGTGGCATTCTACCTGTTTCTAAAGGAGGAGAGCAAAGACAAGACAAGATTATGATGGTCAACAAATGGCTCAGGCAGTGGTGCTATAAGGAGGACTTTGGGATGTTCAACCACTGGGAGGCACTCACAGACAAAGGACTGTTCTTATGGGATGGAATCCACCTGAGTAGGGAGGGTAATAGACTTCTGGGATGGAGGTTGGCATGACTGATTAAAAGAGCTTTAAACTAGGGATTTGATGGAGACATTTAGGAGGTGCTCATGTAATCTCCCCATCTGATTATAATATTGAGTGGGAGGAAAATCAAGTAAAAAGGTATACAGCAATAGAGAAAGGAAAAACCGATGGTAGGAGAATGGACAAGAAGAAAGATAGTACCATAACTAATGACAGTAACTGTTAGGTAGGCGATACTAGCAGTAAAATGACAGTACCTAATCTCATAAGGAATCTGGGTGGTGCCAATTGGAAACAATTAAAATGCCTGTACACCAATGCAAGGAGCCTGGATAATAAAATGCAGGAACTAGAACTACTGGTGTAGGAAGTTAAACCAGATATTATAGGGATAATGGAAACATGGTGGAATAGTAATCATGACTGGAATACAGGTACTGAAAGGTATCAGCTGTTCAAGAAAGACAGAAATAAAGGTAAAGGTGATGGAGTAGCATTGTATATTAATGATGAGGTTGACTGTAAAGAAATAAGAAGTGATGGAATGGATAAAACGGAATCTATCTGGGTCAAAAATCACTTTGGGGGAGAATGGTAACAGATGCTTCATTGGGATAGTGCTTGGGGTCTGCTACAGACCTCCAGAATCCAGTTTGGATATGGATAGAAATTTCTTCAATATTTGTAATGAAATAAATGTTATTGGGAATTGTGTGATTATGGGAGACTTTAATTTCCCAGATACAGATTTGAAGGACAAATGCTACTAATAATGATAGGACCTAGATATTCCTGGATATGATAACTGGCAGATTTCTTCTCCAATTAGTCACCAAAGTAACAAGAGGTGTAAACGATAATGTATACATATTTGGGAAGATGTTTAAAGTAAGGTGGAGGAATGTGAGGTTCTGTCCCTTTAAATGTTTGAGTGCTCCCTCTTCCCCAGTGCAAAGCTTCACTTTGGTGTTGATTTCAGTTTTTGCTGTCAGAAGACCAGGGCCGGCTCCAGGCACCAGCGCAGCAAGCAGGTGCTTGGGGCGGCCAACGCAAAGGGGCGGCACCTCTGGGTCTTCGGTGGCAATTCAGCGGCGGGTCCCTCGGTCCCTCTCGGAGGGAAGGACCTGCCGCTAAATTGCCGCCGAAGAATGGAGCGGCGGTGGTAGAGCTGCTGCCGAAGTGCCGCCGATCACGGCTTTTTTTTTTTTCGCCGCTTGGGGCAGCAAAAACACTGGAGCCGGCCCTGCAGAAAAATAAAGTCTCCACAGATTTCTATCAGCTCCCTCTGTGTTTGTGCCTATCTCCTTGTCTGCTGTGTTCAAATATAATAATGAAAATGCTTGCGTTCCAAAGACAGAGTTATAAAGAGGCCTGCTATAAATTACTTTCTGTTAGCAATTCAACAATCAATGTGATTAGTAGTAGTTCTTTAGGTTTTCATCTAAGTGTTTAAATCTTGAACACAACCCCTAGCAATCATATTCTTTCTTATTAAAAAAGAACCTGTGAAAAGTGACCTGAAATAGCTAAAACAGCCTTTGAAGTCCTCACATCATTGCTGATCAGGAAAAAGAACTGAAGTGTGGAGGCATGGAAGTTCATCACATTAAAATGCACTGAAAACTTTAAAACCTTCTGGTATGTGTCATAAATGCGTATGGGTACACAACAAATAGAACTTCCCCAGAGGAGAGCTACTCTTTGGAAGAAGAAACTCTGCCAACCAAACCTGAATTTAACTAAAAAGAAAGGGGAAAAAAGTAGCAGCCTGCACACACATTTCTGCCTGAGCTGCCTGAGGGATAAGCAGACGAAAAACAAAGCATTTGTTGCAGCATTAGAACTTTTTGTCCTTTGACAATACTTTTCTGCACAGTCTTTTCAATATGCCTTTTGGAAAAGGTTCATGCAGCATCTAAGCCAAAACATGAAAAGAAAATCAGGTGAAAAATAAATTAGAGTTTCTTTTCAGTGCAAATGCACCGAAAAAGTTTGAGTTTATCCAAGATGTGACTTTAGGAAGAGTGGATGCAATCAAATATAATATCATTAGTACTTCAACTTTCTTTGAGGAAGTCTCACATTTTTATATTACGGGGTTTTTTTTAGTTCCATACCCCTGTTTTATTTGATGGCATTAATACATTTTCATTAAATAAATATTTAAAGAAGTATAGGCTGCATGGAAATGCTGACCAGCCTAAAGCATTTGTTAGCCAGCAATCAGTCAAAATCAGTGTGACTGGTTGTTGCATATTAGTCTAGGGCATTATTCTACTTCTTCTGCTGGCAATGATAAACTATGCAAATAATCTGATGAGCCATTTAACAAATGTGGCAGAATTAACTAGTCTTGGGGAACATGCATGCACTAGGAATATAATAGCCAACTGTAAGTGCTACAGAAAGAAAACACGCCTGAAATACCCAATCATATCAGTACACAATATTGTCTATAATGTTTGTACCTTCTTGAATTTCCTCTAATGCACAGCCTGTTTCCAGCTTTCAGTTTTGTAGTGATGCTTTGTCTTTTTCATCTGACCAGATCGCACGTTAAAATAAAACACTGCTCAAAACAAGTTTCAGTGACTATATGAAAGCTAGAACATACATCAAGACTTCTTCGTTTCTTAAGCTCATACAGAGCAGTGTAAAAGGAAGACTCAGACAAGCAACAAATTTACTTCTGCTTACATGTTTCATTTACTCCATATCCCACTCAAGCTGTAAATTTGCCTCTCCAGGCCTTCATGTTCATGGAAGCTTTAGTCTAAGCATAGCTTCTTCTGTTTCAGGTTCTCCTGATATTTCCAAACTATTACTTCAAAAGATGAGTAATAGTAATTACTAATACGGTTCTATCACAGAATGTTGAAATATTAACTAGAACAATTAGTCTTCACATTATATAGATGCAATTTGTGCAATTTGATAAGATTGCCTCATCTTGTTCTCCTTTTCCTGACTCTGCCTGTTTGTCTTTAGAATGTGAGCTCCTTTGAGTAGTAAAAAGAATGGTTGCTTGACTTTCAGATCCCCATTTGAGTTTGCAGCGATGACAGAATAAATAGGATGGAGCCAAAGGTGACATGACAGAAGCATATAAAAATACCTCATAGTATGGACAATTTTACTTTAATGTTGCAGCACTCTTTAGGAGTCACTTAGCTTACCTTTTACAAATGGAGAGTGATAGAAAGAGGTAAATATTGCACCGCACTTAAGAGCATGCTTAAAGCACTTTGCTGTATTATGGCATGTGACATGACCAATGTCGCATAAAGGCAATGGCAGAGCAGGGTAAAGAAAACAGATCTCATGACAATCATTTGTGTTCTCCAGCCAGGAGGCCAATTATTAAAACCAGCAAAAGTAAGAGAAAGTCATTCTCTCCTTAGATTTTCTTAGTTGTGAGTGGAAATAATGTATACACCACCAGTGAAAGGCAGTGAATGTGACTATATTGTACCATGGCTACAGTACACTTTCGCTTGAAACAGTTTCAAAAACTAGACTTATTGAATAATTAATTTTCATGTGTTTTCTATAAAAACAGTGGGTTTAATTTCTCCAAATTCCAGTTAGGATTATGTAGGCTTAATTTAACAAAACTTTGCGCTATGTATGTTTGAATCATGGTCCCAGCTACTTGGAGGAAGTAACTGAAACATGAAAATGACATTTAATATTTGATAGGAACAAAGTAAAAAATAACATCTGTCAGATTATATATATATAATTATGATTATAAGGCACTATTTTACATCTATTACCAAACTCAGTGTGATAATGCAAGTTACAAACTACTCCCTTTTCATTAACAGTTTTTGTTTTATAAGAGACAGGATTTCTGTTTGCCACAAATACAGGAATTGCTATTTTCACCAATAGGTGGTGAAAAAACTAGCAATTTTTTATTGTCCATACATTACGAAATATGAGTGTCATGAGGCAATGTAGCTAATAGCTTGTTTCGATTATTTAAAATTCAGCTGTGTGAGTGATTTCATATTTGAATATTTTGAAAAAGTGGGATAGAATCATGCAGTTAGAAATGGAAGAGACCTCTTCCGTCTTTTTAACCCATCCCCTCGCTAGATCAGTGTGTAATCTTTTAGGGCTGGTATACACTACCGCTTAAGTTGATGTAACTTAGGTCGCTCAGGGGTATGAAAAAGACCCCCCCCCCGAGCGATGTAAGTTACATCAACCTAAACTCTGCCCACACCAGTGCTAAGTCAGCGACGGATGCTCTCCTGTCAACATAGCTTCCGCCTCTTGCGGAGGTGGAGTAATTATGCCAATGGGAGAGCGCTCTCCTGTCAGTATAGTGCGTCTTCACCAGACGCACTACAGCTCACAGCTGCATCGATGCACCTGTGCCAATGTAAAACTCTAGTGTAGACTTGCCTTCAGTAGAAGACATTCCAAATTAATATTTGTCATTACACGTTTGGAAAAAATAAGATACTCAGAGTGATCTTGGGAGGTTAAGAAACTCAGGCTCTGGAGAACCAACTCCACCAATCCGATTACTTATTTTGTGTGTAGTAGGCTATGCCTCTCTGATGTCCCCCTTGGGAAGAGGGTGGGCACTGCTCCGTGTCTCAGAGTCCAGGGCACAGCCCTCTGGCCATGCTGTTCAGGGTGCCTGCCCCTTTGCAGGAGGATTTAAAGTATTTCAAACAAAAAAGTCAATATACTACTGCAGCCCACAAAAAGCAGAGTCTTAGGCCTTCAGCAAGCCAAAGAAGAATCGAAAAAGGAGGGGGGAAAGTACTAGTCCTTCTTTCTGAGAAGGCCTGGGTAGCCCAGGCTCTCAAGCCATTTCCCTAGCATGCTCCTTCAGAGTGCCACTCTGCACTGACCAGGGATCCTCCCTTTTAAGGATCCGCCCATCTCCAGGCGTGACAAGCTTCACAGACACACAGGTTTGAGACTGATTGTACCCAGAGGAGCTCTTTGACACCTTCCTGACTGGCGTGGGGATCTGACCTACCACATGTGACACTATCTAATCTGTTTTGCAGTTTTTAGCCACTTGATAAAGTGTTCCTGTAAGAGGTGGTTGAAACTCTCTATACGTTTTGCATAGATAGAAAAGTTCAGATTGGGATTCAGGGCCAAATTCAAACTTCTCCAGAGTTTGGACGGTTTTTGGATTCAGTGATCCAGATCAGCCCATTAGAGAGTTGGGCCTGGGCTGTGCAATTCAGTTCCAAATCAGGATCCAAACTTCCCCAGAATCCAGTGGTGGACCAATCTGGACCCCCCAGTATTAGACAAAATAATTGAGAATTGACAAAACTTTTATTTCTATAGTCTTTTTTAATTAAAGCGATTCAATTTTTTTTTAACAATGTTTCACCAAAAAGAAGTCTGAGCAATCTTTTAAAGATGAAAAATCCTTCAGAAGTTAAGGAGACTTTATCATAATTAAAAATAGATATTAACATAAATTAGTTAATATCATTATAAAATAAAAATGTTTAGTAAAAGAGTTAAGGAAACTAGCTATCCAGATTATACTTTCTTCACAAAAATTCTGCAACTTTCAAAAATTCATGTGTTAGAATGAAGAGACCGAGAAGGGACCCAGTCAGTCTTCCCTTGCCATATCCTGGCATCTGTCACTCTCACCATCTACAAAACCTTCAACTTTCTCCTATCCTGTAATGGAAATAGGCTTTTGGATGTACCTAATTAGGATTTTGCATATTATTTATTAGTTGAGTAGTAAAGATGTTAAAAGCAACATAACCCGTAAGATACGTCAAGTCCCATAATCCTCATAACATGATGTGTTCTGCATTAGAAAGATATTTCTGTGAGGAATGTTCGATCTATTTGGTGTTATGGATTGTGTTGATTGTACATGTATGTAGACCTGGCCGGTTTGTATTATCTTTATTATATCTGTAACAATGAACATACTCATGATAAAAAAAATGCATAAGGCCCCAATTCTGCAAACACTTATGCCTGTACTTAACTTTAAGCATGTGAGAAGTCTCATGGGTAGGGCCCTACCAAATTCATGGCCATCAAAAAGCGTCATGGACTATGAAATCTGGTCTCCCCCCATGAAATTTGGTTTTATGTGCTTTTACCATATACTATACATATTTCATGGGAGAAGACCAGTGTTTCTCAAATTGGAGGTCCAGGGGGTCAGGAGGCTCACAAGGTTATTTTAGAGGGTCATGGTATTGTCACCCTTACTTCTGTGCTGACTTCAGAGCTGGGCGGCATACCATGCCATGCTACCCTTACTTCTGTGCTGCTGCTGCTGGCAGCGGCTCTGCTTCAGAGCTGGGCTCCTAGCCAGCAGCTGCCACTGTCCAGCTGTTCAGCTCTGAAGGCAGTGCCGCCGCCAGCAGCAGCGCAGAAATAAGAATAAGTACCGCAACGCCCCTACAATAATCTTGCGACCCCTCCCCCCAACTCCTTTTTGGGTCAGGACCCCTACAATTACAACACCATGGAATTTCAGATTTAAATAGCTGAAATAATGAAATTTACCATTTTAAAAATAATCTGACTATGAAATTGACCAAAATGAGCCATGAATTTGGTAGGGCCCTACTCATGGGACTACCCATATCCTTAAGTACCTAGTTCTGAGGTGGGCAAACTATGGCCCGGGGGCCACATCCAGCCCTTCAGACATTTTAATCCGGCCCTGAGCTCCAGCCAGGGAGCAGGGTCCGGGGCTCCACGCAGCTCCCGGAAGCAGTGGCACGTCCCTACTCCACCTCCTACGCGTAGGGGCAGCCAGGGGGCTCCGCACATTGTCCCTGCAGGTCCCATTAGCTGGCAAACATGGCCAATGGAAGCTGCAGGGGCAGTGCCTGCAGATGGGGCAGAGCGCAGATCTGCCTGGCTGCACCTCCACATAGGAGCCAGAGGGGGGACATGCCGCTGCTTCTGGGAGCTGCTTGAGGTAAACGCCACCTGGAGCTTGCACCCGACCCACTCCTGCGTCGGCACCCCTACCCCAGCCCTGATCCTCCACCTGCCCTCCGAACCACTCAGTCTCAGTCTGGAGCACCCTCCTGCACCCCCAATCCCTCATCCCCAGCCCCACCCCAAAACCCGCACCCCCAGACAAAGCCCTCACCCTCTCCCGCACCTCAAACCTCAATTTCGTGAGCATTCATGGCCCACCATATAATTTCCATACCCAGATGTGGCCCTCGGGCCAAAAAGTTTGCCCAGCCATGACCAGGGCCGGCTCCAGGCACCAGCGAAGGAAGCAGGTGCTTGGGGCGGCCAATGGAAAGGGGTGGCACGTCCAGGTCTTCAGCAGCAATTCGGCGGCGGGTCCCTCAGTCCCTCTCGGAGCAAAGGACCCGTCGCCGAATTGCCACCGAAGAATGAAGCGGCACGGTTGAGCTGCCGCCGAAGTGCCGCAGATCGTGGCTTTATCTTTTTTTTTTGCTTCCCAGCTTGGGGCGGCAAAAAAGCTGGAGCCGGCCCTGGCCATGACCTAGTTGAACTGGGGTCTGTGAGTAGGAAATGAATTCTTTCAGCACACACACACACACACACACACACACTTCCTTGCAGCTCTCTGCTCCTTTTTTACCCTATTTTCCCTCTTCTCCTTTTGAAATGCGTTTCTCTCTGCCCTCTTCCAGCCCTCAAGGCATCACTGTTCATTTCAGAGTGTGCATGTGTTTTGATTAAATGGACATCTTTTGGTTCTGAATGAACTACAGCTCTTTGTGAAGCCTCTATGGGTCTTGCTGGGAGTCCCGCTGGTGTTTTTGTGAGTTAAAAGTAGTTTGATTAAATATTACACTTAAATATTACATTTGTAATGAATAATCACAAAATTAAATGAGCACAGCAAATTGATATTTGAAAACATTGGAAACAGGCCATAGTATACGGCTTTAAACAGAAGGTTTGTGTCACTAACAGCAGCAGGAACCAATGATGATTTACATTACACGATAAAAACGATGTTAAAAGAACATTACGGTTGCAAAGTCAAGCACTCCAAAGTTAGAAAATGTCAGAATTAAAGTTGCCTGTGCAACCTTAAATCAGCTCCCTTGAATATATGCATTATAATATACCCTTTAATTACATTATCACATATTATTCCACCCCTCCAACACACACACCCCTTCCTCATTCAGTACATAGGACGGACCTGCTTTGGGGGTGAATCAGAGTTGTGTATTGAAGGAAACTTGTCCGTAGGACCCCTGCCTTATTTGTTGCAGAAGTTGGAAGGTGAGTAGTGAATGAAGCAGGGGGTTGCAGGAAGAGGAGGGTTAAGGCACGTGAATGCTGCCCTGGAGAACTGGATTCCATCCCTGCCTCCGCACCACAGCGTTCCCATGGGATGCTGGACAAGTCACGTCAAACCAAACTTTTCAGCATTGCTCACTGTTTGTGTCTTCCTCATCTTCTGGGTACCCAACTTGATACCCTGGGATCTGATATGCAGAAGTGCTGAATACTCACAACTGCACAAGTTTTGCCTGAACTTTTCCCCCAAAAAATTCAGCCTGAGGCAGACACTCAGCATGTAAAATTTCAGCCTCAGTGGTTAGAGCTAGGCAAAGTTATAAGCAAGTGAAAGAACAGGATCTCATAATGAAGACTCAGGAGAATTCATAGGTGCTCCTAGCAGCCGAAACCACAATATTACAGGGCTAACTTGCAATATTCCAATTCATGCTGAACAGTAAATTGATCCACAAGTTACCCCATTGATATTGCTGCAACTGACTGCGAGGACAGATAGTACTTCATGTAACGTTATCATGAATCAGATTAATAGTTATCCTTGATGTTTAAATCAATTAACCAGCTTACTAATTAGTGTATTTTACCTTATACTTTAACTTGGGGGACGTGCAGTATAGGTCGGGCACGTTTTATAAGAGCCACTATGGAAGGTAGCTGAGAAGAGGGAGGCCACCCAAAATACATTATTCAAGACATTAACCAGATGCAATAAACAGCATGTCAGACCAGTGGTCATAATTCACAGATCTGAATTTTAAGAAGTGATTTACATGACTAGACACAAATATGATGATTGCCCCACGTAGGCAAAGCACCAGGCAATGAAAAAATAAAAAATGATGGTGTAAGTTGTCGCACTAGAGCAGTGACAAGCTTTTCATTTTTACGTTGTGAATTTGAACTTTGATTTTTACATGTTTGAGAATTTGCAGATATGGAGGAAGGAGATTTTGCCATTTGACCACTTGAATGCCACTTTTACTGTAACTATGACATAGTTTCATCCTGAGCAAAATCATGTTTTTCACAGGGTGATGTTTCAGTAAATCATCAATAAATATTGCTATATATGCAATGAAACAGTTGGTCCCATCTTCAGTAACAAAATCAAAAATAAAAAGTGACGTGAACCAGTTGAATCTTACATTGTCATGTGAAAAAAAATCAAAGTTTTGCATTTCCATCCGTTTTTTTGGCTGTCAGACTGTTTTAGC
Source organism: Terrapene triunguis (assembly GCF_002925995.2). Lineage (NCBI taxonomy): Eukaryota > Metazoa > Chordata > Testudines > Emydidae > Terrapene > Terrapene triunguis. The sequence goes on from NW_020664435.1 coordinate 34,172,902, forward strand.
AAAGCTGTATTCAATGCTTCACTTATGCATCTATTTTAAATACTGTACTGGAGGGGCACAGAGATTACTTAATGTCACCGAGGCTCTGACCTTGTAGTTTGTGTCCATCCTGTTCAGAGGTCTATGGGTTTTTTTCTCAACATTTCTACAGTTGCCAGGGCACACCGTCACTCCAGCACAGACGCATTACTATGGTTCCTGCAAAGTTACTGACTACAATCCTGCTTTGCTCATATACCAGAACGGTATGTTCCTGTCTTGAATGATTTTCTTGAATAATGTTAAGAACAGTAAGTTATACTGACAGTTCAAAAGAGCCCTCATGGCTTACTTTAAAATGCCCCCAAAACATTACCAGAAATAAGGAAAAGGATCAGAAAGGAGGAAGAAAAAGGGCATCCACCACATGCTGACTGACCCACTGTGGTTATTACATTCACCTTATATCCATTCTGCTGCCCCATTCCTTGAGAACAATTCATATCACATTCCCCCATATGGAATTTGTTTGACTTCACTCACCTGAGAGGAAAAACTTCTAACCATAGAATGTTTGTACCTCTACAAAGATCAAATGCCTCCAAACATTCAGACTATTTGCCAGCCTATAATACAGATGGTATCTGGATCCCTTTGATTCAGTGGAAATTGTAGGACTGCAAGGAATGGAAGTCAGGTGTCAGGTATAGTATTACTTCCGCAATGTCTAAACTTGCAAACTGGAAGTTTCACACACCTTTCTGCTATACAGTCATTCCCAGGAAGTCCTGAAAGTTCAGTCATTCTGGAGAGAACCAGCTATGGCTCTGATACAACAATGTGCCTTGCTCCACTGGGACTACTCACAGGCTTAAAGTTATCCATGCTTAAAAACTTCCTGAATCAGGGCCTATATCATTATATAGCATAGCCTTATGAACCTCTACTTGCCCATTTGTTCAGGCCATTCATTTAGTCACTTGTCAAAAAAAATCATTAATTTTTCATCGAATATAATCATAGTAAGGAATGTGTGAGTAACTTTTGAATTTTGGATGGTAGGTTCTCACAGCTGATATAGCACATTAATAGTAACCTAACCTGAAAACAGTCTAGTGATAATCCTGTTCTAATATAGCGTAGCACCATCCTTATAGAATGAAGTAAAGCAGTTTTGAAATAGAGCCATACATCATGTTAAATAGATCAGAGCAATGTTTAACACATCAGAATTAACATGCCTGAATTTTAAAATCTGATTTAAATGATTGAACATGTTGACAGAATGAATATCAGATGGAAAGACAAAGATAAATAAGTAACTAGGCATATAGATCAAACATATCAATCCATGGCTTATTACCTACTGCAGAGAATACTTTAATTTTGTCCATCCTTGCTGTGGGAAGAGGAAGAAATCAGGCTAGTAATACAGTGTTAACTATGGGTATACTACATTATCTAAAATTAAAGAAAGTGTTAGGCAGGTATAGAACTCTAGGAGCTAACAGTATTGGAAGTTACCATTCTCCCCCTCAACTTCAACATTTCAAAGGATCTCTTTTGTTCTCTTGCAGTTTGTAATATTAAGGCCTTAATTACAATAACCATTAAAACCCCATAGGATCTAAGTGCCTTTCCAGGAGTGCATTGAGCAATGTGACTAACATCTGTTATGTTTATGTTCCCCCATCTTCTCCTCAGGGGGAGAAGCATAAGCAGCAAAATATCTTGTTTTGGTAGGATTTTTTAAAATATCTGTACATGCTGTGTATAACGTGCCAGAGAAGAGAGAATGAGAGCAGACAAATCATTTATCTGTGGCTGTCTCTGAAGTCATTTTAATACATTCTTACTTTAATGCTGTGTCAGAGTTCACAGAATAGCTTTGTCTCTACTCTTTCCAGCAAATGTCCCAGATCCCAAAATATAAGGCTTTTGTCTCTATATTTTATTCTTAATTTAGCCAGATATAGTAAGGTTGCCTCAACATTGAGCTCTTGTGATGTTTTCCAGATTGATGAGAGTGTTACTTTTTGCCTGGTTAATTTGACTCAGGTTTGGGGGAGGGGTGTCTGAGAGTTGCAATTAAGTCTTTGCCCTCCAGGGCCACTGCATGCACCAGCTGTCACACAAGTTGCTGGATATTTGATTCTCTAGAACAGGAATCGGCAACCTTTGGCACACGGCCCGCCAGGGAAATCCGCTGGCAGGCCGGGACGGTTTGTTTACCTTCAGCGTCTGGAGGTTTGGCCGATTGCAGCTCCCACTGGCCACGGTTTGCCGTTCCAGGCCAATGGGGGCTGTGGGACGTGGCGGCCAGCACATCCCTTGGCCCACACCACTTCCCACAGCCCCCATTGGCCTGGAACGGCGAACCGTGGCCAGTGGGAGCTGCGATCGGCCGAATCTGTGGATGCTGCAGGTAAACAAACCGGCCCGGCCCGGCCCGGCCCGCCAGCGGATTTCCCTGATGAGCCGCGTGCCAAAGGATGCCCATCCCTGCTCTACTGTCCCTCTAAAAACTGTCTTGCTCCAAAACTCATGGTCGCACCTGTTGGCTGCATTTTTCAGTCATAGATCATTTGAAAAGGCTTTGCCTTGACCTTAGATGGGAAGAATGATCAAAAGATTTGACCACTGCTCCATAATACTGCTCTGTAATGGTTTTTCATTAGAAAAAATGCTCTCCTGGTCTTTGCTCTTTTTCAGCAGCAGAGGTAGGAAATATTCATGGAAGAAGACCCATCCAAAAAAAAAACCACTGTAAGGGGTAGAATAATGGAACCTCTTTCTTGACTCTTCTTAGAGCAGCTAGGAGCCTGAGTCAAAGTAATGGACAAAGTAATGGGTAAAATACTCAGATTCAGAGTGTGGTAAAATATCATAAAACCACCCAAGCATGACAGCTAGAAGGATTTAGATGGAGGCATCAAAAGACACAGAAAGAACCCTTCCAATTTCCTGCAGTTGGGGTTGATGGGAGGAAAAGAGAGTTTGACTTTTTACAACAGGGCCTCCTCCCCTTTCATTCCTATCTACCCATGACTAAATCAGTAGGTTTAATCCTGCACCTATGTAATGGGGTTTACAAGCCCCATGCTGAGCACAGGCAGAAGGGAGAGGAAGGTGTCTCCTGGTTGCAGGCAAGCAGCCTGATCACACTCCCACACAGCTGCCAGAAGTGCCAATCATGGAGACAGGCACCCACAGCTGTGACCAATAGAGAAAACAAGAGCTGCTATAAATAGGGTGACCAGATGTCCCAAATTTATAGGGACAGTCCTGCTTTTGGGGCTTTGTCTTATATTGTCCCCAACTCCTTGTCCTGATTTTTCATGCTTGCTAGTTGATCACCCTAGCTATAAAGGTGAGAGAACAGAGAGGGAAGAGGAGGCCTGAGATAGCAAAGGGGCAACAGCCCTGCACCAGGCTGCCTCTGAGAAAACAATAAGGAGACAGAAGAAGACTGTGAGCTCTGGAACTGAAGGGCTGATAAACTCAATTTAAGGTGAGGGTCCATGAATTGATCTAATTGAAAACAAACTGAGGAGGGTCAGTTAGGAGATGCTGAGACCCCTAGAAAGACCACACCAAGAGATGATGACAAGCTAGTAAACAGCTACATTTTCTAAGCCCTGATCATGGACAAAATAGAGTTAATAAATGTATCTGTTTGGAAACAGGGAAAAAATAAACAAGCTATATTTTTGTAGATTCTCCATTGATTAATATTCTTTGTTATTTGCTATTGGAGACACTGGAGTTTTCACAGAGCATTGATTATTCTTCAACCCTAGTCACAGTTATTAAGACAGCCAGTGCTATTGTAGACAAATATTTCTCGTGTCCAATAACCTTTAACCGCTAACAAAAGTTGTTTTTGTTTTAATGGACTTTATTTCTGAGCTACAAGGAAATCGAAAGATCAATATGGTCTGTACTTCTCTAACAATTCCTTGGAGCCAACATATACATTGTGTTAACACTAGGAAATGTAATAAGTAGATATCCATTCTGACAGCACTTCATTTTAAATTTGATTTAAAAACCCTGTAAGATCAAGAGTATATGTTTCAGAGGTGGAAATAAAATATTCAGGGTCCAATCCTGTTGCTATGAAATCGTTTGAAGTTTTGCCATTGGCTTCCACAGGAGCCAGACCCAATACAGCAGTATAATCCTTTCATTGATGGACTTCAGAACTTCTAGGCAGTGTCACAAATTGCTAGTTCAAGATTTTGTATTTGTCTCTGAATTTGCCTTACGGGGTTGGTAGTAGCATAAGTCCACACAACTTGGTGTGAGATCAGTACAGATACTCCCTGACTTACGCAATCGTTCTGTTCCGGAAAGCCTTGCGTAACCTGAATTTTATGTAAGTCAGAAACATATATTGTGCAAGCATAAAAAACAAACAATTACAACATTTTCTGCTCTAAATCAATCTTCTTTCGCTTACGAACTGGTCCTGCACTCTTGCTATCACTTGGTTGCTTTCCAGGCATGATTTGAATGAAATAAGAGGGTGAAATAACAGAAATACAGTATCACTGAAATAACACGAGACTGAGAGGCTGTGAGAGCACAAAGCCTTCCCTTGTAGGAGATGCTACTGCTCTATTCCTCCACACACTGCACTACAGTACAGTACTTTGCATTTCCGTACGCTACACAATATTTTCCGCAACTCGGAAATTTTATTTATGCCTTATGGAACTTTTTGCGTAAGGTCGAATTTGCGTAAGTCGGGTCTTGCAAAACCCAAGGAGCATCTGTACAGAAAGCAGTTCACAACAATGTGACAAATGCTTAGGGCAGTTCTAAAGTGAATTATTAAATGGAATGATCTAAATTCCTCCCTCAATGGGTTTATTTTGGTTTCCACTAAAGATAAGACTTGCCATCCTAACTTGGCAAATACCTGAACCAAAACCCCAGACATGAGCTCTCGAGTTCTGAGAGAGCTAGATGACAGAATCTACACCAGGCTGGGTGGTTCCAATTTGTATATTAGCCAAAAACAAACCAGCAGATTTTTCAGAGTTCAGAATCTGGATCTGAATTTTGCAGCTCTAATCTAAAGGGGGCAAGCCTGCAAGAAGCGCATGAACAAGCACTTTTAACGTAAGTTATCTGTACTACATGCATTCCTTTGTTTTTTGATACAGAAGTTCAACTGATAAGACATGTTTGTGCAGCAACAATTGTATTGGCACATCCTCGTTACCATTAATTGTGGCAATAGCATTTAATTAATTTAATTAATTGTAGTTTAGCAATAGCATGTTGAAAACCTGACCTCTGTTAGCACATTAAAATTTCACGCTCTGCCTCTGCCTCATGAAATGTTCAGTACTGTATACTGTGCATAGATAATAGCATGAACTATGTAATAAACACTTTGTGCATATATTCTGAAACTTAATTCTGTAACAATGGGCTACACCAGTGGTAATTTGACCATTTTCTGCATACCTAAAATCATCATATCACTTAAAAAAAAATCTTCATACAACTATTTTCATGTATAAATTGGCATGAAGGTACACTAAACAACTTGCAGTCAGTGCTCAGACAAGACTCATGTGCTTGCATCCCCATTCCTGAGCCACTGCTAGCTTGAAACCTCTGCTCCCCAACCACTCCCCAGGCTACAACTGAACCAAGAAAGTCTTGCTATATTGCAGGTTGCAAACGAGCCAAAATTTCCCATTTAGGGCTTTGTTCCCCCTTGTTTGCCAGGGCATCAATAAAATGTAGTGGCATAAATATAAAATTGTATATATACATTCTGTCCTTAAAAGTGAATTTCTCTCTTGCTATTTTATTCCTCTCTTCATATTATTTTCCGTCTCTCCTCCCATTTTTTACTCTCACCATCTCTCTTTTGCTCCCTCTTGTGCAGATCTCCCCCCATCTCTAGTTACCCCAATTCCTTTGTTTCCTTCAACTTATTCCTACTTACCTCCAGAAGACCTCTATGCCATGTCCACTGATCCAATCTCTTCAAGGTTCTGTTATCCCTAGTGAAGATCCCCCCCCCATCTGTGAAAGGTGGATCTCTTCTTTCCCTATTCCTTAGGGTGTGAGGAAGGGAAAAGTGGGAAGATGAGAATATGCTCCCATATATGCTCCACGAGGGAGAAGACTAATTTAATTTGTATCTCAGATAGAAGACATTGTTTCTGCCTACTCTTAAGAAGAGAATCAAGCAGGAGGCCAGAGGCTAGCAAGGAGTAGCTGCTGCATTGGTCTTGGAGCATAATGCATTAAAATCTCATTCCATGAGCAAGTAAGAGAGGTGTCATTTGATTCATAAAAATCTATGGAAACATAATTTCAATGGTGTCACCCTTTGTGATTTGGCAACTTTTTAATTATACTTTATGAAAGGGATGAATTGACTTTTGTTAATCCCAGGGAAGTGAGCCTTGGCATGCAGAATTGAAAATATTTATCCATCAAAGTAATTAATGGTATCATCTCCATTTAGGGCACCACTGCTAGACACGTTATCACCCTGATCCTCATCCATGCCGCACTCACACATTTCCACACAAGGCAGGCTTCTGGCCAAACATTTGCATGCTGGTGAGCATCTGTTCTATGCAAATAAGCATTTGTTTAGCTGAAGGATTGATTTGGAAGCTCATGATAATTCATGCATACCTGATGTGATCAGGAGATCCTCCAAGACTCAGCTATGTCTGATAGGGGAGGGTAGTTTTGGATGTGCTCAATCATTCGAGAGCCATTCAATAGCTTGATAATTTGCCCTTTTGATAGCAGGTATAAATGCGTCCCTTGTCAGTGGAAATGTTTCTCCATTTTTCTGCTTGTTGGAAAACGTCCAACAAAGTAGCTCTTCAAGTGCTGTAATGTTGGTCTTCAAATGGTAAACTCAGTGTACAAATGCCTTCAGTGCGTTTATGGCCTCATCGGTGTCTGTCTGAGCCACTCCAAGCACTTTCAGAGTGAGGAGAGAGTCTTTGGAGGCTGAATCAAAGGCCCTCCAGTAAGATAATTTGGTCTTTCCAGCCTGTCTTCCAGTACATAAGAACATAAGAACGGCCGTACCGGGTCAGACCAAAGGTCCATCTAGCCCAGTATCCTGTCTACCGACAGTGGCCAATGCCAGGTGCCCCAGAGGGAGTGGACCAACAGGCAATGATCAAGTGATCTCTCTCCTGCCATCCATCTCCATCCTCTGATAAACAGAGGCTAGGGACACCATTCCTTACCCATCCTGGCTAATGTTACCTCCCAACAGTAACATGTCTTTTAAGGTCCCCCAGCAGCAGGCACAAAAACAGAATCTTGTGGCAGTCTTGCCTCGCATCTCACAGAGAGCTCTAGAACATCTGTGCCATATGCAAAAATCCAGAGTTTAGTAGTGCCTTTCTATGTGGCACTAATGGCATGCAAGATAATTTTAGTGTCAACATCCTCATGGGAACTACGAAGAAACTCCACTGAACAGAGCAAGGCAGCAGCTTCATTATGCCGTGTGACGACAAAACTCTTCCAGGAAGGTAGATTATGCATGTTCCACACAGTTGTCATGTATGTGTGGCAAACCTGCATTTCACTCAAGCACTTGTACATGAGGCTCTGTGAGAAAATGGCAGCCTTGTGTTCCACTTGCTTACTGTCAGACTTGCTGGTGCTAGAAGTCACTGCAACCACCAATGCACCAGGTAAAGAAGTAATAGAGGTTATGCAGTATCGTTTTTCCAAGTTTTACATCAGCATTGATCGCTGAAACTCCCATGTACAAAATACATGGGACAAAATACTTTGCCAGCTAAGTTTAGCATCTGCAAACAGAGTCCTCACATCAGCACTTTCTTCCACCTTTGATAGTGCCATGTCGTTTGCAACTTTCAAGGATATGTGCTGTGATACATTTTTGTGGATAGGATTGCTAAAAACTACGTTCATATCCCACAGTTCATCTTTCTCCTAAGCACTTGTTCCTCTTCAATCCTGTTCAAAGTACATATTTCTTTGCACTTAGCTTCTGCATTGGCCATGGCCACCGTCCCAGCCATTAGAGACTCTGTAAGGCAATTTATGAACTCCAGCTGAGTCTCAGAGTTCGCAAGAGTAAAAATCAGTATTTGTATTTGATACAACACATTACATACATTCTTGGTGTAACACTCAATGTGATATGCAATATTGTAAGTGTGGACATCTTTTGGGGCAATGTACCCACCTAACTTTACTTTCCACACAACGTTCTTGCTAAGAGTGACTGCTTCACACAGTTTCCCACCTGTCTCATATGTGTTGAAATTGTGTTTAAGGGATGCCTTCAGGCTTCCAGCTTACTTTCTTACAGAAGAAGCAGGTGTTCTTGAAATGCATGCCATGGGACCAAACATAAGGCAAGTATCACTCATAGCTGGAACTTGTCCTGATTACATCAACTGTTCCTGAAGCTCAGTGTATTTTTCTCGCCAAACTTGCCAAATTCAGTGTACAGATGCACTTCTTATAGCATGGAAGGTGCCACCAAGCATTGTGTTCAACCAGGTCCGCCACAGTGGCGTTCTCTACAAATTCAGCTACTGGATGATACTCTTTGTCTTTCCATTGATGCCTAATAATGATTAAGACCAAAGTAATAACAAAAATTTTGTACAAAATTACTTTAGGATTGTAATTAATTATGTAATGTAAAGTATGTTATGTATTTATATGCATCCACTAGCCCCTTATGTGAAAGACAGAAGAGCTTTAGTTTGTAGGGCTGCCAAATACCTTGTATGAACATTTAATCCCCTTACAAAGTGTTTCTAGAGGACAAGACATCAACAACATGGGTAAATACAAAGTAAGTGTGTTCTAGTTGCAGAATCTCTAAGTGTAAAGATTACTACTACCTCTGTCTTCAGACGGGATGCGGGAGGAAAGTTACAGGGAAAAAAAAGTCAGGGGGGGGGGGGCAACTTAATAGTTTTAATCATGCTGTTAACATAACGGTAATGCAAACTCATGTTTGGTTTTTGTGACAAAAAAAACTAACTTAACAAGGAATGCTTCTCCCACTCATACTCCAAAAAAACAGCTAAGTAGAAACATATTTCCCAGCAGAGCAATATCAAACATTTATGCTTTTACAGCTCAGCTCGTGTCAAACAATGCAGAACAACATTCCCGAGTTCAGCTTCATGAACAAATTGCTGAAAATGTTCTATACGAACAAACTGGCTTGATGCAAAAAATACTAATGATCTCACTGTAATTGATAAAACACAACATTCCATTAAAGCAAAATAGGAAACAACTGTTGTTTAACATAGCCATGCTAATAGGATCTGAATGTGTACAATTCCTTAGCTCTGGAACTATGTCAGATTTTTTAATAATGCAGAGCATGCTAACCAAAGAGGCCACAGATAAATGCAGGAAAGTGATATCATTATAACCACTCAAACCCCATTTCTGAAAAGACCCTGTCCATAATACGAGCAGTTCAGCAGACTGGGGATTAGAAAAGGAGTTTTCAATAGATTTTCAGTGGCAGGGATGTTAATGTTTATCACTACACAAGAATATTACTCATACAGTTTAAGTGGGAATATAAAATGCTTGAGTAGTAATTTATACATAAGAGACATTAAAAATAAAAATTTCCTTTTTCCTCTTGAACTGTCACAGTTAGTGACAATACACCATGGAAATTTGGGCTATTATCTGACTCTTGAAAACTATCATTTCCTTCTAGAGTGCTCATGAAAAGAACACTCCTTTATAAACCAGTAATCTTGAGTTTCTGTAAAATCTATTTTTCCGTGTTCCTTTCAGAAGTTACTGTCATCAGCATTATCTTGCGGATAGACATGTTACAGATGTGCCAGAAACCTGCCACTGGGTCCTACTAAAGTTAAGTTTGTGCCCAGGATGTGATTGTAGTGGTGTGATTGGATACATTCATATGTGAATTGAGTTAACTCTTATCTGCATTAGCTCCTGCAGATTGTTTTCTCCAGCCATAAGTATGGGGGGAAGGATGAAGAACCATCAGGGAACTAGTTGTGGCTTCCTGATCCCACGCTGACCAGCCTCAGTGCAGGTTAGAACTATAAGGGAGAAACTAACACTACTCTTTAAGGTCCTTTATTCCAGTGGAAGATCAGGCCTAGGACAACTTTGTTCCACCATATCCCCTCACTTCTTTGCCACATCCCACCCACAGAATGTCCCCAACAAGCGAAATGTTTACAAACAAGGGCGCTTCCTGTTTAGGTCTCATCTGAAAGACCACACACAGAGCACACTGCACGACAATAAGTTATTCTGCCTCAGAAAGCTGATGGGCCCAGTGACACCTCTAAGTATTTGACCTGGTTCAAGAAGGTAATGGAATCCGTGGCATAGGCCACAAGGTCCTCCTGCATAGATTGTACAATGTGTAACCCTGTTATTTACAAAGACACCTCTTGTAAAAAGTCTGAATTTTCTGCCGCATAAATTGCTGCCCTTCAATTAGAAAGGAAGAACATGGTTAACCCCTAGAGCAAGATGCTAGAATGGAATCAGCATCTTCCAGTTCTCTTCTGTCAATGGTAACTTATTAATCTTTTCAATTTACACATTGAAGAGGGCAGACCTTGGACATTTGTAGGTTTTTGTTCAGATACAGTGAATGTGAGTTGGTGAGAAAGTCATCTATTACATTACATTTTTCAGGACAGAGGGGTAAAATCTGAAGGGCCAAATTCAGATCTTGGTTGCTGTGGTGCAATGCTATTAGTCAGCTCAGGTAACCAACACCAAAATGTGGCCCATTATTCCTACAAACAGTGTAAAAGATGTGTAAGAGAATGTTTTTGTTTGCCATTAATTTTGGATTTCACATTTGATAAAAACACACTTACATTTGCATAGTAAGGCCTCACTCTAGTAAACCACTAAAGCAGGGGTGGCCAACCTGAGCCTGAGAAAGAGCCAGAATTTACCAATGTACATTGACAAAGAGCCAAAGTAATACATCACCAGCCCCCCATCAGCTCCCCAGCCCCCAGGGCCTCCCGCCTGCTGGCAGCCCCCACCAATCAGCGCCTACTTCCCCTGCAATCAGCTGTTTCACGTGCGCAGGAGGCTGGTGGGGGTGGGAAGAAGTGAGGGCATGGCAGGCTCAGGGGAAGGGGCAGAGGCCTTGGGGGAAGGGGTGGAGTGGGGGCAGGGCTTGGGGCAGAGCAGAGGGTTGAGCAGTGAACAGTGAGTTAGCATCTATAGCTCCAGCCCCGGAATCAGTGCCTAGGTAAGGAGCCGCATATTAACCTCTGAAGAGCCACATGCGGCTCTGGAGCCACAGGTTGGTCACCCCTGCACTAAAGCACGTGTTCAATATAAGCACATGAATAATCCATTGGAGACAGCAGGACTTCACACAAGCTTTAAGTTAAGCACATGTGTGAGTGCTTTGGTGGATTAAGGCCCAACAGAATAGTCATATGTAGTCTTATCAACAAATCTCTGTACAGCCTATAAAAGAAGTCAAGGCTGGGCAAAAGGGGTAAGTCCAGTGCTTCCCTGCTTCCAAGCAAACAAGAGCTGGCAACCTGCATAATTTAGAGCAGCCTTGAGGTTCTCTATCTTACTCCAGGAGCCATCCTAGAGCACAGCTGGCCCACGCTCAGGTGTCTTACAGCAATCTTGGGATGAACCCTGAAGGTTAAGTTGTGCTGTGTGTTTCTCAGCCAGAGCCAAAGATCTGGGTCAGAGGCAGATACACTGTGTTGCAACTGTTTAGTTAATGCAAATCTTTTTTGTACTCATCGCACAAAGCTATGCCAGTGACATAACTTATGAAGTAGTAATAACAGGCACTGCCAATTTCCCACAGGTGCTGTGTACAGAAGATTTATAAAAAGGACCTCACTTGGCTACAGCCTCTACTTCAAGTATCTGAGAGCAGGAAAGGGTATGTGATCAGTGGCTTAGTGCTTAAACTCTGTTCCAGACAATCAAATTGCACATGCTTATGCCAGCAGTAAATTTGGCTCTAGATTAATAAGAGGACCTAGGTATTTATCTGATTGTTATTAGTGCTTCACACTGCAAATAAAGCCACACGTTCCAATATGCAGGGGTCTGATCCTCTTCCCGTTGAATCAGGGGAGTTTTGCTATTGACGTCAATAGGAGCAGCAACAGGCCCATACTTGTAGAGTCCCCTGGTTGTGATCTCTGACTTATGTTTCTCTGTAGCCAAGAGAGGCTCAATAAAAACATTATTCAACTCAGTAAAAATAAATCTATTGCCTTGGATTTTATTTCTTTCCCCATGGTTCTTCTAGGATATTATTCCAGCAAAATCCTATTCTTTGGTCTCCTTTGCAGACTCAACATGTGACTATTGAAATCTCCCTTTTGACTAATTTACACATGTACCCCAGACTTATTATAGCATTGTCCTCCCATTCCATCCGCTCTTCACCTTTCCCTAAATCATTTAGAAATTGTAAGCTGTTTGAGGAAAGACAGGTTTTGTATTATTTATTTGTATGGTGCGTAGACAAAAGGACTCCAATCCAAACAGAGGGCCCCCAAGGTGCTACCACAAAAGAAATAATCATAGTTAATAAAATACTTCTGTTGTGCTTATTTATCTAAGTTGTATTTGTTTGAAAGGCTACAAAGTTTAAAGCTATCAGGATGCAACAGACAAGTTTCTAAACAATTTTGTATCTAGTTAGACAGGTATATATATGTAAATATATAAAATGTAAATGTATATAGTACATTTTAAAAGCTGAGTTGTAGCATACTAGAGCTGTGGGTGAAAAGAGCATTAGACCTCAGATTTCCCACTAACAAAAATCCACAGTTCTGTAGCCAACATGATGTATCATGTTTGGACTAGTATATGAATTACTTTAATGCATCAAATAGAAGGACAAATTAAGGGAATTGGTTTTAAGTACTACTCCTCCTCCATTAGAGCCCAGCATGAGCTTTCTTTATCTTTTATCCAATGCATGATTTGTTTTAATGTTGAATGAGTCACGATACAGTATAATTTTAGGAAATAATATTACGAAAGCAGGATCCTTTTTATTACTTTGGTTAGATAATTTAGCAAGAGATAATTTTTTCCATTGTACCCCAAATTACATCAGATATTTAAATCCAGAAAGTATTTAATACTTAATATCTCAAATTAATGCATAGTTTTTAGCCAATTATCTATGCTCATTCCATATATTAAAATGGTGTTGTGCCCACACATTTTCCATGGGATTTATGGGCACTTGAAGCTGCCATTACAATTCAGGGGCATGATTCAGCTAAGTATAGAGTGCCCATGATTGGGTTGTCCAAAACTAGGGAGAATCTTTATTCAGAAATCCCATGTATCCTTTTTTCAGAGGGCCATAGACTTTTACCTTAGAATGAGGACACACATACCCAACAGACTACTGTAGAAAACCAGATATGCCAGTCATGGCCCTACGTTCCCATTTGTTTAGAATTAGAAATGTTTAAAGGTGTATTGGTTACTACCATAGATACAGGCCAAAGCCTGCTCATATTGTAGTCCCATTAGCCATCTCATTATGAAAATAATACAATAGTCATGCTTAATGCATGGCAAATCATTTTAGACTGGTATACTGAAGAGATCTCTGCTATTGTTTCTTGTTTTAAATGTAACTGCATAATCTCCTTTTGCAATTCTTTTCTAATAAATGATAGTTACCATAATGTCTCTCTCTTTCAGATGAGATGTTAAGCAGATGTCTTGTGCAGCTGTGGCCTTTAAGGATCCCATTGCACTTTTTGTAAGGCTGAGCCAAAGCATCTTAGCTGAATTCCAGTCTGAGTCAGTGTTTCAATTTAACTTAACTTGATTCCTCCTACAGTTTAAGACCCTGGTCTTGCAAGGGGAATCTGTCTGCACAGAGCTCATTGCAGTATCAGGGCCTAAATGTGATAGGATTCAATATCTTATGTTTTACTTCCAAAATTGTTAAGAAGTGCTGCAGTAGAGTGTCAAACATTTTCATGTGCCTCTTCAGAATGGCTACATTTCAGTAGCAAATACTCACCAGCAACTACACACCACACCACAGAAACACCAACCCAGGAACCAATCCCTGTAGCAAACCTCGTGGCCTACTCTGTCCCCATATCTACTCTGGCGACACCATCAGAGGACCCAACCACATCAGCCACACCATCAAGGGCTCATTTACCTGCACATCTACTAATGTGATATATGCCATCATGTGCCAGCAATGCCCCTCTGCCATGTACATTGGCCAAACCAGAAAGTCTCTATGTAAAAGAATAAATGGTCACAAATCGGGCATCAGGAATGGTAACATACAAAAGCCAGTAGGAGAACACTTCAATCTCCCTGGTCATTCTATAACAGATTTAAAAGTCACTATTCTTGAACAAAAAAACTTCAGAAACAGACTTCAAAGAGAAACAGCAGAACTAAAATTCATTTGCAAATTTAACACCATTAATCTGGGCTTGAATAGGGACTGGGAGTAGCTGGCTCATTACAGAAGCAGCTTTGCCTCTCCTGGAATTGACACCTCCTCATCTATTATTGGGAGTGGACTACATCCACCCTGATTGAACTGGCCCTGTCAACACTGGTTCGCCACTTGCGAGGTAACTCCCTTCTCTTCATGTGTCATTATATAATGCCTGCATCTGTAACTTTCACTCCATGCATCTGAAGAAGCGAGGTTTTTTACCCAAGAAAGCTTATGCCAAAATAAATATGTTATTCTTTAAGGTGCCACCGGACTCCTTGTTACATTTCAGTAGTGAATGATTTGATTCCTGTACATATTGTATATACTGTTATGCTGGGTTTGGGTTAAACCTCAGAAACTGGTGGGCATATCTGCAGCCCTTCGTTCAGGATAAAAGTAGGAAACAATCAAGCTCCTTTATGGAAAACTGAAACTATAGGAATCACCACCCAAAACACAGGGCATGCGGGGCTGGTTAGAAAATGAGCTATGTGGGTGGATGGGTTTCAGTACGTATTGTTTTCTGGAGCTGTATGTGTGTGTGTGTGTGTGTGTGTGTGTATTAAGATGCAGTGAGAAACACACAGCAGACAGATAGCAGTAAGAAGCACCAGACACATACACACAAGCACTGGGTAGTGTGACCCTGAGAAAAAGCTAAGAAAAGTTTTGGGCTAAGTGCTGTCTGGAAAGAGGCTAGGAGCTAGGAGCAAATAAACTCTTTCCTGTTGTTTGATTTCTGCTGTGTTCAGGGAAACACAACTTTATGCACATTTTGTAAATAAAGAGGATTGCATAAAAAAAACAAAAACCCGACTCCATCATCAATTTCTCCTCTTACTGAGAACAACCTTTTAGACCTTGAAAACTAGCTAGCTGCCCAGGTCAAAAGGGCTAAGAGTATATTTTAAACACAAAAGTCTATGTTAGAAGGATGTTAAGATGGCAAAGTAAAGTACTCAAAAGCAGAGAAATCTCTAAGATTGCCTATCCTTCCATTGAGTTCAATTTTGTCATCTTAATTCTTTAACCATTTATGACTGCAGTTTGCCTAATAATTTGTTCATCTTTCTCCTCAATGATACTGTATTACATAGCTGGGCAAATACAACACCCCTCATACACTGGAATCTAAAGTGATGTCTACTTGAAGCAAGTTCCTATTGAATGGGAAAAGGCATTGGAAAGGTTATCTTGTGAATTTTCGAGGAACATTTCATTTTGACCTCAGACCTAGCAGTGCAATTCTGCTTCATGTGAAGTGTCTGAAGCAGAAGTAGTTCTGTCTTACAAGTTGTGTTATTGTACAAAGGTCATTTTTAACTACATAGGTAAAACCTGAGAAGTCATAAAGAGAAGGCATATCCAGTGCAATAAAGACATAGCTGCTGTACTTTAATGTCACATGAGAAAGGATATTCCCTCATTTACAATAGCTGACCATGTAAAAGTTAATACATAACCAGTGTCCGGGGCAGTATTCTCTCCCCACATCAGGTCCTAACCTACAGGGCTGTGTGTGTTTATTGGCATGAACAGAGTAATATTGTTGCCTTACACAGTTACCATACAACTAATGTTATATCTTAATGTTTTGCAATATTTTGAGTATAGAGGGTGGGCTATGAAATAGAGCTTGTTGAAAAGTCTGTGAAAGAGTTGGTATCCATAGTGGTCTCCATACCTACAGCCCATTAACTTACATTTTCCTTGCCATTCTATAAATGAAAAAGCTTCATGCAGATTCTATGAGAGTGGTGTGTATATTTTTGCTCAAAACCAATTCTACTTATATAACACAAAAATATTATTTATTGAGATTTTATAGCAGAAAGACACAAACAAAAAGATGTTTACTATAGTATACACCATCCTCCCTCACAATGATGGGATCTCTGCCTTCCTCAAATATCTGCAAGACAATGGACAACACTTAGATATCCACCTCAAATACATGGCTAAATTTCATCCTCATCACCCACAACAATTTTACATTCAACAACAAACACTTTGTCCAAACCATGGGAACAGCCCTAGGTACTAGGATGGTTCCCCAGTATGCTAACCTCTTCTTTGGCCACCTTGAGGAAGAATTTCTGGACAAATGCACCACAAAACAAATGATATACTTAAGATACATCAATGATATTTTCATCCTCTGGACAGATGACCTAAACTCCTTCGTAGACTTCAACCACAACTTCAACAACCACCACCCATCTAACTTTCTCTAGAACAATCCCACACTAGCATCAACTCGCAGGACACCACAATCAGCTTCAACAATGGAACCCTACAAACAACTATAAATAAGAAACCCATGGATTACCACACTTACCTCTACAGATGCAGTAATCACCCCAAATACACCAAGAAATCTGTTATCTACAGTCAGACCCTCAGATACCACAGAATATGCTCCAAGGAGAAAGTCTGGGATACACACCTTAAACACATTTAAAACCGCCTTTACCAAAGACAATCCACCAGAGAAGTGATCGCATCATGGAATGGGCCACCCAAATACACTGAGAAAACCTGCTTCAATATAGGGGGGGAAAAAACTTCTGACCGCAAACCCCTCGTTGTCACATACTACCCCACACTGGAATTCATATGGAGTATCATTAAACAATTAAAACTCATACTCAGTCTTTCCTGAACCCCCTCTTCTGACCTTCAAAAAAACCCAAAAAATCCAACCTCACCAAGCTCATCATCAGAAGCAAGCTCCCACAGATCAGACTACACCAACTCAAAGCAGCATCAGACCCTGCCAGAATAACAGATGCAAAACCTGCAGACAAATATCCATTGCTACAATGATCAATATCCCTCACAACACACTTTTCAAGATCCATTGGTCCTACATATGCTTATCACAACCTGTGGTGTACCCCACACAGTGCACTAAATGCCCCAATAACAACTACTGTATGTGGGTGAAACCAGACAATCACTACAGTCTCAAATTAACTCACACAGAAAAATGGTAAAAGACAAAAACACCATATCACCTATGGTCACAAGACAATCACTTCATACCTGACCTCTCAGTCCTCAGCCTCAAAAGAAAACTGCACAACACCTTTCACCAACAGAAGTTGGTCCGACAAAGGATATTCCCTCAACCACCTTGTCTCTCTAATATCCTGGGACCAACATGGCTACAACACTGAAAATGACAAGAGATGTAGTGTGAAAATACACTGTAGCTTTTGATCACGCTAGCTATCCTCCACAGTGACATGATTATCATGCCTTTTCTTCAGTATCAGTTTCAAAGTTACCAGTAGCAGTGTAGAATTGGACATAAACTGACATTCTAATTATTCAGGATATGTTTACTTCCCTCAATCAGAGACCTGTTGAATAGTTTTCAGTTACTAGATTTGGCTGAATATCACAATCTGAAGCTACATCTAGACTAAAAATGCTACAGCTGCACCGATGCAGCTGTGCTGCTGTAGTGCATCTGGTGAAGATGCTCTAAGCCGATAGGAGAGAGCTCTCCTGTCACCTTAAATACTCCACTTCCCACAAGAGGCGGTAGCTCTGTCAGCAGGAGAAGCTCTCCCACCAACATAGTGCTGTCTATACCAGTGCTTAAGTAGGTATAACTTAGGTTATGCAGGGGTGTGGATTATTGACACCCCTGAGCAATGTAAGTTATACTGAAGTAAGTTCTAGTGTAGATAAGGTCAGAGTGGGCTGATTCCAAGGTGTGCCAAAATAACTCAGGAATGCTCTACTTTGTGCCAGCAGATATGGCTCCTGCGGGGTCTCTCTGCCAGCCACCATCCCTGGAGAGAAATGCACCCCATTCCTTTTCCTGCCCCAAACCCTCCCTGAAATACTCCAGAACAAGGGAACTCTCAGTTGCTGCCTTAACAAAGCTTCCCTTATGAGAGGCCATGGCTCTACCTCAGTGTTTAACATTCATTCAGATTCGAAGTGACTGTTCAGTTCAGCTATGCTCATATCTCTTATAACTTGTTATTCGTGAGTATTCATACAAACAGATTTTGTTCACACAAATGCTTGCTGAAGGGCTGCTTTTCATATGAATACCTGTACTGGCATGGAAACAAAAGGTATTCACTCATAAACAAGAGTAATTGCTACCCATTATTCACTACTTGTCATCTCTTATTCTTCTGTTTAAGAAGCTGTAGTCATACATTACAAACAGAGAGCCAGACAGATTCGGATACCCTTATTCAAGATGAGTGGCCTCATTGACCAAATTGGAGTATTCAGGGTAAAGTACTACTCCACATGAAGAAGTGTGGCAGAATCTGACCCAGGAAGTACAGCTCATCAATAATACACAGGATGAAAATTTTTCACCCAAACTATGTAGCAAAAGTTTAAAAATCAGAATCAGTTTGTAAACAGTCCACTAAAGGTAAAAAGGGCTACATTCACAGAATGATTTATTTGCCATGAATAATTTGACACACACTGCCTATTACTTTTCCTTTTTCTTTTTTTATTGGTAAAGATTGCAAGTAACAACATTCCTTAAGTAGAACTATTAGCAGATCTCCTACAAGTCCATTTTGAGAGGTCATTTGTGCTATGGAGATTAAGGTGCTTAATTTGCAGAGCAGTAGAGAATATGCAAATAGAAGTCCAAAACCCTGGAATAGAAAATGAGGAGCATTTTGGAAATATGGGTTTAACTTGCTACAACACTATATTCTGTATTTTGTGATGAAAGAGATCCAGGACCTGAGCCTGTATGTGGAGGATGAGCACCCACAAATTCTTTTAAAGTCAATTATGTTCAATACCTCTCTGAATCAAACAAATTTCTCCGCTGTAATATTCTTAACATCTTTCTTACAAAGCTGTTATTAATAATCAAAATATTGTTCATATAAAATAGTGCTGGTAAGAAGAGTATCCGCTACATGATGCAATCCAAACCAGTAAAGAATAAATCTACCCAACAGATGTTTATATGTTTCTAAAAGTGTTCACAATGACTTTTAGAGCTGAACAAATAATTTATTCTGTAACTTTTTCTGTTCATGGGATGAGAGAAACAGATTGTAATTTTCTCTACTTTGTTATTTGGAATTATTCAGCCTTTTTTGCTTGTTTTTTTTCTTCAATGTATCATTTTCGATTCAAAATTCTAAATCTGAAATTAGAGTTGTGTGGTTTAGTTGTGACTGGTTACAGAAGTCATATGCTATTATTTCTGTTCCTTGTTTGGTGGAATTCAAGTCTTATAAGCAGATGCCTGGTGCCAATTCTTAATATTTGACGTTTGTTTTTCATGAGTATTTCAGAGTATAACTTTCAGGGTTTACTTTCTCTGAGCATTCCTGTTAGTAAAACCTGGATTTATTCCTGAAGAGTACACACAAAGAGGTTGTGAAAATGGCAAAAGCAAATTAGAATAATGTTAAAAAAGTGCTTTGTAATAAATATTAGAAGAGGTCTAATGAGTTATTCCACTTTCCAACAAAAGCTAACCTAAGTGTCAGAACTGAGTGAACTATTCATTATGATTACCATTAATTATGAATTTAGACCCCTTTTTGGCTATTGAAACGTTAATGAGTTAATCCCGATTTCTGCAAGTGTATTGGTTATTCATAATTATTCACCAAGAAGTTTGACAAATAATTTTTAGCCCATTGGCTATTTGCAAACCAAATAGTTGTTATTCATTACTTGTGTTTAGTCACCCAAAAGTCGTAAAGCATTGTCGCCCAATCAGAGAGCAGAAACAAAGTTTATAAAGCGAATAAGATGTCATAGATAACAATGATATTTAAAATACATTTTTTGGAGAAATCATTCATGCCAGTTCAGTGATTTTCAGGTTAATCATCATTTAACAAATGCCGGGTAGTCACCCAAATATTAAATAACTGAAGCATGTACTTACCTGGTCTGACTTTGGCCTGTCCACTGCCTCAGTTTCTGTCAATATGCTGCCTCAGTTTTATGATCACCTACTAGCTTCCAGTGCTTTTAAATCACTGAGGTAACTTAGTCCTGCAGCTAAGTCAAAAAAAGCTCACCACTTGCAGAGATAATCAGAGTCCAAAGACGAAACAAAACCAAAGTCTTCATAGAATCATAGAATATCAGGGTTGGAAGGGATCTCAGGAGGTCATCTAGTCCAACCCCCTGCTCAAAGCAGGACCAATCCCCAACTAAATCATCCCAGCCAGGGCTTTGTCAAGCCTGACCTTAAAAACCTCTAAGGAAGGAGATTCCACCACCTCCCTAGGTAACCCATTCCAGTGCTTCACCAACCTCCAAGTGAAAAAGTTTTTCCTAATATCCAACCTAAACCTCCCCCACAGCCCCACTGCAACTTGAAACCATTACTCCTTGTTCTGTCATCTGCTACCACTGAGAACAGCCCATATTCCAGCCCATATTCTTGTTGGGCATAACCTTTCCTCTCAGGGTCTTTCCTCTCCACCTTAGCCATTCTCATGTCCTCAGCTTCCAGCTCTCCTGGGCTTCAATTAGTCCCTTCTTCCCTTGGTGACATGCTCCCCATTATGTTGCCTTTGTTTTCATTCCATCCATTTGGAAAAGTGGACTAAGCCAGGCTGAGCCCCAAGGCCCATAAAGGGCAGCTCACCCTGTGACAATCACCAGAGACATGAATCACAGTGAGCTAAACTTGGCATTTTTATTCACAAAAATATTTGTGGATCAGAGATTATTTTGTTTCAACAGTTTTAGTATCAATTTTAAAACTTATCTTTTACCATATTCCCCATATGCCCATAAATAAATGAATGGCCATGGCTGTGTTTGGTACCGAAGACTGAGTTTAATTATTGCTTTGTGCTATGAAAAACATTCATATTTTTGGTGAGATATAACCATGCATGGTGCTAAAATTCATCCTCCATAATGCATAGTTTAACCCCCTGCAGCAGCCAGATAACATTTTTGAAGCAATTGAGGTACTAAGGGGGTGGCAGTATATTATGAAGTCATTTATATTTTGTCAGATTGTTAACAAAATTTATGTTATCTGCACCATGCAACAGGACTGTCTCAGCAGAATCTATAATAACTTCTTACTATGCACGCTAAATTGTTGGTGCATTTGGCAAAGAGAGAAAAGGAAACAGAGAATGATATTACTTACCCCCTTCAGACAGGATACATGAATTGGAAACAAATTGGCTCTAACCCTCTTTATGCTGTAGTTTAATTAAATTCACACTACATTGCCAGCCCATCAAACACTTGCATTACCACAGACCTTTAAATATTGTATTTACTAAATTCTTGACGTCAGAACAGAATACAGGGTACATGCAATTCCGGCTACCAAAAACACATTAGATTATGCTTTCTTATAAATCCTGCACATGCAGCTTATATAAATAACGTCATCACAAGAATGATTGGTTACAATGATTCCATTCTTACCTATCTTTTTAGTCTGAACACTGAAAGACACTATGTGCCCTCAATTTCTGTTGCCTTCAGCTGGAGTTCAAGGTACTCAGCACCATGCAGGATCAGGCCCTCTATTGGGAATAACACATATAAGGTATGCCATATTAGACCTCTTAAACCTAAATACTGCTGCCCCAGTCAGGATTTAACCCTTTTTGAAACTAAAAATGTAGCCTCCCCCTGCACTTGAAGGGCACAGGCATGCTAAGTGCTGAGCACTCTCCCCTCTAACCTGAAAAGCATGTGCAGTACTTTAAGTAGATGAGCACTCCTATCGAGGTCACTGGCACTACACACATGCTTAAAGTGCTCTGTTAAATAAGGGCCAGAGTGCTCCCTCTTTGCAGGATCAAGCTCAAAAGCAGGAAGTTAAACACCTGCTCTGCTTTGGGTTTCCTAATTTAACAGAATGGCAACAACCAAACAGGTAAACACAGTGTCCAAGTAAAGCTAAGAGAAGGGAGCTAAGAGAGGTTCAGTAAAACACTCTGCAATTCTATGTATAGCACCAATATCCGCCATCAGGTTATCAGTAGGGGATTGAACACAGGCTCTAAGAGACATAAGCCTCAAGTGCTTGAGCTAAATCATCTTCATTAGCTTACATGCAGTAGCAGACTCATAAACCTCTGTCCATGGTCTAGACACAGACTGTCCCAGCTAGGGAAAATCTGTCTGAGTTTCAGAGGGCCACACCTGTTCAACTCCACATATGGACTATTGCTTGTAATGCAGCACCCTTGGACAGGTCATCTGAAAGAAAGGAACACAGACTCTGGATCTAAAAGCACAAGCCGCTATTACCTGCATTGACCAGGTCCATTAGCTTGAATGCAGTACCAGATACTTAAACCTCTATACATTATCCAGCCAAGAGAGATGGACAAAGGGACATTGTTAGTGTGGGTTACTGCTGCATGGCTTACACTGTAAAACCTTGGCCCCTTTTACAGGGATAAGAACACAGATTTCTTTACTCCCTTCACTGTGGGAAATGAGATGAGGAGGCAAACCCCATGGACCTCAGGGAGATAACTCAAAGCGCACAGACGGACTGTCCTCTCCTCACTGCCCTCTTGGCTCTCCCTCTATCCCTACTGGCATGTTTGTAATTCTCTAAATTATCTCATGCCCACATCTAAGCCTTACACACACGCAGAATTAGATTTTAACAACAGTAGTGTATTTCCACCAGGATAGATTAGTCACGTGCTGGTGGAGCTACTGCTTCTTGGCCCTACCACCTCACAGCCCAATCAGAGCCCAGACTACACATGAGATTCTGGCACAGGAGATTCTGTGGAATTGGGCAGGAGTGGGGCAAAGTATGCTGAAGAACCGCTGTTCCTCCTTTCTGTACCTCCCCCACCTGATTTCTCCTGGCTTATGGTGTCGTCTGCATTTCCATCAGCATAAGTGGAGGGCACCAGACATCCCTAAGCAAGCACTTACAAATTGTAGGTGTATAAATGTACTTATTGAAAATAAACATTTTCAAAGGTTCCTTAATTCTATGACTCCAAGATGATGCCATCAAACTATGCTGGTGGAACCATCCAGATCTGTCACAGCGGTGGACTGACTGAGCCAAGAATTACATCTCACCTTCTAAATGAGAGGAAGTAAGAGGGAAACATGACACAGGCGATAAGAAAGAAATTACTGCATTCTGTGCATGTGAAGACTGCCTGCCACCCCCCAAAAGTGAAAGATTATCTCATGACAATAGCAGCCATGAATATTGATTGATTTCAGTAGTCAGAGCTTTTTCACCAGAAACTCAGTCGCAAGTTCAAGACTAACTGAAGCTATTTGGTTACTTGACCCCAGTTGGGCTGTTAATTACAAACCCTTTGCAGAGCAGATTAAGCTTACAATGAACTTTGTTTTAATTATAATACTGACTTTCACTATGCTAAAGGTAATATCAATGTTACTGAAATAACTCCTAGCAATTATTTCATATGATCATTTAAAAATGTTAGCAAACAACATAGTATAAGTTCCAAAGTCATATTATGGCATTTTCATATATGCCCTTTATTCAAAGAAGTTTATGTTCAGTAAAAGGATTTTTGTGCCAAGATAGAACTAGAGATAGCAATTAAGTAGCTAACTATATCATTTGCTGGTATCATATTACTCTTAGTAAATATTTAAAAATGATTGTGGCAATTGCTTATTAGTTCTATAAATATCGTTGATTTTTAGACTGATCTAATTCACTTGATAAAATGCTTGATTTGAATTATTCAGTTGCTAAATGAGCCCCATGAGTAACATAATGTCAAAAAGGAATGAAAAATCTGTTTTTAGATTATGGTCAAGCTTCTTTCTAGCCCCACTCTGGGACTAGAACTATGTATTTCTACACATGAGTTTACAGTGCTTGACCCTAAGGTCCCAGTCCTTTTTAAGACTGTAAGTGTTTCTAAGCACTTGTCTCAGTTCCTTGCATTGATGTAGTTGTATCAGAGTTTCCTAGACATTTTTACATGCTGAGGAATACCAGTGGGAGATCCTTCTTCTTTTCTCCTGCACAAGGCAGTAGAAACTTTCAAAGAGACATTCTTCAAA
Organism: Terrapene triunguis; assembly: GCF_002925995.2. Lineage (NCBI taxonomy): Eukaryota > Metazoa > Chordata > Testudines > Emydidae > Terrapene > Terrapene triunguis. The sequence continues at coordinate 34,197,419 of NW_020664435.1, forward strand.
ATCCCATCCCCAAGCAACAGCACTTGAAAATGCAGTATAAATCCCTGCTCAAGTTCTTTAATTCTTGCTCTCTCCTTTGTTTGTAAAGAAAGCGTAGGCAACTTTTCCAAGTGGGAGAAATACATGAGAAAGTTCTTTTTTGAATAAGGCCTCATCTTCACTAGCGAGTTTTATTGCTTTAACTATGGCTGTATGGTTAAAGTAGTGCAATTCCCCCCGCAGCGTGGATGCAGTTATATTGGTAAAAAGGTGCTTTAAACCTTTATCTCTATTTCCCTACAGGAGGGGAGATAACTCATACTAGTATAAAGGTGCTTTATACCTCTATAGCATACACACTACGGGTTGTATCAGTCTAACTATATTGGTAGAGTCACACTCCTGAACTGCATAGTTCGACTGATACAACTTCCTAATGTAGATCAGTCCTAATTCACTCTAGTACATACAGAAAAATCTTGAGGGCTTGTGCTATTGAATCTCCTCTGGTAGAGCAGCTGCAGGTGCCAGAAAAGCATTGCCACGTTGGCACAAAGTGACACTGATAGGTGGATGTGAACTGACACTCTGGAGTCACAGTCATCAGCTGTGAGGAGCTCATGCTTGGCACAGCTTAGGTGGGGAGGCGTAATGCTGGCTAGAGTTCCCTTCGCCTCCCTTGATTCTGGGCCAGCCAGGGGACCAAAGAGGCCCTGGTGAAAGTTAGAGCAGCCACAATGTTTCTTTGACTTGCAGGGTATGTCTTCACTGCAGAATTGACCTGGGTCCAATCACCTGGGTCTGGGAATCCAGGTTAGCTTAGCCTGAATGTGAGCAAGCCACACTAGAGTCATACCCTGTAGCTATATCCACATTGGTGTTGTACCACCCAGGTGGGGCAGTAGGACTTTAGGGGGCATATCCCATGGTTCATAGATTCATAGATTCTAGGGCTGGAAGGGACCTCGAGAGGTCATCAAGTCCAGTCCCCTGCTCTCGTGGCAGGACCAAATACTGTCTAGACCATCCCTGATAGACATTTATCTAACCTACTCTTAAATATCTCCAGAGATGGAGATTCCACAACCTCCCTAGGCAATTTATTCCAGTGTTTAACCACCCTGACAGTTAGGAACTTTTTTCTAATGTTCAACCTAAACCTCCCTTGCTGCAGTTTAAGCCCATTGCTTCTTGTTCTATCCTTAGAGGCTAAGATGAACAAGTTTTCTCCCTCCTCGTTATGACACCCTTTTAGATACCTGAAAACTGCTATCATGTCCCCTCTCAGTCTTCTCTTTTCCAAACTAAACAAACCCAATTCTTTCAGCCTTCCTTCATAAGTCATGTTCTCTAGACCTTTACTCATTCTTGTTGCTCTTCTCTGGACCCTCTCCAATTTCTCCACATCTTTCTTGAAATGAGGTGCCCAGAACTGGACACAATACTCCAGTTGCGGCCTAACCAGCGCAGAGTAGAGTGGAAGAATGACTTCTCGTGTCTTGCTCACAACACACCTGTTAATGCATCCCAGAATCATGTTTGCTTTTTTTGCAACAGCATCACACTGTTGACTCATATTTAGCTTGTGGTCCACTATAATCCCTAGATCCCTTTCTGCCATACTCCTTCCTAGACAGTCTCTTCCCATTCTGTATGTGTAAAACTGATTGTTCCTTCCTAAATGGAGCACTTTGCATTTGTCTTTATTAAACTTCATACTGTTTACCTCAGACCATTTCTCCAATTTGTCCAGATCATTTTGAATTATGATTCTTAGCTCTTTACTAAGCTGTGCCACTCTGTTAATTGTTTTGGAGTGTCCAGTATCTGCCCTTTCTGGGCCCCCACAGAAATGTTTTTAGCCTGCCATCTCAGTGAAAAGCACTTCTAGCTCAACATGCTCCAGATTGCTGATTGTCTCATTTACTTCTTACTGCAAGAAAACGTTGCTGGCATATATGGACTATCCTGAAAGTCAAACCAATATCCCAAATAAAATAATGGAGCAAATAGTGAGAGAAGAAAAAAAAATCACCAAAAATCCAGAAGATAATGAAACCATGATCAATACACAGCATGGAAGGATAAGAACAGATCTTACCAAACAAGCTTAGAGGCTTTGCTGGTGCAGCTTATAACACAACCTCAAAATTAGTAGAGAAACGAAAAGCAGTGCATGGATTTAGGCTTGTCAGAATTTGATTTTTTAAATATAATTTTGACAGATATCAATATTTATTTTTAAGGATTTTGATCAATTTACATTTTCACAGTTGCACAAAATTATGGGTTTTAAAGCATTTTTTTCCCCAATTTTTATCTATTTCAATTTTCCCAGTAGTGGGAAATTATGGGAGGCTCACACAATTATTTAGTGACAACAGACATTGAAATACATAAAGTTAAACCTTTATAATGTTAGAACACCAATTGTCAACATCACATGTCAAAATATACAAAGTAAGTATCCTTAAATCAAACTCTAATAAGTTCTCAAGCAGAATTTTTCTTACTTTGCCTATCTGTACATTTCAATTATTATCGATGGAAGTTTTTCGTCAGTTTGTGTGTGCAATGAAACCGATGTTTATCAACATTTACCAATAAATATCTAATCCTTCCAAACCAGAATATATTTGAATATAAATAAGGCATTTGACACAGTGACTAATGAAATCTTGCTCATGAAATTAGTTCGGACTTGGATATGAAGTGTGTCACATGGATTACAGACTGAAGGACTGTAAATAAATGTTTAGTCCCACACAAAAAAACTTTGTGAAGATGGAATTAAAGCAGACAAAGTGTCAATAATTTAAAGGGAAAAATTAAGTGTTGCAGTTTTAAAAATGGAACTGATAAAAGCTAGGAAATATTATGTTAACGTTAAAATTAAAAAAAAAAGGTTTGATTGTAAGGAAATTCACATTTAAGGAATCCTGAACCAATGTAACGTTCCTGTATACCCACTACCCTGCACACTCCACGCACCTTTTATGAATAGTATGGAATCTGTGACAAGTACCTTGTATGACAGCTAGTTACTCTAACAATTTATACCTTGGAAATTCAGCCAGTAATCTTAGAATCATTAAGACCCCAATTCAGCAAAGCATGTGCTTAAATTCCATTGACTTCAATCAGAATGACTGCTTGTTACATCTACTTTGCTGTGAAAATGACTACACAAGGTGCAGGGTAACAGAATGAGACCCCAGGGCCCTATGTATACAAAGCCCTTTGAAATCAATTGGAATTTCTTTACTGTCATCAGTGGGCTTTGGATCAAGTTCCATATTATTCATAAGTCTTCATGCTTTTGGTGTTTTAGGCAATCACAGTTTGTGGAAGAAAATGTAATATGAAACATGGATTAATATATTTAAATTAGTGACTGAAAGCACAGGAAATCTAGAGCATCAGAAATTCTATATTTTTTTAAAAAGGAGGGTGCTATCTTCTATCAACTGGGAAGTCTTAGGGAAAGATTTTATACAAATATTATTTGAAAACAGAAAGAAAAATTATTTCAGAAAAGAAAGAGCTAGGCTGTAATTCTCTAATATCGGGGAACTGAATTATCAGTTACTAGCACACTAGGATATTTTGAAGTAAATTATAACTCATAATGAGCTGTATTTTTTTTTTCAAAATAGACAATGGGTGTTTTCTTGCATCTGAATTCATACAAGAACACTAAGAGCCCTGGCCTCCATATCCATTTAATCAGTCATCGGGCTGCTGCTGTCTTCTTTAGACCACTGGAGACTGGGGAATCCCAGTTTGAATTCTTTGTTCTTCAAAACACTATATCATAGCAGTGAGTTCTCTTATCTATATTTAATGGAATAGCTCCCCAAATCCCAGGGTGACTATACATGTATACAGATCCCTCAGTATTACAGATTGGCTGGTAAAAAGGGTATTCTTAGAGGGTCAGGGTTACAGATATCAAACAGCACAAAAGAAAAGCAAAGAAAGAACACAATAGAAAAAGAGTAGGAAAAGGGAGTGATCACATATCTCTGTAAGCCAATCCATTCACATACCTATAGCACCATCTTACCGTTTTCCATAGTAATTTATAACATATGCTTTGGCTTATCAGGCATAATTTTTTTAAACATGGTATTTTGAATGCAATAACATGTGCCCATCTTGTATGTATATTGCATTTCTTATTCATTATAGAATAAGGTGACTGAGAGCAACTCTACAGGCTGAGCTCATGCCTCATTTAAACATCACAATCTTCACAGATGAACAAGGTGTTAGACTCCAAAGTGGGAGGGGGGGACACTCTGCAGTCATCCACTAACCAGCAAGAATTATGCCATTCCTGAAGCAACTAAGGTGACAAGGATATACTATTTTACTCACTGACATGTTATTAGGGTGAATCAGTCATGTGCCCCTCTAACTGCTTCTTCCACAGCAATAAAAAATTGACTGGAATTGTTGCATTAACAGTTGGGTTCAATTGTCTTAGGTACCGAAGCTTGCATAAAACTTTTGTTTATCTGTGTCGATAGATATTAGTCCCATGCATCCTATCTCTATAGCAATCAACTTACTACCAGAAACTACAACACATTGCACAGGAAGTCTTTTTTTTTTATAGTTGTCAGATTATAGGCGAATTAATGCTGGGTCAAATTCTTGAAGCAGGATACCCATTTCTCTAAAGGCGCCACCCATTACAATCTTTCTCACATGTGCATATGGCATCTGAAGAGCAACATTCTATAGATACAATTGTAGGTCCATACGCCATTTTGAGGTCTCTCTGTGACATTGTGGATATCATCCATTTCACCATTGAGGTCAGGTCAGAATTGAAAACCTGCTACTGCTATGACCATAAATGGTACAACCTGTACTGGTCAATGCCAAGTGCTGGTCAGTGGTTAATTAACTCAGAAATCTCAGGAAGTGCCAATGACTTCATGCTGATGAGCGCCTGAGGAGGGTAGTGGAACCCTTGATGGAGGAAATGCCATCAAAAGGCGGAGGAGCAAATTCACTCAGTGTTTTTGCCAACAACATCCACACAGGACAGATTGGGCCCTTCCACTATGTTTGATAACCAATCTAGGAGTGGAGCCCTGAAAGGCAGGCAGATGGAAGATCTCCTCTGCATTGGCAACTCCTGCAGCATAGCTAGTTCCAAATGTATCAACTCCCATCCTTCCTTTGGTCCAAACCAGAGGGGGAGGCTGACAATGCAGTGCCTCCATATCAACTGCCCAGGCTATTGCAGCCACATCACATGGAGAGGACACTCCATCCTTGCTGGCAACATGGACACAACACAGAAGGTGGCAGTTATGGGTTATAAGCTCTGACTTGATTGGAGTAGAGACACTGTGACACTGACCACTCCTTGATTATTAGCAAAGTGAAGATTACAGCCAAGAAACTACATAGAGCAAAACCTAGGAGCAAGCCCAAAATCAATGCTATTAACACCAAAAACCAGAGGAAATGCCAAGAGTTTGTGAAGGCTTTTGAAGTTAGCATGCATGGGAAGTCATTACCAGAGAAGGCAGAGGAATTTTGGGAAGATTTAAGAACAACAATCCATGAAACAGCTTTAGCTACATTTGCGGGAAAGAGACCATCAAAAAAGGACTGGTTTGAAAAAAATGAAGCGAAACTATTACCTCTCATCAACATTAAGAACACAGCCTATCTGGAACACAACAAGAAGCCAACAGAGAGCACCAAAGTGAGACTACGACATACAAAATCTGAGGTGTAGCAAGTAAGCAGATGCTGTGCAAATCATTACTGGATGAAGCTCTGTGAAGAGCTACAGACAGCCTCCGACACAGGAAATCTCAAAGTCATGTATGATGGCCTGAAGAAAGCTCTGGGTCCCACTGTCAACAAGGTTGCCCCTCTCAAATCGCACAGCAGTGAAATAGAATCATAGAATCATAGAATATCAGGGTTGGAAGGGATCTCAGGAGGTCATCTAGTCCAACCCCCTGCTCAAAGCAGAACCAATCCCCAACTAAATCATCCCAGCCAGGGCTTTGTCAAGCCTGACTTTAAAAACCTCTAAGGAAGGAGATTCCACCACCTCCCTAGGTAACCCATTCCAGTGCTTCACCACCCTCCTAGTGAAAAAGTTTTTCCTAATATCAAACCTAAACTTCCCCAACTGCAACTTGAGACTATTACTCCTTGTCCTGTCATCTGGTACCACTGACAACAGTCTAGATCCATTCTCTTTGGAACCTCCTTTCAGGTAGTTGAAAGCAGCTATCAAATTCCCCCTCATTCTTCTCTTCTGCAGACTAAATAAAAGACGGTTACTCACCGTTGTAACTGTTGTTCTTCGAGATGTGTTGCTCATATCCATTCCAGTTAGGTGTGTGCGCGCCGCATGCACGATCGTCGGAAGATTTTTACCCTAGCAACACCCGGTGGGTCGGCTGTGGAGCCCCCTAGAGTGGCGCCGTTATGGCGCTGGATATATACCCCAGCCGACCCAGCGCCCCCTCAGTTCCTTCTTGCCGGCTACTCCGACAGTGGGGAAGGGGGGCGGGTTTGGAATGGATATGAGCAACACATCTCGAAGAACAACAGTTACAACGATGAGTAACCGTCTTTTCTTCTTCGAGTGCTTGCTCATATCCATTCCAGTTAGGTGACTCCCAAGCCCCACCTAGGTGGCGGGGTCGGAGTGAGACATTGCTGTGTGCAGAACCGCTGACCCGAAAGCAGCATCGTCTCTGGATTGTTGCACCAGCGCATAGTGAGTAGCAAATGTGTGGACCGATGACCACACTGCAGCTCTACAAATGTCCTGGATCGGTACTTGAGCCAGGAAGGCAGTCGAGGAGGCCTGGGCCCTCGTGGAATGAGCAGTGAGGTGTGGCTTTGGTACACCGGCCAGGTCGTAGCAAGCACGAATGCAGGACGTAATCCAAGAGGACAGGCACTGTGAAGAGACCGGTGATCCTTTCATCCGGTCGGCCACCGCAACGAAGAGTTGCGTCATTTTCCTAAATGGCTTTGTCCGGTCAATATAGAAAGCCAGGGCCCTGCGAACGTCCAAAGAATGTAAACGCTGGTCTTGACGAGTAGCGTGCGGTTTCGGATGGAAGACCGGGAGAAATATATCTTGGTTTACGTGGAAAGGTGATACCACCTTCGGAAGAAAGGCAGGATGGGGGCGAAGCTGCACCTTGTCCTTGTGGAACACCGTATAAGGGGGCTCGGATGTCAGCGCCCTGAGTTCCGAGACGCGTCGTGCTGAGGTGATGGCTACGAGGAAGGCTGTCTTCCAGGATAAGTACAGGAGTGAGCAGGTTGCCAATGGTTCAAACGGAGGCCCTGTGAGCCTGGAGAGGACGAGGTTGAGGTTCCACGTCGGAACCGGTTGTCGTTGCTGTGGGTACAGCCGGTCTAAGCCCTTGAGGAATCTAACGACCATCGGGTTAGAGAAGACCGAGGACATGAGTTCTCCTGGGTGGAAAGCGGAAATAGCGGCGAGGTGAACCTTGATTGAGGATGTCGCCAAGCCTTGCTGTCTTAGGGACAGGAGGTACTCCAGTATCAAGGGGATAGGAGCCTGCGAGGGAGACGTAGCTCGTTGCTCACACCAACAGGAGAACCTCTTCCACTTGGCTAAATAAGTGGTCCGCGTAGAGGGCTTTCTACTTCCCAGCAGGACCTGTTGGACGGCCTGCGAACATTGCCGCTCTGAGCGACTCAACCATGAAGCATCCACGCCGTGAGGTGGAGCGACTGCAGGTCAGGGTGATACAGCCGGCCGTGGTCCTGAGAGATGAGATCCGGACTCAAGGGGAGCGTGATCGGTCTCTGTACTGACAGTTCCAGCAGTGTGGTGTACCAGTGTTGTCTCGGCCAAGCGGGAGCGACTAGAATTACCCGTGCATGGTCCCTGCGGATCTTGAGCAGCACCCTGTGGACCAGCGGGAATGGAGGAAAGGCGTAGAACAGATGGTCTTTCCATGCCATGAGGAAGGCGTCTGACCGAGAGCCCGGGGCTCGCCCGTGTAGGGAGCAGAATGCCTGGCACTTCCTGTTGGCCCGAGATGCGAACAGGTCGATCTGGGGAAACCCCCACCTTTGGAAGACGGAATAGATGATGTCCGGGCGAATCGACCACTCGTGCGTCTGGAAGGACCTGCTGAGACGGTCCGCCAGCGTATTCTGGACTCCAGGCAGGAATGACGCCGTGAGATGAATCGAGTGGGCGATGCAGAAGTCCCACAGGCGAATGGCCTCTTGGCATAGGGGAGATGAGCGAGCTCCACCTTGCTTGTTGATGTAAAACATGGCCGTGGTGTTGTCGGTGAGAATCAGCACGCAACGGCCCTGTAGGAAGTTGAGGAAAGCCTGACAAGCCAGGCGCACCGCCATCAGCTCTCGGACGTTGATGTGCAGGGCTAGTTGGGACGCGGACCACAGGCCTTGGGTATGGTGCTCCCCCAGGTGAGCGCCCCAGCCTAGAGATGAAGCGTCCGTAACTAGGTGGAGGGAGGGCTGTGGGGCGTGAAAGGGCACTCCTGCACAGACCGCTGCGCGATCCGTCCACCAGGCGAGAGAGGCCAAGACCGAGGCCGGAACCGTGGCCACCATGTTCAGGTCGTCTCGATGAGGACGGTAGACCGATGACACCCAAGCCTGCAGTGGGCGAAGTCGCAGTCTGGCGTGCCTGGTTACGTATGTACACGAGGCCATGTGGCCCAAAAGGACAAGGCACGTTCTTATGGTGGTAATTGGAAAGGCCCTGAGACTTTGAATGACGCTTGAGATGGTATGGAATCGGCTGTCTGGCAGTATGGCTCGGGCACGTCTGGAGTCCAGGATTGCTCCAATGAACTCTATCCTCTGAGTTGGTACTAGAGTGGACTTCTCTCTGTTGAGTAGAATGCCCAGCTCGTGGAAAGTGTTTGTCACTATGCGGACATGAGCCTGCACTTGGTCTCTGGTGCGGCCGCGTACCAGCCAGTCGTCCAAGTACGGGAACAGCTGTATCCCTTGTCGACGAAGGAAGGCCGCGACGACTGCCAGGCACTTTGTGAACACCCTGGGAGCCGAGGACAAGCCGAAGGGAAGGACTGCGAATTGGTAGTGCACCCTGTTTACCACAAATCGCAGGAAACGTCTGTGGGGCGGATAAATTGCTATGTGGAAATAAGCGTCCTTCATGTCGAGGGCGGCGAACCAGTCTCCAGGATCCAGTGAAGGGATGATGGTCCCCAATGACACCATGCGGAACTTCAACTTTACTATGAATTTGTTGAGTCCGCGCAAGTCTAAGATGGGCCGTAGACCCCCTTTTGACTTGGGTATCAGGAAGTAGTGGGAGTAAAACCCCCTGCCCCTTAGCTCCGATGGAACCTCCTCTATGGCCCCCATAGCGAGGAGCCCAAAAACCTCCTGTGTAAGGAGTTGCTCGTGAGAAGGGTCCCTGAAGAGGGACGGGGAGGGGGAGTGGGAGGGGGGGGCGAGGAAAATTGGAGGGCGTATCCCCTCTCCACCGTGCGAAGGACCCAACGGTCCGAGGTTATACGGGACCAAGCACGGTGGAAGCGGGAGAGGCGATCCCGGAAGGGGGGAGTTGGATCCTGGGTACCGGTCGTGGTGCCGTCCTCGACCGCACCTTCAAAAGGTTTGCCTAGGCCCTGAAGGTGGTCTAGGCTGGCCCTGGTTCTGACCGGGTTGAGGGCCGGTCGACCTTCGCCTACCACCTCGACCCCGCCTCCTAGCAAAGTCCTGTCTTGGACGAGGCGGGGGAGGGTAGAACCGCTGAGGCTGGGGCCTGAAGGGTCTGCGCTGCGGCCCTGGGACATGCATCCCCAGGGAGCGCATCATTGTCCGAGAGTCTTTAAGATTTTGGAGCCTCGAGTCTGTTTTCTCCGAAAAGAGGCCCTGGCCCTCAAACGGTAGATCCTGCAGGGTCTGCTGCAGTTCAGGTGGCAAGCCTGACACCTGGAGCCAGGAGATTCGGCGCATTGCTATCCCCGACGCCAGGGTCCTAGCGGCTGAGTCCGCTATATCAAGGGACGCCTGCAGAGAGGTGCATGCCACCCGCTTGCCCTCCTCTACCAAGGCCCCGAACTCTTCCCTCGATTCCTGGGGAACCAGCTCTCTAAATTTCCCCATCGAGGACCACATATTAAATCCATAGCGGCTCAGGAGCGCCTGCTGGTTCGCTGCCCGCAGTTGCAGTCCGCCAGCCGAATAGACCTTGCGTCCGAACAAATCGAAGCGCTTAGCGTCCTTCGATTTGGGCGCAGCGGCCTGCTGGCCATGGCGCTCCCGTGCATTGACTGATGAAACCACCAGTGAGCACGGTTGGGGGTGAGTGTACAAGTACTCATGTTCCTTGGAGGGCACAAAGTACTTCCTCTCAACCCCTCTGGCCGTGGGAGGAATAGAGGCCGGGGTCTGCCAGATGGTGGTGGCGTTCGCCTGGATCGTGCGGATCAGCGGTAATGCCACCCTGGATGGAGCATCCGCTGAAATGATCTGCACGATGGGATCATGGACCTCCGCAATCTCCTCCACCTGGAGGTCCATATTGCGAGCCATGCGGCGCAGCAGGTCCTGGTGGGCCCGAAGGTCTATGGGAGGCGGCCCAATGGCGGATGTGCCCGCTACGGCCTCATCAGGCGAGGACGAGGAGGATGCCTCCGGTGGCAAGGGGTCCAATGGTTGGTCCTGCTCCAGGTGTTCCTGGAGTTGGGCATCGCCTGCCCCCAGGTCCAGGGCCTCTGCTGGTGCGGGCGCTGGCGCCTCCACGTCCCTTGGAGGAGGGCGGGAGATGGTGGACTCTGGGGCCCTAGGCTCCGACCGGCCCGAGCGGGAGGCAGATAGCGGAGCTCCTTGTGCCTGATGGTAGGCCCAAGGAGTCCAGAAGGACCAATGCGCAGGCCCTTGCATAGGGTCGTCGGTCTCCTGCAGGTGGCCGGCCTCCACTGCCTCAGATGATCGCGACGCCGATCTCGACGGCCACGGCGGTGCCGAACCCGACGCCGTCGGTACCGGATGGTACGGTGCCGATCGGTGCCGGTCGTAAGGCGATCTGCCCCTGTGCGGTGCCGGAGAGCGGTGCCGGGATCTGGAGCGGTGCCGGTAGTCCCTCCGGTGCCGGGATCCCGACCTGGAACGGGACGACGATCTGGAGGAGGCGTGGTACCGGGAGCGGCCTCTCGAGCCCGAGTGGCGCTCATACTGGTGCCGGGAGCTGCGTCTCGAGCCCGATCGGTGCCGGTCGTCTCGACGGTGCCGGGATGTTGAACGGCGCCGCGAAGAGGATCTGGGCCGCGAGTACGACCGGTGCCGAGGTGATATTCGGCGCCGGGACTCAGAGCGGCGTCGGGACCTACTCCGGGATCTGGAGCGGTGCCGTGAGACTCGTGCTGGCAACGGTGGGCGCACCAGGGCAGGTTTTCCCTTGGACTGCAGGACGCGTGGAGCCACCGGTGCCGGGAGTTGTGACGGCGCCGGCTCCGTGAGGGCGATCAAGTCTCTCGCCGTAGCGAAGGTCTCCGGGGTGGAAGGGAGACAAGGTTCCACCACCAGCCTTGGTGGTGAAACAGTCCGCACCGGACTCAACGGCCTCGGTGCCGGAGTCGACGGTGTGGCCGCCTGTCTTTGGCGGTCCAACTGCGGACGCGGCTCTACCCCCGGCACCGGGGGAGCCGGTATCTTCGCGGCAGCAACGTCCCGCGCCTTGCCGGCCTTCTTATGGCCCGGAGAAAGGGATCGGCGCCGAGGTTCTTTAGGCGGGCGCGGTGCCGACGTCGGTCGGTGCCGAGCAGTCTTTTCCGCCGCACCGGTTGGGCCCGCCGGGGCGCTGCGCACCGAAGCGCTCGGTGCCGGGACAGGGCGCGCCGAGGGAGGATCCGGACTCAGAGCCGCCTCCATCAGGAGCTGACGGAGTCTAAAGTCCCGCTCCTTTCTTGTCCTTGGCTTGAAGGCCTTGCAAATAGGGCACTTATCTGCTGGATGAGCCTCTCCAAGGCACTTCAAGCAAGAACTATGCGGGTCGCTGGTTGGCATATGCTTCCCGCAGGACGCGCACGGCTTAAAGCCAGGAGCCTTGGGCATGGGCCTGGCTGTGCGCCGGGGGGAAAAGGGGAAAAACACCCCCTAAACCCCCGATAACAATATACAACTATATATATACACTATACACTAACTAACTAACTAACTTGAACAACTATCTATATAACTAACTATAACAAGAGCAATGAAAAGCTAGGGAGTGTGGAGATCAGCTAAGCCGCGCTCCACAGTTCCAACGACCGTCAGGGGCGGTAAGAAGGAACTGAGGGGGCGCTGGGTCGGCTGGGGTATATATCCAGCGCCATAACAGCGCCACTCTAGGGGGCTCCACAGCCGACCCACCGGGTGTTGCTAGGGTAAAAATCTTCCGACGATCGTGCACGCGGCGCGCACACACCTAACTGGAATGGATATGAGCAAGCACTCGAAGAAGAATCCCAGTTCCCTCAGCCTCTCCTCATAAATCATGTGCTCCAGCCCCCTAATAATTTTTGTTGCCCTCCGTTGGACTCTTTCCAATTTTTTCACATCCTTCTTGTAGTGTGGGGCCCAAAACTGGACACAGTACTCCAGATGAGGCCTCACCAATGCCAAAATCATTACAGGTAAAAGCAAGCAGTTGTCTCGTTGAACACTATTCAGAGTTATACGCAAAAGAAAGAAACATCACCAGCGAAACACCAAGTTGAACCAAATACCAACTCTACAGATCATACCAGACCTACATGTGGAGCCCACTGTAGAAGAGCTAAACAAGGCCATTGATTTGCTATCAAGTGGAAAGCATCCTGGAAAAGATGGCATCCCAGCAGAAATCCTCAAGTGCAAGAAAGACAGCCTATTACCATATCTTCATCAGCTGCTACTTAAATGCTGGAAAGAGGGTGAGGTACCACAAAAGATGTGTGATGCAAACATCATCACTTTGAATAAAAATAAAGGTGAAAAGGGCGACTGCAACAACTACAGGGGTATCTCACTACTAAGTGTAGCAGTAAAAGCTTTCACAAAAGTCATCTTAGTGCACCTACAACTGCTGGCGAATCATGTCTACCCTGAAACACAGTGCGGAAGATCAACTCCAAGAACAGTGCAGAGTGCAAAACCCACCATTGTACATGGCCCTTGTGGACCTAACCAAAGCATTTGATGCAGTCAGCAGAGCAGGTCTATTTGCAATACTAGAAAAGATGGGATGCCCACTGACCCTGTTAAGTCTTATATGTTCATTCCACAACAACATGAGAGCAACTGTCCAGTTTGACGGATCCACTTCGGACAGCTTTAAGATGAAAAGCAGAGTGAAGCAAGAATGTGTTCTTGCCCCTAGATTCTTTGGAATCTTCTTCTGAGTACTCTTGAACTATGCGTTTAAGGAACATAAGAACATAAGAATGGCCCTACTGGGTCAGACCAAAGGTCCATCTAGCCCAGGATCCTGTCTTCTGACAGTGGCCAGTGCCAGGTGCCCCAGAGGGAATGAACAGAACAGGTAATCATCAAGTGATCCATCCCCTGTCACTCATTCCCAGCTTCTGGCAAATAGAGGCAAGGGACACCATTCCTGCCCATCCTGGCTAATAGCCATTCATGGACCTATCCTCCGTGAATTTATCTAGTTCTTTTTTGAACCGTGTTATGGTCTTGGCCTTCACAACATTTTCTGGCAAGGAGTTCCACAGGTTGACTGTGCGTTGTATGAAGAAATACTTCCTTTTATTTATTTTAAACCTTCTGCATATTTAGTTCTTGTGTTATGAGAAGTAGTAAACAACACTTCCTTATCTACTTTCTCTACACCAGTCATGATTTTATAGACCTCAATCATATCTCCCTTTAGCTGTCTCTTTTCCAAGCTGAAAAGTCCCAGTCTTATTAATCTCTCCTCATATGGACATGAAAGATGGGGTGTATCTCCACACAAGATCGGATGGGAAACTCTTCAACCTGTCCCGAATTAAGTCAAAGACCAAAGTCAAAAAGGTGCTAATCAGGGAACTTCTATTCGCTGCTGCTGCTGCCCTCATAGCCCACTATGAAGATCTACTACAAGAACTCATGGACTGCCTTTCAAGTGCTGGTCTGGCATTTGCTCTCACCATCAGCATCAAGAAAACGGTTGTATTAGGACAGGGGGTTCCACAAGATCCTTCAATTACCTTACATGCAAACCAGCTAGAAGTTCAGAAGTCCAGTCCAGAAGTTCAGCAATTTAGGTTCTACAGTGACCACCAACCTTTCACTGGATGAAGAACTAAATGTTCACATTGGAAGGCTGCCACCACCTTTAGCAGACTAACTAAAAGAGCATGGAAGAACTCAAAGCTTACCATCAAGACCAAAATGCTAGGATACCTAGCTTGTATCCTCAGCACTCTCATGTATAGTGGGGAAACATGGACAACTTATGCTCATCAGGAGGAAAGCTTAATCAGTTTCCAGATACACTGTTTATGCCGCATACTCAACACCAAATGGCAAGATAAAGTCACCAATGCAAAGGTTCTTCAAAGGGCAAATTTACCAAGTGTGACAGCCCTGCTCAAGCAAAGACTACTGTGCTGGTTGGGCCATCTGAGTAGGTTGGAAGATGGATGCATACCCAAGGTCATGCTATATGGGGAGCTATCGGGGAACAACAGGACACCCAAGCTTCACTATAAAGACACATGCAAGCGAGATATGAAGGAATTTGGAATTAATTCTGACCAATGGAAAGTCTTGGCAAGTGATCATAACAACTGACGCCATCGTCTCCATCGTTGTATCAAAGTCCATGACAGAAACTGGCTCCTACAGCTTGAAGAGAAAAAAGCCCATAGGAAGCAAGCAGCTCCCAACCAAGATGCATACATTTGCAATAACTGCCAAAGATCATGCAAATCTCGGATTGGACAATTCAGTCACATGAGGCATTGCAAACCATCTACATCATAGGCTGCAATTCCTACCGTCTCTCGCAGATGAAAGGATGCCACCATTTCACCACTGAATCCATATTTGGGGCACTGCGTTATGATGTGTTTGCTTGTTTGGATGCTCTTGCCGCAGTCACACAAAAGGAAGTCTTTGATTTCCCACTTGTGCATCAGGTAGCTGCATCTTGCATGGTTTGTCCAGATGTGATTCAACGTGGACAAAAGTATGTGTGGAAGGGCAAAACTGAGCAGGTGGCTTATTGGGTCAGTGATAATGTGCTTAGTTGGAATGGTGGATGATGTCCAGACACCTTGCCGTTCCCAAAGATATGAGGTGGGCCATAGTGATTTTCTCAATTTCACCCATTGTTGGGGTATGTTGCCCATAACCTTCTTCATGGGAATTTCTGGGTAGTCTGCACATTTAAGTTCTTGTGCTGTGGCTCTATCTCGATGGCTAGCTGGAGGTTTGGTGTTTGCTAATACAGAAAATCACATTAAAGCCATTGATTTTAAAGTTTCCATAATGATTCACATGGTCTGATTCAACTGCCTATCCACAAGTTGGGTCTGACAGTTTCTTGTCCGTCCACATCAGTGCACAGTATCCTGCAACTGAGTACACCAGGACCAAGGCTGATGTTCATAGCACTGCAGCAGTTGATCCCCAACTTGTTCAAGCTAACTTTAGAATAATATCAAAGTGAGTCTTCATTTTGGAGGCGTCTTTCTTGAAGTGGTCATGAAAGGTGAGTGTGCAGTCAAGAATGACACCAAGGTATGTTGGCTTTACAACATTACAATGATGAACCTTTACTGCCTAACATAATTTTTCGATTATTATCTTTCATTTGTGTAGTACTGTGTATAGACGCAAAAATATTTTGGCTGTTTATTAGTTGTGGTCCCTTCCCCAAATGAAGAGAGAACAAATATAAAACACTGTCATTAAGTAGAGCTGTTACTACAAATACTATTGCCAAATTTTAGCTATAGTTTTGATATTTCACAATTTAGCCCCAATCTAGATTTTTCCAGTAAAAAAACATCTAAGCTTCTAGTCATTAAATAGTCCAAGCATTTCATAAGCCAGCTACACACAACACTATTTGATGCATCTTTGGTGGATCTTTGCAATGACAAGTAAAATAAATCAGGGTTTCTTGAAGCCAGCCAACACCCATTTTTAACCACCACTTTTTTTGTCCACATTAGATGCTAGTTGGTGTTTAATTATGCATTAATTAACACATTAACCAACATGTTTGCTAAAAACATACCTCAATTTCCTACTCTTAGGGCAGGTCTTCACTACCTGCCAGATCGGCGGGTAGAGATCTATCTATCGGGGATCGATTTATCGCGTCTCATCTAGACGCAGATAAATCAATCCCCGAACGCGCTCCCCGTCGACTCCGGAACTCCAGCTTGCGAGAGGCGGAAGCAGAGTCAACGGGGGAGTGGCAGCGGTCGACTTGCCGCCATCCTCACAACCAGGTAAGTCGACCTAAGATACACCGACTTTAGCTACGCTATTCACGTAGCTGAAGTTGCATATCTTAGGTCGACTCCCCTCCCGCCCAGTGTAGACCAGGGCTTAGTGAAGGCCTTAAAGGTCAAATACACAGCTTGCTTTATGATTGTTCATTCCCTAGAACGGGCTAAATGCCTCGAGAATGTAAAAGCCTTGAGAATCAAATGAAGCTTCCCATGTACCAGGCCATTGTTATCCCTGCTCCCTTGTACATTGCCAAAACCTCGGTCACGTACATTAGACACCTCAAGATTCTTGAACAATACCATCACTTGTGCCTCCACAAGATCTTCCTAATCAAGTAGGATGACCAACGCACCAACATCAAGCCAAAACCTCCAACACTGAAGCTATTATCATCCACCACCAACTCTGGTGGGCTAGTCATGTTCTTTGAATGCTAGAAAATAAACTCCTGAAGCAGGTCATATTCTCACAAATGAGCCACAGCCAATAGATGAGGGACGGGCAAAAGAAATGCTTTAAAGACACCCTCAAAGCCAACATGAAGTGCAATATTGACAAACTTATGGAAAACCCAAGCGCTCGACTGACCAAAACGGAAAATGAGCTTGTGGCAAGGATCCCAGTATTTTGAGATCCAATGGCGATAACAGAAAATGGAGAAATGGGAAAGGAGGAAAGAATGTACCGAGCCTGACTCAGCAATCCATATCTGCCCCTTCCATTGGGAAATGTCTGCCCCAATTTTGACAAGATCTGTGGATTCCAGATCGGTCTCATTAGCCACCTGCAGATCCATCGGTGATAACTGGCTATCATTTTATGGAAGACAATCACCGTCGAACTTCTAGGGATTACCGCCGATGTGTGTGTGTGTGTGTGTGTGTGTAGGGAGCAGGTTTCCTGGTCCTGCTTGCAGGTTGAGGGCTCTGTGGTAAACTGTTTGTCTGACTCGGGCTGGAAACAGCCAGTCTAAATTAAAGTGAGGTGAGTTGCACTTGGCTGACTTAAGGACCAGGCTGTTTTCTCCCTATGTTCTGGGGCTCTTGTGTGTTATCATTCTGAATTCTAAGAAACAATGTAGTGTTACACTGCAACCTTTCAGCAAGAGTATTTATGTTGTTTTCTAGTTTGTCTGTGTGCTATGAACATACTGTAACAGATTTTACCTCGTGCTAGTTACCACATGTTAGCTAACACATGGCATGAACACACCTTTTATCCTAGTGCAGGGATCGGCAACCTTTGGCACGTAGCCCATCAGGGATCGGCAACCTTTGGCACGTAGCTGGTGGGCCGGGATGGTACGTTTACCTGCAGCATCCGCAGGTTCGGCCAATTATAGCTCCCACTGGCCGTGGTTTGCCATCCACGGCCAGTGGGAGCTGCGATTGGCCGAACCTGCAGACGCTACAGGTAAACAAACTGTCCCGGCCCACCAGCGGATTTCCCTGACGGGCCACGTGCCAAAGGCTGCCGATCCCTGTCCTAGTGAAGGCCAGGGCCGGCTCCAGGCACCAGGCACCCAAGCTGGTGCTTGGGGCGGCACCTGGAGGGGGGCGGCGCGGCGCTCCGGCCGCCGGGGAGAGCGGGGCCACAGCCGGGCTCGCCGCCCTGCGCTCTGGCTGCCGGGGGGAGAGCCGAGCCCCCGCCGGGGCTCGCCGCCCTCCTCCCAGGGCTCCGGCCGCCCTCCCCCCCGGCGCCCTCCCCCCGGCCGCCGGGGGGAGAGCGGAGCCCCCACCGGGGCTCCGGCCGCCCCCCCACCCCGGCTCCGGCCGGAGGCTTTTTTGCCTGGGGCGGCAAAAAAGCCAGAGCCGGCCCTGGTGAAGGCCTTGTCTTCATTGCTAAATAAGGTGTATATTTTACCTCTGGGTAACTAATGTGCATGAGCTATAGTTCTGATCTTACCTAGTTTACCTTGTAGTAAAACTAAAGTGACTGGTCTTCAATTTTTTTTACCTCAGAATAGCTCAAGTCTGTTAGTTTGCTGAAAATATAAATACACCGAGAGAGAGAGAGATAATACTCCTGATTATCTGAATAGCATGGGGGACTGGGATTATATTCAGATAATCAGAAGCTGTAATAATCAAAAGGCAGGAGCCCTCAGTCTTTCTTACAGTGGGTCTTAACTGTACATCAGAACACTTAATTTTTACACAATCCTATTTAAATAATTTTTTGAAATAGAATATTTCAGATGTATAGATTCATCAATCCTAAGGCCAAAATGGACAATTGTGATCATTTGGTCTGACATCCTGTATAACATCGCACATAGAACTTCCTCAAAATAATTCCTAGAGCATATCTTTTAGAAAAACATCTAATCTTGATTTTTAAATGGTCAGTGATGGAGAATCCACCACGAATTGTTCCAATGGTTAATTATTCTCACAGTTAAAAATTTACACTTTATTACCAGTGTGAATTTGTCTAGCTTCAATTTCCAGCCATTGGATTATATTATACCTTTCTTTGTTAGAATAAAAAGACCATTATTAAATATTTGTCCCCCATGTAGATATTTATAGACAGTAAACAAGTCACTCCTTAAACTTCTCTTTGTTAAACTACTTGAGCCTATCACTATAATTCATGTTTTCTAATCCTTTAATCATTCCTCTGAGCCCTCTCCAATTTATCAACATCCTTCTTGAATTGTGGATCCAGAACCGGATACCGTATTCCAGCAGAGGTCGCACGAGTGCCAAATATAGAGTTAAAATAGCCTCTCATCAACAACTCAAGATTCCACTGTCTATGCATCACAGGATCTCACTAGCGCTTTTGGCCACAGAATCACACTGGGAGCTCATGTTCAGCTGATTATTCACCACAATCTTTTTCACAGTCGCTGCTTCCCAGGGTAGAGTCCCAGATCCTGTAAATGGCCTATATTTTTGGTTACCAGATATATACATTTACATTTAGACATGTTAAAACACATATTGTTTGCTTGTGCCCAGTTTACCAAGCGATCCAGATCGCTCTGAATCAGTGACCTGTCCTTTTCATTATTCACCACTCCCCCATTTTTTATGACATCTGAAAACTTTATCAGTTATGGGTTTATGTTTTCTTCCAGGTCATTGATAAAAATGTTAAATAGCATAGGGCCAAGAATCAATCATTGCGGGACCTACTGGAAATATACCCGCTCAATGACTAATTTACCTTAACTTACCTTCATTTACATTTTGAGACCAATCAGTTAGCCAGTTTTTAATCCATTTAACATGTGGCTTGTTCATTTTATATCATTCTAGTTTTTTGATCAAAAGGTCGAACAATACTAAGTCAAACACCCTACAGAAGTCTAAGTATATAACGTCAATATATAACTATTAAAAAAATTGTAATTTCATCAAAAATGATATTAAATTAGTTTGACAGGAGATATTTTCCATAAACCCATGTTGATTTGCATTAATTACATAACCCTCCTTTAATTCTTTATTAATTGAATTATGTATCAGCTGCTCCATTATGTAGCCCAGGATCAATATCAGGCTGACAGGCCTGTAATTACCCAGCTCATCCTGTTTACCCTTTTTACACATTGGCACAACATTAGCTTTCTTCAAGACTTCTGGAACTTTCCCTGTACTCCAAGATTTATTAAAACTCAAAATTAATGATCCAGCAAGCTCTTCAGCCAACTCTTTTAAAACTCTTGAATGCAAGTTATCCAGACCTGCTGAGTTAAAAATGTATGTCTTTAGCAGATTCTGTTTAACATTCTCCAGAGATACTAGTGGTATGGACAGAGTCCTATCATCACCCATTTTCTACAATTCCTACCTTCTGATTTAGGTTCATTACTGTCAACTTCCCCTTTTCTTCCATTTGTAATATAATATTATTGTTTAAAGTTGTCTTCACTACTCCTCTAAAGACAGATCTGATTTTTTAACCAGCACAGCCTTCTTCCTTTATTGTGGCTGTTGGGGCATCTAGTAAGTTGTTCTTAAATGATTCCCAATTATCATTCACATTATCCTGATTAAATTCTTCCTCCCAGGTTTGGCTAATAATTGTTTTCAGCTTTGAAACTGGCCCTATTGAAGTACCAAATGTATAAGTGTATACAGAAACTAGGAATGAGCAACAGGGACACTGAGCTAGATGGACCTTTGGTCTGACCCAGTATGGCCACTCTTATGTTTTTATGTTCTTATATATTGCTAGTCTGCACTTTATTCTGCTCCCACATTATAAATGTGATCAAGTCACGATCACTTATACTAAAGCGACCATTAATTTTTAGTTCTGTGATCAGTTCCTCTTTATCTGTTAAGACAAGGTCTAATAAAGAAGTGTTGGCTGCAACACTTTTTGTACTCTGCCTTGGTTACCCCTTTCGCAATAAAAGCCAAAATCATATGAAACTCAACCGGTTTGGAGAGATAGTGATACCAGATGAGCTTCAGGAGAAATGTGTTGTACCCTGTGAACCTTTCAAAGCCAAACACATTGCAACTTCTGGGGAGGCATGACGTTTTGAGACTGAGTTCCATAGTTTCTTTTTGGGTTCTGTAAATGATACGAGGTAGTTCTTTTGGATTAAGTAAAACCTGCACAACACTTGGAGATTAACAAATTTAAACTGGGTTTATTCTGAATTTTGACTTCAACCCATAGATTAACTCAAATCTTAACAAACCCAAGGAGGACTTGATAATAGACCAAGCCATAACTTTGTAGTGCTAATAGCACATTCTGACTCCTCCTTACTGGTTGTGCAAAGAAGGGAGAGATCACAGGGAGCCTATCTCACGGTGCCCCTACACAGGCGGCAGCCAGAATCCGGGTGCTTGTGCTTCCTGAGTGCAAGATATGGGTATTATACCAGCGTCAGAACTAGATAATCCAAAGGAGAATGAGTCAGGCTGGCGCTGGGTGAAGCAAACATTGTTCCCTGTCATAGGATGCAACAGTTCCCACTGCAGCCTCTACATCTCCAGTACAGAAAAGCAAACTGGCTGCCCCAGCACTCCATAAGCCAAATATCTTCAGGAAACACCACTGATGAAGTGCCCCTCTACACCTCCATAAATGCAGAAGCAGCTGTAGGCACATCAGAGGTTTTAAGTTTTCCCCAGGAAACTGAATAAGGCCCAAAAGCCAAATTCAATATAACATAACTCCACATTGCTATAATAAGTGTCAGTCAGGACTGAAGTCTCACTGTGCTGGGAGCTGCACAAACACATAGAAAGACAAAGGGCTAAATCCACAAAGGTATCAGGCATTGCAGCACCAGACCCCTAGGCTTTCTGCCCCCTAGTGGAATCCTGAGCCCTGAGTTATGCACACAAGCTCCCCATACAATCCCCAGGGAGAGGAAGAAGGGATCCCCAGAAGCCATAAAACTGAGCAGGGTACTGCCTAACTTAGGCAGGAATGAAATGAAGATGAAAGCGATGGGGATTAGGCCTAGCTGCTCAAAGATATTTTGGCACCTGACTGATGGGTCAGAGGGAGGTGCCCCCCAGTTCAGGATTCTCAGCTGCGAAATTTTTCTGGAATTAGGCATCTAAGCTAGGTCAGCCACTTATATAGTGTATACCCTTGCAGCGTAAACCCAACTGTTTTCACACTGAAACAGAGAACCCACACACACACACAAACTCCATTACTGCCAATAGCTGGGAGATGTGGTTTCAAATCCCTATTCTGCCTGCTGTGTAGCAGGGACTTGAAAACAGCTCTCCCACATCCATGGTGAGTTCCCCAACCATGTGGCTACAATCTAATTATAGTGGCATTAATAACTTTGCTGGGTTTTCATCCTTCTTACTAGGAAAATACATACAAGCCTCAGAAAGTGAAAGGAGAGATTCCTGACACATACAGTACTATACAATGCCAATCAAAAGATAAATTAAG
Source organism: Terrapene triunguis (assembly GCF_002925995.2). NCBI lineage: Eukaryota > Metazoa > Chordata > Testudines > Emydidae > Terrapene > Terrapene triunguis. The sequence goes on from NW_020664435.1 coordinate 34,219,760, forward strand.
TTGTACATGAAGCAGAAGAAAATTCCTTGTGACATTACCCTGTAGGGAGTGATAACAAAACTATAATTACATTACAAAGAGAGAGGTGAGTTTTCTGTATTGAATGTGATGAGAATAAGACATTAAAATCTTGCAGATGGATGACAGATGACAGGAAATAAAATTAGGTTTATACTAATCTAACATAATGTTAGGCTGCTGCTATTGCTCAAGAGACGAGGGTGTTGTGTATGAAAAAGCTAAAGTGACCAAAATGTAACTGGCAGTAAATTATGATTCACGTGATTTACTGACTCACTGTGAGCCCTTCGGCAAGTTGTTTTGGGCCGAGTTTTCAAAAGGGCAGCCATGCAACTGCACAAGCAAAAGAGCTCCCACATGTGCACACCATATTCATGATTGTGTGCACACACTGGCATGCGAAAATGGCTGGCTATGTGACTGACTGACCCATCAATGGGAGTTTGCCTGAGTAAGGGCTGAGTGAAAACAGAACCTCAGGATTTGGCTCATTCTTTTCATTATAGTGCAAACTTGCAGCAGCTGCAGGTTAATATGTTAAATGGACGTGGGTCAACTTTAATTTCAAACAACTCCAGGTTCTCATAGCGCACCCTTTCAATAAGAGGTCCTGAATTATTCCCCCTCTTAATTCCTTTTTTTTTTTAATTGCTAAGGGTTTTCATATTCCCTGATGATGTTTATAAATGTCTTTTCAGGCAAGGTGAAACGGAGGGTATGTCTATATTGAACACTAAGCCTGGGCTCTGACTCAGGTTTGAACCCAAGCCCCCCTTCTGTCCGCACACAAATCAGTCTGACTCAGGTCAGTGAGCACTCAAGAAACAGATCCTAGGATCCTGCTTGGGTGGTGGGTCAGAGCCTGAGTCCAGCTATGATTTGGGTCCAATCTCTGTCATTTTGCAGTGTGGATGCAGATCTGGCCACAGACCTAATCAGAAGGTCTGAGGAGTGCAGAATGGACATGTTAGCACTGCTGTGAGACACAGGTCTAGCAACAATAATCCCAGGTTTACAATGCAGTGTGGACACTGAAGCATGGGCTTTGAAACATATAGTCCACAAGCCCAGGTCCCACAGAACAAGGTTTACAACGCAGTGTAGATGTGCTCAGAGTGACTGTTCCTACCACAAAGAGCTTACAATCTGTGTATGCGGTATGTGTGTGCACGGCCCCCAGTAAAATGGAACCACAGTCCTAACTGAAGCCCCAGTAGGTACTACTGAAACACTACTACTACTTTTAATAATAATAATAACTAATAATAATTTAATTTAGTTTACAAGGAAGCAATGAAATATACTGTGCATAAAATGCTATCAAATGCCCCAACTAAACAAACTGAAATAGAGAAAATAACAATTTTTTTGCCAACAGTGTCTGCTTATCTACACAATCACAGCAGATGAATTGAGCCACACTGTCTTGTTAATAGGCAAAATTATTATTGATTCAAATTGTAACTGAGAAGGGATCAGGCAAGCTCCCAGGATGCCCAGCAGTCATTTGAATAGTTACCTTTCCCAGTCAGATTTTGGAGTTAGCTCCTGGAAATTCCCTATTCTTACAGCAGATATATGTTTGTTGTATTTTTCACAGAGTTCATTTTACCCTTATGTGCAATTGTCCATTTTTCTCCAGGAATAAATTGTTATTGACTCTTCATTCCAATCCCATAAACATCTTTCTCTTGAACATTTATTTGAGAGCCCAGCTGTAAACACTTTTTAAGTAATGCATGATATAGGGGAAGGATGGTCTTGAGATTAAGGCCCTGGACTGAGAGACAAGAGAGCTGCGTTCTGTTCCTGGCTCTGCTAGACTTCACAGAACAGATGAGTATTGAGAAATGATTTGAAGCAGGAAAGGCAGAAGCTTGGTGCAGACTAACTTGTAGCCTGTTCCAAGCAGTGGCTGACGTAAAGTAGCACCCACTACCACCACCACCAATAAGCCTTGGCTGGTGTGTTAAGAGTTCCCTCTCCTGTTTCAATCTACTTGAATTACTGGTTCCCAACCATGAGAGGCAGCATGGAAGAAAGTGCAGTCAGCAAAGAGAAAGAGGTGAGCATAGCAGTGAAGTTAAATACATGAGTTAAAAGATGAGATGTAAGAATGGATGAGAGCCCAGTTGCAGGCTAACATATTGTTACATCAGTTTTGCAAAATCTTTTTCACCCACTTGCCTGACGCGAGTACAATATTTTTGATTGGCTAGTAAAATAGCGTTCATTTTTGTCATTATCACAATCATGGTAAGACTAGAGGAGCAGCTTTTGGGTCAGAGCTAGGAAATTTTGCACGATTTTTACATAGATACATAAAAACGGATGGTGTTTTATATGTACTGCCATCTGGTTTTTATAGCTTTTCTTTGCTGGATGTTTTTGTTTTAATGTATTTGCCCCTGGGAACACTTTTCTTTAATGGTGAGCTTGTTAATAGAAAAACTTCTATTGCGAACTTTTTAATATAGCTAAATTGCTGTGGATTCCCTGTTCAAGAGAGCCTTGTTTCTGATGAGATGGTAAATAAAAATAAAGTTTATAAAAATAATTACTACTGGCCAGATATTTTTTTTTTTGACCGAGCCCTCAAAGCCCCATTGCCTATGAAGAGAATTTTGGACAACTCTAAAAATCAGTCCCTAAATGATGCTAATGCTGTGATTAGATCATGAGTCCCTTTGGTTGCACACTATTGGGGAAGATCATCGACCTTGTTGACATAATGTGCCCTCACTCTCAGCTCAGGGCTCACAGCCCATGTTACAAACAATTATCATCTCAGATTTCTGCCCATATATTCTATTCAAACTACATAGATGTCATTTAACCTTGAACCTGTGCCCAGACTTTGAGGCTGGTGCCTCTACTAATTAGCTATTCCAAATTTAGAAACAAAAGTTAATGAGGAAAGTCATTGTCTCTAAACGCCTGCCTTGATGAAATGTGACAGATCCAGCCAGGGGTTGCTGAGCACCACCTTTGGAATTTAGGGTCACCTCAAGTGCCGTCAAAGTCAATGGAAGTTGAAGGCACTCAGTACCCTGCAGGATTGGGCTCTTAGAGTGTCATGGCCCTTACTTCTCTGCACAACTCTTCTCAGACTCTGATTCCAGCCATGGGGGTTCCCTCCTGTGAACAGGTAGGAGGGGAGGGGTGAATAGCTAAGGGGAGTTGTTGGAGCCATCTCTGCATCGCACTAACCACAGTTGCCCATTGGGCACACAGAGAGGAGCAAGCTGCTCCAGGAAAAGGGATGAAGGATGTTACTCCAAAGATAGAGCAAACAGGGAGCAGGGTAGGAACCCCCTGAATCACATTCATTATCTGTCCTAGTCTGGGGCTAATGCACTATGCCTTACTGAGGGTGGCTTATAAAGTTACGGCCTAGCCCATAATCATCATTAAAATAATCTTTATTAATTACAGGAACCCATTGCAGCATTAAACAAATGCCAAGTTCCCAAAATGCCTCATCTCAAAACACCGCATGGATTTTAAATGTAGATGCAATAGCCAAGCAGAAACTTGTAAGAGACGTGAATTGATACCACAGAGGTGCAATATAAAACATAAAATATTGCAGAGAACCCAGTCAAACTAAAGATGTTTTTAATTGGTTAATCAATCACTCCCATCCGAATAAGAGCTTTTTTACATAGAATCATTAGATGTTTTCTTTGTAACAATGAACAACCTGCCAAATTCTGAGAGTCCCAACTGTGTAAGATGATTTTGCCACAGAGCTGTGCATGATAATTAGGCTTCCATGTAGTATTAGATGATAGACAATGCTAGAATCTATTAAAATATTTATGGTGCTCAGAACAATGGAAGACAATCAAGGACTCAGAAAGGATCTAAACAAATTGGGGAACGAGTAACTAAACAATGGCAGATTGAATTTAACATTAGTAAGTGTAAAATAATACATATAAGGAGAACTAATCTAAGATTTCAGCATACATTGGCAGTAAGTAGCTGGAACCCTCTGGGGAAAGGACCAAAGAGGTCACTGTGAATTTTTATTATTTACATCCACATAAAACAAGTACTGATGGGGCAGCCAACATGCTGACAACAGACTGGGAGAGAGGGATTCAACATAAGGGTGCTATATTATTTCATGTGTTTGTTTTCGTATACTAACACTTAGCTGCTTTACCACGTTATATCCAAATTCATGTTATATCGGGTCGTGTTATATAGGGGTAGAGGTGTATTTTCTATTCATCATCTTTCTAGGAAAATTCAACCCTAATACATCCCCATTCATACACACCCATGCTTTTGATCTTCCTCTCTGCCTCTTCCATGCACCACCTTCCCCATGGTCATTTCCATCCCTCACTCTTGTATATCAATAATTTGGTGTTTCACTGACAGCACAGATAGGGTAACATGACTGTGTCTGTGTGCAGCCACTTTTGCTGTCCTCATGGGGTAATGGATGTTAGAACATTCATTGGCTTCTCCACAAGTGGTCTAGGGTAGGCTCCAAGTTGTGGGTGGACTGCCAAGGGCCTTGTGCCCAGTGTCCAGGCAGCATGGGTGCTTAGTTGGCCCATGTCCCACTAGTGCCAAAGATTAAACATTCTTTGTATCATTCAAAGAGGGACACTGAATTGCTTTCGCATAGGTCAGTGGATTACTGCACCTAGAATGTTGCATTGTGAAGGAGGAGATTTCATAGAGGTGCTGAAGAGAGTATATGCTGCATCCTGCCCAAGGGTTGCACGTCAGCTGTCATACCTGGAAGGCTGGGGCACTAATCTCTCTCACACTGGTGTATAGTGGAAGTCAGTGGAGTTATGCCAATGTAAAACAGATGTATGTCAGAGGGTAATCAGGGCCCTTGTGCCCCCAGGAGCTCCCACAGAAGCAGTATGCAATCAAATCATCACGTACCATGGCCTCAGCACAGTACAAACACTGAGTACTTAATTTGTGGAATAAATTTTTTTTAAATAATGATTTAATCAAATAGTTCAGTGGGATTTAAGAGGGGCCTGCATGAACATCTGCACAATTATAACTCAGAAAGCTAACTCTATTCTAGGAGGAGAGATCATGCCAAATGAATGACACAGGAAAGCAAATTCCATGCCTCAGGGAATGAAATGATCATCCTTGGGGTAAAATCAGGAGGCAATTTTTCCCTTCAAAGCACAATTAGCCAGTTACAAATATATGTGTGATGGGGGCCCCAAGAGGGGTCCTGAGCCACCTGGTAAAGACCATGTCAGAATCAGGCTAGCAGGCAGACCACCATTTGGCAAATTCTACTGTGTCCCTAGATAATGGAGATGGATGATTCATCCAGTCCTGCTCTTGGCTTCATGCCTTCTTCCTGTCCGATGCAGGGTTAGACCCAATCTAGACCTTAAAATTGTAAACCCCATTGAGCAATGACTGCGCCTTCCTTGCTGTCTGTTCAGCACCAGGCACAATATTCTCAATGAAAATAATAATCATCAATGCCACACCTTAAAAACCTTTCCTCCTGCTACAGTATGTACAGATACTCCTATAATTTATTCTCATTAGTCTAATCTACCTTTAGTATACTTTACATATGTTAACGTTTCGTGTAGGTGTTCTCGTATTATTATGACTGATTATCAAGAATGCATTGAATTTAACAACTGAGCACTCAAGGAATTCTAACGTTTATATTGTGTGCAAACCACAAGGACAAGAGGGAGGAAGCTGTTGGTGTCAGTGCATGTCTTCAAACAAATACTATTTAAGATAGAAAGAGCTGAAAACATAGATGAAAGACAACAAAGCTAATGCATATTTGTGATGAGTTCTTTTTGGCTTTCCGCACGGTGTAAAGTCTGATTTTTATTGTTTTGGTGACGGACACTTCAACAGCCAAAAGGATATCTAACTTCAAGAAAAAGACCTGAATGTGATATGTATTTTATTTTTTAATCTCTGCAGTCCAAATATCATTCTGTACATGTGAAAAAGGATGAAAGAGTGAATAACAGACCAAAAGGATACTGAAGCTAAAACCTTTCATATATATTGTGCATATATAATTTGTAAATATTGATTGTTTTATGTAATAAAACCTGCTCCTATCAATTTGACTCTGTGGAGCAGGGAAATTAAACCAGACTTCACAACCCTCCCTGCAATAATTGAATAATGAGCTCAATTAGCAAATCCACTAAATTATTTAATGAGTTTCATACATATAACCACATTATCTCATACCTTCCTCATCCTTCCTTCTAAGTACTGGAGTTTTTCAGAGTAATTGGAGCCAGAGGTCACCATAAGCAATAGGTAATAATCTGCAGAAATGGGATTTCAAGGGTAGGAAGTTCATCAGTTTGAATTGAGTTTTTCTGGTAAAAGTGTACAATTTGCCTTCCAGTCCTACTATGGCTAGCACAACACAACACAGCCTTTGATATGCACTCAGAAGAGCTAGTTATATAGACCCAAATCCTGACCTCCTCACTCAATCAAAATTCCTATTCACATCAATGAGACAAGATGGGTGAGGTAATATCTTTATGGGACCAGCTTCTGCTGGCGAGAGAGAGAAGCTTTTCTTTTACTCAAGTCTGTACTCTGAGTACATTTCCCAGACCTGAAGAAATGCTGTATCAGCTTGAAAGTTTGTGTCTCTCACCAGCAGAAGTTGGCCAAGACAAGATATTACTTCACTCAACTTGTCTCACTGATATCCTGGGACCAACACGGCAAAAGCATGCTGCACATTAACATCAATGAGTTTTGCCTATACCTTAACTAAGGAGTTTGAATTTGAAACAGATTTTGTCCTTTACAGTGTAAGTTGCCCTGCCTTTGTGGTGCAACATTACCAGTGAAATTTATAGAATCAGGGTCTGTATCTGACAATGGACACCAATTTTGCCAACTTATTGAGGAGGCAGTAGGAGCTGCAGGGCTGCCAATTATATAGGTTTTCCACTTAGATTGCAGGTTTTCAGACCCATCTATGGGGGAAACATGTCAGTCTACAGGAAATTCCCCCCTTCTGATTGGCTGTCCTTCCCCACCTCCTGGTAAAGGGCAAACAATCAGATTTTCTTCACATCTTAAGGGGTCTCCTCTTCCCACAGTACATGGAGCAGACAGAGCTTTCACCTCATCCTCTCCCTAAAGCACTATTCCTGAAGCACTAAGCCCTCCAGCTGGCTCTGTTGCTCTTACTGTCTGGCTTTCAGCACTGTCCCTCTCCCAGGGCTGTAAACAGCTCTCCTGCCACCCTTATACCAAGGTGTGGGGGGGGGAGGGGGCGGAGTGGTCAGAGACTTCCTGCTGTCTCCCCACCCAGTCCTGGTGTGTGAGAGAAACTTCTTGCTGTCCCTTCCCTGGAAGGGAAGTGGGTAAAGAGATTCCTCTTCCACCTCACCTGGGGAGTGAGGGAGCACAACAGCAAGGGAAGAAGCTGAAGCCCAGTTCTAATGAGAACAACAGGGCCAGAAACAGCAGCAGTAGAACATGTATGAAAATGTATGTTGGGGCACACAATTGGCATTGGGATTGGGGGCAGATTAAATCATAAGGCAGGGGTCTCTGTATATATGTGGGGAGCAGATGAAAACATGAGCGCACATCTCAGTGTGTAAGTGGGGACCCCTGCACAAGCAGCAACCACTCTAAAGATGCCTTGTTTAGACGGGAGATATTTGCCCCAAGGAAAGCCATTGGTGGCCTGCTTGAAACAAGTGTAACTTCTACTGGTGAAAATCGTGGTTTTGCCTATCTGCACTAGAGGATGCACCAGTACAGCTTGATAGAAAGGGAAAATCCCAGTCTAGAAAAGGCCAAGTCTATGCAAATCAAAATGTACTTGTTTTTGCCTAAAGAGTGTGGCAGGTAGGGTGGCTGCACCCATGTAACTAAGGGCAGAATTAGGCCCCCTCAAAACAAAATTAGTCAAATGGCTGTGTAAATAAATTTGGTGGACTGCTTCCATTGCAGTCTTTATAATGAGTGTTCTTTGAATTTAGATTAAAACTACACTAATTCTTTATACCAGTCAAATGTAATTGCATTTCATACTTTGTCATGCAAATAACCACATTTTTAAACAGTTATTGGTGAGGGAGGGGGCTTCAGAACTATGCAATTAAGCATTACAGCTGAGAATCAATGACATCTTGGCAATAATTTCTGTGGTAACACAATTTGGAATAAGCAAGCCATTAAAAGTGCAAGCCACATTACACATTCCAGGGATATGATCAAATGCTACTGACATAAAAAAAAATCCTTTCCATTGAACTTCTCTATATTGATTTCAATCTTTCATTAAATATATTAAAATAATCTGCTCAGTTAGTGCTTAGATATTACAGCGATGGGCACTTTACAGATATTATAGACTCTGGAGTAACTCCACTCAGGTTGCAGATGTAAATGTGTGTAGTTACTCAAGATTTTCATCTGGATTATACTGGTCTTGTAGCAGCTGAATAGCCAACAAACAGAAGAGGTAGCAGTTCAATATAAGAGTTCAGCCTAGCTACATATAAAAGTAGCTCTGCTTTTTAATTTAGATTTCCCACATGTGCTGGCCAGAAGGAATCTGACAGTGATGTATTCATTGGAGAAGAAATAATACAGGAACTATGACCTCTTTAGACTCAATTCACTAACAGTATTGATTTCCTAATGGAGTCTGAAGTGAATTTCAGTTGATTGACATCAAGGAGGAACAAAAATTGTCACTGTACTAAAAAAGAAAACAAAGAGAACCTTATTCTGAAACAGGAGGTGATGTGCTGCTGGATGAGAACTCTAGTGTTAACAGTGCACATTCCAAAAGTGTTGTTTATTCGTGTTTATAAGTGTTGTGGTTTCCAGGAAGCCACCCTAGTTGATATTTCTTTCTAAGTTTATATAACTCCCCTTCTTGGTCTGTGTTGATTGTCTGGAAGACTGAGGCAGAGTTCCAATTATCTAAGGCTAGATACTGTGCTCCAGCTGCTGAATAAATTTCCCTCAGTTTCCTTAGATCAGAATATGAGGGTTCACCTTTTCTACAGCCTACAAGTAGATTAGTTTCTGTGATGAATAGGATCATCATAGCCTCAAACTTTATTTTACCATATCATGGGTCTATATGGAAAGGAAAGGTTTTCATAAAACTGATGAGTGTCTTAGTAGAATGAATGTGTGGGTATCCTCTCCAAATGAATGTCAAGTTAGGCCACAGGACTGGTGTGAGCTTAGCACCATCCATACAGCTGGCTGAAAAATACCATTTTTCATCGGAAACTTTAAAATATGCTAGGTTTTTGTTCTTTGGTTTTTCAATTTTCCATGAACAGTTTCTGAGACATTTAATTTTTGAAACCCATTACTTTATAAAAAAAATGTTTGTTTGTTTTTTTCAAAAAAACAAACATACCCTTTTTACCAAAAACCAAGCTGAAAGTTAAATAACTGTGTAAGCAATAAAGCAAACTTTTCTTACCAAAATCCAAATCGTTTTACTAAAAACAAAATTATTGAAAAACTGAAATATTTCAGCCAAAATGAAAATTTTCATCAAAACATTGTTTCAGTATTTTTTTGACTAGTTCTACTCATTAGTGCCAGCCAGTCAGTACTAGTAAGCAAGCAAGATTCCTATGATTGAAAATTGTAGATGGCTACAGGCATTAGCAACCTTGTGTGTATGGAATTTACTTCCAACTCTAATTTGCAGCTGTAACTCCTTGAGGTTTCTGCTTATATACTGAAATAGCATGTTTTAGAGAATTCAGTTTCGATAATGTAATGTTTAACTTGAAATTTAGATATTTCTTGTTGATAAGTATAATTTCCTTAATCTCATATTTTTGTTAATTCAAACTTTTTTTTTTAAATATTCTGGCATTATTCCCTCCAGATTCCTCACCAGGACTTGGAAACAACCAAAAGAGTCCAGCCCAAGGAATCTTTCCAAGGTTTTAGAGCTTCCTGCCTGCTGGGACAGGCTTAGAGAGTTTAATAAATGCTATGTAGATACTCTCACAACACAGACATGTTTTAATTATAATTAAATATAATTATTTAAGCCATAACTAATAAGCCTCAGAGCTTTGATTTAAGGACCTGCCAGTAAAAAAGGGACAAAACTAAATTATGACATAAAAAAGAAGCAGACAAAGGGAAAGGGATAAATCTGTCACATTCATTTGTTCTGAGAAATTCTACTTCTACCTCTGCCTCCAGCCAAATTACAAGCTGAAGGAGCAAGGAGGTAACTGGCAGGGCCAGATTCCGCACAGAAACTCAGCAGGAATCCCATATTAAGCAAATTAACCCTGTTCCAGGGTTTCTGGGTCATTTACAGGGTTGTGGGTTGTTGGTGTTCTTGCTTTAATGTAACCAAAATAAAGCAGAGTAGCAAAGCCTCTGAGAGTATTCCCTTCAGGCATCTAGTGTCTAAACACCAAAACAATGTGTGGATTGGAGCTCCAGACTGGGTTTTCAGTCTCATCTGGCAGGGTCTCCCTTGCAATGTAACAGGTAACAAGCTTTGTACATTTACCTGAGGTAATCGGGTGCCAAACCACCAAGCGTAGTTTGAACTGCTTGTCCTCGATTCTAGTCAGCAACCCCCCGCCCTCCAGCTTTTTGTAAGCCCCTGAAAAGAGCACAGTCACGTTTAAAGGCTCAGAGATCAAACTAGGCTTTGCACACTGTTATCTCAGGCAAATGTATGAAGCTTGTTACCTGTTACATTGCAAGGGAGAGACTGCCAGATGAGACTCTGAAAACCCAGTCTGGAGCCCCAATCCATATACAAAAGGTTACAGGGCAGAGACTTTTGCTTGGAGCACCAGTGGGCAAAGAACATTACACCTCAGGGGCTACCCCTGGACCTATATACCCCGTCACAGTAACTAAAGAAATAAATGTATCCATCAGCAGACTTCACATGGGGCAAAGCTAGCCATCACATTCTAGTACTGATCTTCCAATGGGACATGTATGTCAGCCAAACATTCTTTCCTGGAAACTTCTATTTCAGCTAGTAGTGCACTTGATTAATCTGTCTGAAGAATCTACTGCTAATAAAAGGCTGTGATCAAGAGAAGTAAAAAAAAAAAAAAAAAAAGCAGACAGAGGCAACTAAGGGTTGTTATAAATGCAGCCACAGCCATGCTGTAGGGAACTGTCCTTCCTATGGACAAGAATACTGATGTGGCAAATGCAATCATTTTGCCAAAATGTGCATCTCTGGAAAGGAAAAGTCCCAGGGCAAACACATGTTTACCCTCACAGAAGCAGATGAGTACTCGCAAGATCTGTTCCTTGGTATGCTGAGTACTGAGCCTCCCCAGGATGAGTGGAATGTGGATTTGCTTATTAATGATCACAAAACCATGAGATTTAAAATTGATACTGGGCCATAGGCAGTGTGATATCTGTAAAGCTATAGCAGTCTTCAAGGGTTGAACCACTTCACTGCTGAAGTATCTGGCTGATAACCTACTCAGGGAAAAATTGCAGGTATATGGCAAATCCACCTTGGACTGTGAGTATCGGGATAAGAAAGCATTGCTGGAATTTCAGGTGGTGGAATTTGACTCACAAGCCATACTGGGCTTTCAGGCAGTGACAAATTCAAATTTAGTGTCAATATGGTTAAAGGAAAAACAAGACAGTGGCCAAAATATATTTAAAGAATACAAGGATGTATTGGAAGGTTTAGGGTGCTTGCCAAGAACGCACATAATAAAAATGCACTCACAAGTACCACCTGTAATTCATGCACCTTGTAAAGTTCCCGTGGCATTGAGGGACGAATAGAAAAAAATTGCATTACATGAAACAGTTACAAGTAATAACAAAAGTGCAATGACCTACAAAATGGATCAATTCTATAGTAATTGTAGACAAACCAGGTCAAGATGAAATAAGAATATGTTTTGATCTGAGAGATATGAATAAAGCAATACTAAGGGAACATTTTCAATTGCCTACAACAGAAGAAATCACCAGCAAGTTAGCAAAGTAGTTTTTGCTACTGTAGTTAGTGTTCACTGTCTTAAACGCCAGTAGTGGATTTTGGCAAATGCAGCTGGATGACAAAAGGTTTAGAATCTACATTCAACACACCTTTTGGCAGGCGCAGGTTCACCAAGCTCCCTTTCAGTATCTGTTTAGCTTCTGAGGTGTACCAAAGAGCAATCCAACAAACATTTGAAGGTGTGGAAGGTGAATTTTACACAGATGACATGCTGGTGTAGGGAAATATCAGATGAGAACAAGATGAAAGGCTCAAGAAGGTTTTAGACAAGTGTCACAAAAAGAACCTGCAACTGAATTACAGCAAATGCAAATTGGCACTGAGGTAAAATATTTGGGGCATCACTTGACAAAAGAAGGTCTAAAACCTGACAACTCAAAAACTTTTGCAATAACTGAAATGGCCACACTGACCTTCAAGGCTGAATTGCAACAATTTCTTGGAATAGTTACTTATCTTGGGAAATTTATCCAGCGCATGTCAACAGTAACAACTTTAAGACATCTGTCAAGATGTCAAGGTTGCCTGGATGCCAGTGAATGAGGTAGTATATGAACTCCACTGCAAAATGCATGAGGTGGCATTACTTAAAGGACCCTCAGGCCAAAGTACTTTAATGTTGAAGAGCTGGTTACTGTGTCAGTGGATGCAAATTTTACCAGTTTAGAGGCCATATTGCTGCAAAATATTGCTTATGCCTCTAGAGGTCTGACAACTACACAACAGAGCTATATCCAAATGGAAAAGGAAATGCTGGCAATAATATTTGACTGTACTCGATTATAGCAGTTTATCTATGGGGGAAAAGCAGCTGTGAAAGCAGGCCACAAGCCTCTGGTGGCCTTTGGACAGTGTTCCACCAAGGATTCAAATATGGTTGCTAACATTCCACAAATATCAACAGGAAGTTGGATACAGACCAGGGAAAAAGTTAACAATTGCTGATGCTTTATCCAGAGCATACATGTTGCATGGTGTAGGACTCAGTTCAGAGGAAGATGATGTTGCAATACAGCTCATGATGTCTTATTTGCCTATTTCAGAACAGAGACTGAAGGAATTTCAAGCAGCTACTGCAAATGATGTTCTGCTGCAAACCTTAAGATGAACTATTTTGTAAGGTGGGCCAGACAAGAGACCTGAAATGCGGTCAAATTGAGGACATGGCACAGTCTTGCAACCAGTCAAACCTTCAGAAACAAAACTCATAAGGAACCAATGCTACAACATGAGGTTGCAAACAGACATTGGCAGAAACTTGGCATGGAACTGTTTGAGTTTCAAGGTGAAGATTATCTTACTCTGGTTGATCATTATTCAAAATCTTTGAAGTCTGCTTGTTTTAGGACACCACAAATACATCTGTCATCACACAGTGCAAGTGTATATCTGCAAGGTATGGATACCTGAAGAACTCATTAGTGAAAATGGACCACAGTTTTGCTCCAAAGACTTGCAATTGGACTTTATTCACAAAACAAGTCAGTTGTTGCCACAATTGAATGGAATTGCTGAGAGCAGTTCAAACTGTAAAAAGGATTCTTTAAAAATGTAGTCTGGATAACACTGACTGCTATTTTAGCCTGTTAGACTATTTGGAATATACCTATAGGAAATTTAGGATCACAGGCTCAACTCCCCAAGGGAAGACGTCTAAGGATCAGATTGCCAACTTCATCACAGATGTTTCAACTCAAGCTGATACAGAGGACATACAAAAAAACCTAAAATTGAGACTATCAGAGCAGAAATATTTCTTTGACCAACATGCAAAGCCTTTATCACCACTGGAAAATGGAGAGACTGTTTGTATTTGTCAATAAGAAGCGTGGAAACCTACAAAGCTGATTGACTAACACACTGCTCCAAGATCTTATCTTATTGAGACAGAGGAATGAGATGTCGATAGAAGAAACAGAAAGATTTGATGAGCACTCTGATTGTCTTTGTCTTACTCTGGGGAGGTAGTCTGGGGATTAGGCACTTCAACATGCAAATAGGGGATTGATAGGGGAGTCTGGGTCCTCCCATTCCACTGGCGTCCAGACCAGGGCCCTGTGAGTGCAACAAAAGGGTCTGAGACCCAGGAGGACCTTAGAGATGCCCGCTCTGGGCCACTTTCTACCACCTCGCTATTCCCCAAAGTTTGCAGTCTGTAACAAGAAAGTGTGGAGGCGATCAGCTCCCCAGCTGGCATCTCTTTACAGCCAGGTGTGGTGTGGTAGCTCTCTTGCTTAGGGCAGCAGCTGCCTCCTCTTGTGTCTTGGCCCTCCAGCCATTTGTCAGTTCCAAGTCTCTCCCCTTCAGGGGTAATCCACAAACAAAACAGATGGAATCAACACAAATAATCTGGGTTAATAGGCAAGAGGGGGAAATGCCTCCCTCTCAGGGTCCATCAGAAGCAGGTCCCCTTCCCTCAGGGAGGAACCTTCAGGCAGTTGTTGATAGGAGAGACCCTGCCTTCCCTTAGCCCTTTTCTCAGAAGCTGCAGGGTAAAGATCCTTTCTCTTCCCTGGCCTGCCCACAAGTGAGCAGTTCTGCTCCCTTTTAACTCCTCCCTTTTAACTTTGTGTATCTCTTGCAGGTGTGGCAGGGTGGGGCTAGCTGAGCCCAGAGTTGCTCCTTAACCCCTTATTGGCCAATGTGGGGTTTGTATACCCCGTCACAAGCACCAAAATAATTGTGCAGGAGAGGAATGAAAATATGGAACAAACAGAAACGATGTCAACAGCCAACTGAGAAATTCAAGCAAAACCAGAACAGATTACTGAATCTATTGAGTCTCAAATGGTCAGTTCAAATACAGAAAAAAAAATGGGACACTGATACGCCTGTTAAAGTGTTCATTGTTACTTCAAAAGTCTCCAGTTATCTTCTTTATGTTATAATAGCAAGTGGGCAACAGCTATTATACTATCTGTGGCCTAGTCTAAACTAGAAAATTATATTGATTTAACTACATCACTCAGGGGTGTGAAAAATTCACGCCCGAGCAGTGTAAATAAGACGACCTAACCCCAAGTGTAGAGAGCACTAGGTCGACAGAAGAATTCTTCCATTGACCTAGCTACTGCCTCTCAGGGCGGTGGATTACCTATGCTAACAGGAAAACCCCTTCTGTTGGCATAAATAATGTCTGCACTGAAGTGCTACAGTGGCGCAGCTGTGTTGCTATACCATTTCAAGTGTAGAGAAGCCCTGTCTTGATTCTTCTTGAGTCTGTTTCTATGTGGTTTTCCTTATGCTCGCTCACTCTCTTGTCACACGCACCCCACATTCCCCCAAAACAAAATCCAGCAACCCCCTCTGTCCAGATTCTTCATTTCTGAGCAGTCTTGCGTTTGACTTTGTTTGGGGCAGGGAGATATGCATGTGTTGGGGTTTGGAGACTGCAATTATTTCAGTCACCTCTTTACATTCATCCTGAATGAAAGGTAATGCTTACGCCCAACCCATAACAATAAGGTTTAATCTAACCCACAACAACTGTCCCCACCTTAGCTTCATCCATTGTCCTGGTGGACCCTAAAATGGTGAAACCCAGCATGGCCCATGCCAAGTAGAAAGAAATGAAACCACCTGCTAAATTTCCTTTCAACCACTCCTGGGTCTCTTTCAGTGAGTCCTCTGAAGAACAGCCTTTTTTCTGTGAAATCTGCTGGCTGAGAGAGACTCTTCCTATTTTGTTCTAATGGGGAATTAATTGCTGTCGTGACTTTTCAACCCACAGCTTCCACAGCTACAATCTTCATTTCAGGGGGCAGCCAGGCTGAAATCCTGTCTCCCTGATATCTCTTTAGGTTGTGGAATCATACCAGAGCTCCTCTTTTAAAAAAAAAATTTCCTACATGACCTTACATCATTCTACTTTTTCAATAATTTCTCACAGGAGAACTTGAACTTTTGTTGTGATAAGCCACCAGTCTCTCAAATCCTTTGTGTTCTTGCATCAGTACTGCCCCCAAGCATTAAGTATTAGCACTTGTGGCTACAGCTGTGGCTACATGGCCCCGCAGTTTGGACTACAGGAATGTGAATTGAACTCTGTACTAGCGTGCTGCACTGCAACTCTCGTGTGTGGGTGCAAACTAAAAGGTACTAATTTGCATTAATATAGTCCTCTTTTACCAGGATTAAGTCCAGGTCTACACAACAAACTTATATCGGTATAATGATGTCGCTCAGGGGTGCGACATCCACACCCCTGAGCAACGTAGTATACCAACCTAACCCCAGATTAGACAGCACTATGTTAACAGGAGAGCCTCTGAGGCAGGTGGATTAACTACACTGATGGGAGAAGCTTTCCTGTTGATGTCGTAGCATCTCCATTAAAGCGCTACAATGCTCCAGCTGCACCACTGCAGTGCTGTACATGAAGACAAGATCTAAGTTCATGCAAAGTAGTCCATACAACAGAGTTACAGTGCAACATTCCATGCTGCAATTCACACCCCTTTAGTCCAAATTGTGGGGCCATGTAGACAAGCCATAAAATGTTTCAAAATGGGTAGGCTAGGACATTAATCGTCATAAGAGTGTTTTTCAACTGTGAAAATATTAAATCACACTCTGCTGACCACAAATGGTTTCCCTTTCTCACTCAACCTATTCAGTGGTTTTGCAATATTGGCAAGCCCACAAATGAACCTTCTGTAATAGGAACAGTCACAGAAAACTGCACATATGAGAGTGTCTAGGGAGTTGGCCAGTTCTGCACAGCCTCAATTTCCCCCCCTTTTTTTTTCTTTGTGTGTGTGTGTGTGTGTGTGTGTCAGTGGAAATTCCCCCCTGTACTTTTCCTCAATACCAGTATTTCCAATATTCACTGGTTCACATTTTGCAATCATGCTTGTCCAAAATATTCAGCAAATGAACGGGGATCTGCTCCTGTAGCTCTGAATCAGGAATGTTAGCAGTCAAGATTCCCCTCTGCCCCCATGCAAGACCCCGTGTCTCTTAATCGATTTTAACTACTCCCCATCTCTCCTTTGCAACCATAGCATGTAGCTGTTATAATGGTTTCTTCCTCAGGAGGCAAGACAACTTGTTCACTACAAAGCAATTATCTACAAACTCTCTGTCTCACTTGGACCATATCTGTAAAGGGAATTTCCATAGACTGAAGTTGCAAGAGATTTCCCCCAGCATTGATTACACAGTTATTAGCCACCATGAAATCCAAAATAATTAGTAGCTCATGCACTATCTCAGCTATACAGCCTTCTTCCTTGAATTCCAGAGGTCCAGTTTTCCCAGTTTTTGGACAGGCACCCTTGCCCAGTCACTGTATCCACTTGAGACCAACTAGGTATTTCAGTTTTGGATCCCCTATTCTGTAGTTTTTTTAGCATGCTGGCCTAATAACAGTTATGGCTGAGCTAGTGTCAGCTCTTTCTGTACATTTCACAGATCATAGATCCTATTACACATTCAATAGCCAATCTCTCATTATTGTTGTTTAACTGTCCAGATCTAAACAAAAACTGTGGGGCTGATCCTTCTGCTTCCAAGCTTTGCCTATTCAGTGAGGTGCACCCCCATTTCCCAAAGAGGCGGACTGGCTTTAACTAGACACTTGTGATACTGTCTCGGCCCAACTTTTATTCATAAGTCCTTTTTATGGCCAATTTTTTTTTTATTGTGCCGCATTTAACTGAACTGCTTCCCTTAATTCTTGCATTATTGCCAATTTCTTTGTTTTATCAACTGTTTTATAAACTTTTTTCTATTACTTCAGATGTGTCTCACAGGATTAGAATCCTCTTTTCCATCATACATTAGACACAGATCTGTTCTTAGAGGGCTCATGGTGAACCACTGTCATCTTCCTCACTAGTGACTACTACCTCCTCTTCTGGTGCACCACTGCAAGGAGTGATTCAAGTTCAGTGGCAAATTCCACAGCTTCTCAGAGTGTCTTTGGCCTCCTTTTGTTCATCTTGGAAATGCAGACCAAGTCCAGCTGAGCATCTATAAATCAGTCCCCTTCCAATGTATCCTGGAAGTCCTCAGTGGTACCTGGGTATACAGGAATACAAGTCTCTGCAGGTCCCCTGCCAGTTCAGATGGTGTTTCTTCTTTCCTCTCTTAGCTCTTAGCTGTGCCCAGCCAGCTCAGATTGATGGCTAACTCAAAACCACATGTCTAGGGCATTGTCGGACCATGTCTGTCTTTGTCTTGCTTCTTTCCAAATCTGTTTCTACGGGCTTCTCTGTGGTATCTCTCACACACACATACCCCCTAGCCTTCCAAACAATACCCAGCCAACCATTCTGCCTAGGTTCTTCAAACTTCTGAGTAGCCTTGCATTTGCCTGTTTTAAGAAGTGTTTGGATTTGGAGACTGCTATTATTTCAGTCACTTCTTTACATTCATCCTGAATGAATGGCGGTGGTTATGCCCAACCCATAACAAGTTTTAAGCCAACCCACAACAATACTCTGCACTTCTATAATGCCTTACATCTAAAGGTCGCATTATGCCGGTAAGGCTCACCAGTGTGCAGTGCATTCTGGTCCTGTCCTCTTATGTCCCTGATATCCTTCAGACACCATGTGGACAGGAGGGCTGATGAAGAGTTGGTTACATCACTTTTATGCCAGTTGCAGATTTGTCCATGCTAAGGCAATCCTTTGCTGCACATTAAAGGCAGCTTTGAGGCCCCTTCACAGTTCTTAGGTGGCACAAAGGAATCTTAGCATAGGCCTGCACCTGGCCCTGGGCATGTTTTGCATTATTTAAGCTTTGTCTATTTCTGTTAGCTTTAGTGGAGATCACGTGTCTAAAACCCCATGCACGATTTGAAAGTTCACCTTGAAGTCTGCATTCATCTCCCTGTTTCTTTGTGACTG
Source organism: Terrapene triunguis (assembly GCF_002925995.2). Classification (NCBI taxonomy): domain Eukaryota; kingdom Metazoa; phylum Chordata; order Testudines; family Emydidae; genus Terrapene; species Terrapene triunguis. The sequence goes on from NW_020664435.1 coordinate 34,238,654, forward strand.
TAACCAAAGCCAGATTTAAAAACCCTGGGCTTGATTCTCTTCTCATTGACACTTATGTAACTCCATCGACGAGGCCCCTGCTTCCAGATGCAACTAGTAGGTATATTAAACAATTGTGCAAGTTGGCCCCACAATTATGGGTTCCACGTCTGTTGATTGACAGCACGCAGGGAGTCTATGCTTTTAATTAGAAATAATCTCACACTTTAATTTATTAAAACCTCTCCAACACATCTCTTTATTTGCAACAATTGATTATTCCCTCCTGCCTCATTCATCTTATGTACAAGCTGCATCACACCCAGGGAAAATATGAAAGCCTTTTAACTGTCAACATAAACATCACTGCAGTACAGAAAAGTGAAAAGGTTTTTGAAGTGAGGGAGGAAGTTTTAGTTTAGTATTTAATATCTATTCTCAGTAGTGCTACAGTTCTACTTAGTGATAACAATGATCACATCATATAGCATCACAACCAGATCCGGAGCTTTATAAAACAGTCAAACACATTCTGTATACCAGAGACTTTACAATCAAAGGGGTTGATCCTGACAACTCTTATTTGCATGGGGACTTCTTACTCCTTCAAGCAGTCCCACTGAAGCCAGCAAGGCTACTCACATGAGTAAGGGTGTCCTGGATCAGGCATGAGAAAAGACACAGGACAATAGTAGAAGTAAGGGAGGGCAAAGAAACTATTGTTAAGAAAAATGATGAAGGCAAAAGTTATTGAAAAAAAAATGATATTTATACACAGAGAGAGAAGCACCTACTGGAGAAAAAGCAGAAAACTGTTCCAAGAAGGCATCCCCATGTACAGGGAGTGCACTATGAAAAGCATGAGGCCTTGAGTGGCGATCATATGAAGGGAGCCGGATTAGCAGCAGTATATGAAGTGGAGGGAATAGAATGAGCCAATTTGGAGCTGTAACTAGGAAGAGATTATGTGGGGGCTTGAAGTGAGACAAAAGTGATAGAATGTAAAGACTAGCAACAGAGGAAGATTACTTTGGTGAAGATGCTTTGGAAATAGGAACAGGTGAGAGATGAAGAAAAGTCACAAAGAAGACATTAATAAGTACAGTGAGAAATGACCACCACAAGTAATTTTCCCTGCAGAGTTGGAAGCAGTTTTTTTAAAGGAATATATTCCACTGACAAAATACACTGTGGACCAAATTTTCAGTCTGGCTTTCTCCAGGCCTTCCTTTTTTGTGCCTGAAATCATTGTAGATTGTAAGCTATTTGAGACAGGGACTGTGTTTTTATTCTGTTTGTACAATGCCTAGCACAATGGGGTCCTGTTCCATGACTACAGCTCCTAGGAATTATGGTCACAAATAATATATTATCATAATTGTAGGTACAGTTAATTAATGGTGCAGTTTTGCCCCCACAATAATTTGTGTGTGCAGTTTGGGTCACTTGGACAACTACATATCAAAAAGCACCCAAATCAGGTACTTTACCATCATCTAGGCATATCTCATGGGCACAAATAACTGCAGGCAAAAAATTACAACCAGGATGATTCGAATCTGAAATTTCTGAGAAGAAAAAAAGAGGACTTCTTTTGAAAATCTGTCCCCACATATTTAATACTAATACTGTGCTAAATATATTTTTTAATTAAAAAACCCTGCTAAAAACATTAAGATTCTACTTCAGTTATTTTTAATGGATCAATTTAGTGAAAACAAACATGAGATCTTATAGTTTTCAATCAAACATAAGATTATATTTGAGTGAAATATGACAGCAGTTTAGGGTGGGCCAGCTTCCTGGAAGATGGAGACTCTCTGGAGTTGTCTCAGATATTTGAAGAGTCCTCTCTCAAGTCCAGCCTTATGTTTTATCTCTTCTTTGGGTTTAGTTTGGATATTGCATGTACTGGCATCATATTTTCTGAGACATCCTGTATCACCTCATCAGAACTATTCCATATCTATATCAGGACCATAGCCAGTGTATTTCTACTTAGCCCTTGAGACTTACAAAGCCTATGGTCCTCTATGTTTTCCTCACTGGTGCTGATGTGTATCTGACTTTCCCTTTCAGGTAAGTGCAGATCAGTTATTATCAGCTGTTAGGGAAAGTTCAATTCTCTAATCCATTGTGTAAACTAATTGTTTCTCGTGTCCACAGGACACAGCCATTTGACAGTGATCAATAGGAATTAAAACAGCTGGAGCATAGATTGGATGAGATATACTGGAGACCTACCTGGATTCTGATCTTCTGTACAAGGATTTTATCTAAATGGGTTGGAAAGCTATGACTGAGGCCAAGTGATATACTCATGGACTAAATGAGAAACCACCCAGCTAAATTAACTTAGCCTGTCTTGCCTAGTTAGTATTCCTTTAACTAATTGTAATGCTTTTCTTATTTTTTCCCAACTAAGACAGATCAGCTGCAGAGGGGTCTCTCTTACTTGATAGCTAGCTGAGTTGTCAACTTCTGATGGATGAACTACCTCCCTTTGGTTGTATTTGATTTGCTTTTTGAGAAGGACATTCATGGCTTTCTGAGATCTTGAGATCCCCCTACTGCAGCACATGTGGATGTAACTTTTAGCCATACCCATGCAATGGGATATGGTAATATTTGGATTTTGGTTTTTCTTTGGGGGGCGGGGATGGAGGGTGAGTGTTCCACTTGCACAACTTGTGCAGGGTATAACCTTATTATTAATTAATTATTATAGGAGGCAATGTTGTTAGGGAATAGGGGACTAATCTATGACTCAGGAGACCTGGATTCTGTTCCTGTCTCTGCTACTGACCTGCTGCATGACTGTGGACAAGACACTTCGTATCTCTATGCCTCAGTTACCCCATCTGTCAAATGGGGATAATTATATCTATCTACTTTGTAAAGCAATGCGAGAGCTGCAGCTGAAAACTGCTACATATTATTTGTTACAAAAAGTATTTCACTTTGCCTTATATAAGAGGAGATACTATGGAAGGCTGAATTGAGGTTAAGAGTTTGGAGATGCATGGAAGCATAAGAAGGTTGAATTCCTTATAGAAATCAGCAGAGTTTCTATCTGGGCCTGAGGCTTTGTTGAATTTTAACAGTTCCTGCTTGACTAATTTCCATATGTGTAATAGGGGCTTCCAACTGTGACTGTGTCAGGGCTAAATAAATATAGGCTTGGTAGCCTATCAAAAAATGGTGTCAGAGAGATGAATCTTTGGTATAGGTCTTGACGGAGGGTATAGGTCTTGACAGACTTGTGTATAAAGTCCCCAAGCCCTTAGTTGGTTCAGTCATTTGACTTTTTTACTGACTGATCTGATTTCTGCTGAGTTAGTTTTCAAGGTATTTTGTGAGGAAGTGACCCACTAACAGCCTAGAGACAGCAGAGAAAAAAACCTAACCTAGTGCATCAGGGATGCAAAGCAATGTAAGTCTTGTATTTTAACTTAGCATATGTATCTGTTTTCTGTCCATTTTTTTCTTGAGGGATTTTGGGAGTGACTCTCTTAAAAGTCTATTACCTTATTATTTCCCTAATAGTAATATACCTAATAATGGCTAGCACGCTTTCCCTACTGTAGATTGTACCAGATACATTGGGAATAATCTTGATGTCAAAAAAAGAGGTCATAACATCAAGACTTAAAGTGTAACCTATCAAGATATTTAATCCCCAAGTTAAGGTTCTGAATCTATAGGACTAGGGGCCGATTCAGCTCTCACTGAAGCCGGGGACGGGGGGAGGAAGGGGTGACTTCCCATTGATTTTAAGGGGAGTTGGATCAGGCCCTTACCAAACAGAAAGATTTTCACACTCAAATTCTCCTTTGCAACATTGTGCAAATGAAGGAGCATCAGAAAGTCACCAATTGCAAAAAGAAAGTGCAACTGACCATGATGACCAGTCTATTGTTCACTGTCCAGTTATAGTGCAAATAGCACTCTGAAATGTTATTAGTAACAGTGATGAACTTTTTTTTAAATATTTTTATTTGGGCTGTATCCTTGTAAAAGAAAGTAAATTTTTTATCATAGAGGAGTGAAGAATTCAGACACTATCTATTAGCATCCACCCCTACTGAATCACCAAGAGCATTTCCTACAGTACTTTGGTTTTATTTTTAAAGGTTTTTTTTAAGCATTGACTAGACCCCTCAGAAATTTAACACAGAGAAGAGCAAAGAAGCTGGAAATGTGGGGTAGTTTTTGAAGCATGGCTAAAAGTACATTCAAAACCAGAGCAGGAGTGGTGAGTGAAATAGATATTCAGTGATGTTAACTAGTACAACCACAAACTGTGGACCCAGATCCCCTTTATTAATCCCTCCTCTCCAAAAATCAGAAGATTTTGGATCTGCATTTTGGTTTCTGCTTACTGTGGAGATATACAGATTGGCTTTGAAGTTTGAATCCAGATCCTGGTTTGTTTAGTCTCTGTCATACTTAAGAAGAGACAATTGTAATATAAAAGATAATTCAGGACATATCCTGTTGTTCTCTCTGGCTTTCTAGCTCCCTGACTGACCAACAGAACCCGACCTGTCTTGATTATCATCACTGCACAGGATCTTTGTGTGGACTAATTTATGGAATACACTGCTGACTACAGCAGGAGTTCTCAACCCTTTTCTTTCTGAGCCCGCCCTCCCCCCCCCATGCTATAAAAACTCCATGGCCAACTTGTGCCACAACAACTGTTTTTCTGCATATAAAAGCCAGGATCAGTGTCGGGGGTAGAAAGCAGAACAACGGCCCAAGGGACTCCATGAAGCTAAGTTGCTTAAGCTTCAGCCCCGAGTGGCAGGGCTCGGGGCCTCAGGCTTCAGCCCCATGCAGTGGGGCTTCGGCTTTCTGCCCTGGTCCCCAGCAAGTCTAATGCTGGCCCTGCTTGGTGGATGCCCTGAAACCTGGTCATGGCAGATCCCTGATTGAGAACTACTGGACTACAGTACAGAATAGGGTCATGAGCTGTCTGGTGTTAGATGGAATGTACTGTTTCAATTAGCTATTAATAAGATGTTTTTAAAATACTGAAGTGAATCACTGATTGTCAACTGAAATTCAAAATGGAGTATATGAACTCTGACTTTGAACTCCATCTTTGAAAGAGGACTTGTTTACCACAAAGACTCTAGCTCAAACCAGTCAGAACCGTTTTTTCCCGCCAAGACCAGCCCTCAGTGTTCCATCACCTCAGAAGCGTTCCATCACCTCAGAACTCTTCCCACCAAAAAGGCTTTATAAGGACTTGTTCAGCGCCTGCGCGGGGCTGTCCATTCCAGCGACAGTTCGTACACGGTCGGGTCTTCGCAGAGCTCCAGAGCTGAGATTGAAGAACAACATCTATCCCGTAGTGTGTTTGAGGAAGAGGAGTCCTGTCATCGTCATTCCTATATCCTGCATTTCCTGGAGTCCATCATCCCAGAGGGTCTCCTCGCCAGCGACAAGAACCATCAGTTGTTTGGACTCCCCAGTGTTCCTCCTCAAGGACTCTAAATCAGTCCAAGAGTTGTAGGTCCTGGGCATCACGCCTGTACGTGACATCTGCTACATCAGAGCAATTTGAGAAAGGTTTCTGTGTTGGGGTATTGTTTATTGTTTTGTAGAATCCCACGGGAGGGTTTATGGGCCTGAGCTTCAAGCTCTCAGAGTTAGTCACTGATTCACTGTTTTACTGATTTATGGTTTTGCTGTTTTACTGTGTTATTCTTGCATTTCTCCCCCATTCTCCCCAGTTTTTGTACCTTTTACCCTTAATACACTCACCTTGTTTGTACTTGATTACCTTGTTTCCTCTTTATTTGATTCTACACTATACAGGAGGGAGGGTAATATCCACTGGTGACAGACACAGGAGAGAGTCGAGTCTGCAGCTTCGAGAAAAGGGGCTTTCCTTTCTTATTTTCTTTTCCTTACCATTTCTAGAGTTTTCCTTTGAAGCGTTGCCTTCTGTCCCTTAGGTAACACTGGACTCATGAAGACTGTTCAGCTGAATGATAGTGATGTCACTTTTTCTTGCTCTATATAACTCCAAGTTGTTATAAAGATATTATTTATAAATATGTTTTGTATGCTACTCAAACGAATGTAATTATTTCTGCCTTCATTACGCATCACTTTAAAGAAATGTCTCCCAAGCAGAAAGCCTGACAAGTAAAACCCTACAGAAGAGATCATCTATTATATTCTGACATTTGAAGGTGGTTACATTTATCTGGGTACCAGCCAAGTGCCCAGATTGGCTCATCTCTATCTGAAATGAGACGCAGGTATGCATTGTCAATTCCATGTTAAATTCAATAAAAAGCTTTCAATAAACTAATGAAAGATTACTTTGAGTATGCAGGATAAATCTATAGACTCAGAACACCTATCTTCCTACCATACAGGGCCTAGAAGAAGAACTCGCAAGTAAAATCTCTCTTCAGTCAGGGATAAAGACTGAAAATAGATAAGCAGGTTAACCAGAATCGGGAGGCCTCATTACTTGTAATATACCTCATATTTTCCATATATAAAGTTAGCAATGAAACAGCTCAAATAATTAATACATTGTTTAAATTAAGACATTCCACTGTATATAATTAACATACATGATCAGACTTCGGGATCAGACCCTTCATTTACTCTCTTACTTATGCAGTAAAATGTTTCTTGAAGACAGAGGAATAACAACGATCATTTTGCAAGTGGCTAAAATTCTGAGATGGCAATGTGTGTACAGATTATCACAGAGCATGAATCATACAGATCTTATTATGTGATTATGGAGAAACATTAATTATACAATTACAAGCATCTATGGCAGTGAAATTTAATTAATTATTATGGCTTGCTGAATGCAATACTGTACTATTAACTACTAACAGTCCACAGATGTGTTTCTTCTTTTGATTCATTGACATTTTAATGTTATGTGGGAATGCTAAATTATTGTGACAGCAGATGATAAAAACAGATGGAATAAACTTTATTGAACCCGAGATGATTTACACAGCCTTAAATTGAACAGTGTGTGTATTTAATCCAGCTTTAAATGTTTTGCTCCATGATTATGATTTTCCGCTTGGGAAGAAAGTTTACAAACAAGTGAATACCTATCAGGAAAAGGCTTTTTAAAGGAGTATCTTAAAATGATAAACAGTAATATGCTGAAAATAAACCATGAAAGCTCAGTTAAGCTCCTAGTGACTCAGCCGCATTGGGGGAGTTGGGAAGAAAGTGGGCAGGGAGCACTGCCCAAGTGTCTGTGGCTGAGGATGTTATGCCTGTAAAGCAGGAATTGGCATAATGCCTCCAGTAGTACTGCAGGAAGCGTATAATAACCTCCAGCCAGACTTACTGCAGCTTGTTGTCGCAGTAACATTTTCCTCGTGATTGCAATGCATGGGGCTCAAGGCCCCAGCTCATCTGGACATAGCCCCTCTGAAATGTTCCGCACTGACTTTGGCAATGCTGCAGCAAGGCAGCCTCTTAAAAGGGAGGGTTAAACACCCACCACAGCCTCTCCCTAAACCCTTTCTGCTTCATCCAACACTCAAGCAGCCATAACTCAGCCTTCAGATGCACCACTTGCAAGGCCTCAATGCGTGGAACTCCCATTGATCCCTACTTTTAACCACAGTGGAAGTTCTGGCTGTGGAGGACCTGCAGACTCTGCCCTACTACTGATAATTAGTTGTCTAAGATTTGAAGGTTAAGGAAAGGGAGGTAATGAACAGCTATTATACTTGAGTTGTATTTGAAAGCAGTAAAGTCTAATACTAGGTTTAGTGAACTTGAGACAAAAGCAAGCTGATGGGGGAAAGCTGCAACAACTTAATCACCATATAGTGTCTTCTGAGTGTCTATTTTTTTACTTCAAAATGAAGAGCTGATTTATATATATATATATAAGTGTCACACACAAAACATGTTCCCTTCTAAGTGCTGTGGTGGAACATTTCAAACACTGATTACAAATGTGGGGGTTCCAAGGAGTAGGAAATTTCATTGTGAATATATTTATACCTATAACGAGTGTATCTCAGACACACACAAAATCTTTTTATTTTGTTGGATCTGAATCTAGTTAATCAGAGTTTTTAAAGAAAATACACTCATTAAAAAAGTAAGTGTGGTTCTTTGTGCTCTAGTGATTTATTTAGAAAACAGAAATAGCCCACTCTAGAGAGTGCATTGGTTAGAGCAGCATGGCTGTAGGTGAATTCGTGGCCAATTTTGGTAAAGATTTTCTTTTGGGAAACAAGTTCATGGATGGGATTCTTTAAAGCGGACTCAGTGATAGCCTAACTCTGTTCCCACTGCAGTCAATGGCAAAACTCCCATTGACCTCAGTGGGAGCAGAGTTAGTCCAGTGCTAAGCACTGTTGAAGATACCTACACGCTTTTCATGTTCCTTGGTGGTAAACTCTTGGAGTGCAGCACATCTGAGGTAGTCAGAAAGAAATGCCAATTAGTTATTAGGAACTGCCACTTCTCTAGTGATTGGTACAGGACTCACTTCAGATTATATAGAGTGTGAAAATGCTTGTGCACCAACACAATCCATCCTCATTACCACCAACAAGAACAAATCTTTGAAGGGCTGACCTCAGCAAAAACTGCCTTCTGCTTCACGGTTACCTTCTCAAGCCCTGACTTGTATGGATTTTCAGTGGCTTCTTCAACTTTCCGCAGAGTTTGTACAAGCTGGACATGATTTTCATTGAAATAGACCCTGAGTCTCTAGATTTTTTTCCCCTTTGTGCTAAACTTCCAAGCAAGTCAGTTTTTAAGCTACACTGAAAGGACAAAATAATGGCAGCTGTTTTCTAGAAGGAGAAGAGTAGAGTGGTTATAGATTGTTTTTGCGACAAAAGATCAAAAGCTCCCACTCCATGTCTCTGGAGCTCCGTGGGGGCACTCTCCATTAACCTACCCAGTCCCAGTGGCTGGACTGCCAACTGCTTTGCTGAACATCAATGCAGTGGAAGTGTTTGATAAAATAAAATAGTCCAGTCTTTGGCAGTACCTTAGAGAATTTGGATTCAAGGAAACATATATGGGTAAATTTACAGCAGGGCTAAAATCAAGCCTCCTAGTTCGCAGATATAACCCAAGTAGTCGCACCTTTATCTAACTGATTTGCACCCACAATCAGAGGTGCAACAACTCAGATTTATGTGAAGTGGGTATCAAAGTGGTGTAATACAGTGGTTAATAAGTCCCAAAATATTAATTACCAGTATTATACACTAGTCCTTACTGTCTGCTTCCAAGAGTGATCTTACCAATATATTTGGAGGAGACTATGACTGCCATATATCTTAACAGGGAATCTTTATTATTTGTTAAGCACTGACAATGTGTTTCGTGCTCCACAGTACATAATAATAGGGTCTCTGTCTCAAAGAGCTTATGGTTTAAGAGAATATATAGACCCCAGTCTTCTGCTACAGATAAGGCATGCAATCCTGGATTGGTTGTGTGCCAGGCCAGTTGCTCAAAATAAATTGGGCTGATCTAAATTTGGTTGGCTGCAACCAGCCCCAACGGTTCTCATACAGCATCTGAGGATCAGCAGGACAAAATCCCTTTCCATTGGGCAACATATTTTATGTCAGCAGTAGCGAGGGGTTTATGTTTAGGGAATGCTATACCAGCTCTACACCATTAGAGAATACTCCTGCTCACTGGGCAATACTTGCATAAGCAACTATGCAGAATTTTGGGCCACTTTGTGCCAACGGGATGATGCAAAGTGGTCACAACACAGCAGAGAATGTGGACCCAATGGTGGATGAGAATAGAAAAGCAGCTAAGAAAAGGTAAAACTCTTCCATCCTGCTTGGATTAGACAGAGAAGGGATGAAGGCTGAGCCCTGCCATTCACCAACATAGAAAAATTGTTCAGTTTCACACAGACCTAATCTTAAAACCCCCAGTTCATTGAATATAAGACTAAAGTATTAGATAACACATAGTAGTGTAACATGAAAGCCTGGAATTGATTCCGCTATTTTTATTCTGGTCTTTCAACATTTTACCTATTAATAAAAACAGAAAAAAACCTCTTAGGAAAATCCTCATATATGTAGTATGACCACCTAATGTAAAATATTTGCATACTGACCAAGCAGAAGTCAATAATTCTCATGATAACAAATTAGTCTGTTTAAGATGTAAATGTAAGTTCAGCTCCACTCTTGATTTGAAGCAAGGTTTTGCTTTGGGCCAGATTTGGTTCAGATTTTCAAAATCTATAACACTGTGATGCTTGCCAAAAATCTTTAATTAGATCGGAGGAGAAGCAAAACTGTCAGATGTAATGGCACAGTACAACAGAGGAATAAAATGTTCTTAAGTTAATTGAGTCAGTTCATTCGCCATTTTGTCAAGCTGCTTTTACTGTATGATTTGCAGACTAATAATGAGGATAAAATTCTTACAGTAATTAGAGGAGTTGGATTCCTCAAACCCATTTCACTTACAAGACCCACACAATTGTTTATACCAAACAAACTTAAAGTCCAAATCCTGCCTTCCGACAGCACACATAAATTGTGAACTCTGTGTGAACTCAACTGTTGGGTGGCAGTTTAGGTATGTTGCATGCTTGAGAACTGTGTGAGAAGGAATATTGTCTTAGTACTTCAGGGAAGCTCAGACTAAGGGATTGTACACACTATTACTGATGTTGATATAACTTATGTCGCTCAGGGGTGTGAATAAGTCACTCTCCTGAGTGATGAAAGTTACACCTACCTAAGCATCGGTCTGGACAGCCCTATGTCGATGGGAAAGATCTCCTGCTGACATAGCTTCCCCCTCTCACGTAGGTGGACTTATTATCCCATTGGCATAGAGCGTTTTCACCAGACACACTATAGTGGCGGAGCTGCATTGGTGATCCTAAAGGAATCCTCTGGTTTCATATTACACTTGATTCTCCAGGACCTGAGAAGAGGGTTCCAACTTCAGGTGAGTCCAGGAAGGAGTGGGAGAAGGAGATACTAAATCAGCCTATGGGCTTTAGCAAGGACTGTCTGTAAATCATTTCACTTGATCCCCACACGGTTAATTAGCCTATAATAAAAGGGGACTTCTCAGCCCAATCTCCATTGCATTTTACATTTCTAACAGTCTTCTTCAGCAATATACTTGGGTCTTTTCGAAAGACGAGCCACTACTTGCAAATTTTGTATGCTTCTCTATTTTGTATGCTTCACAGGAGAGTGGCGCATTTGATCCCTAGAAAATTTGCCCACAGGAAAATTATAATTCCCCAAACTTTTATGGTACAATACACAGAAGCAAGTCTGCATATTATTTTTAAGATGCCCTTCTGAGCCTTTAGCTGAGTACCATAAAGCTGCATTTTGTTTAATACTTTAAAATGTTCCTCTAGATAACTAGCCTGTTAAATTCCAGGCCAGTGCACTACTGTGGATATGATTATCTCCCATATCATCGCAAAGCCACTGGAGAAGGTTGTTTTTTGTTGAAGGATGCATGCAGTGATTTTCTCTTTTGAAAGGGAAGGAAAAAAAGCAGGCTTGTCATTTGATCTAAATGTTATCTAGGGTTACCATACGTCTGGATTTTCCCGGACATGTCCGGCTTTTTGGGCCTCAAATCCCTGTCCGGTAGGAAATCCCAAAAAGCCGGACGTGTCCGGGAAAATAGGGAGGGAGGGCCCGGCGGTGCTCAGCCGGGGGCCGGGGCCCGGCGGTGCAGGGCCAGGGACTGGTGGTGCGGGGCCGGGGACTGG
>NW_020664435.1:34250790-34268023 GCF_002925995.2 Terrapene triunguis
GGGCCGGCGGTGCTCAGCCGGGGCCGGGGCCGGGGCCGGGGCTGGGGCCAGGGGTGCTCGGCCAGGGCCGGGCCGGGCCAGGGTCGGGGGTGCTCGGCCAGGGGCCGGTGCCCCAGGGCCCGAGCCGGGCGGGAGACGCCGGGGCCAGAGCCTCTTGGCCTGGGCCGGCTGGCCACCGGAGGGAGCCACTCGGCCAGGGGGGCCAGACTGGGCCGTACCGCACCCGCCCCAGCCCCATCTTACCTGCTTCCTCCCTGTTTCAGGCTTCCCGCGAACATTTGATTAGTGGGAAGCAGGGGAGTGGGAGGAGCAGGGGGCGGAGCGTTCAGGGGAGGGGGCAGAGTTGGGGCGGGGACTTTGGGGAAGCGGCGGAGTTGGGCGGGGCTGGGGGCGGGGAAGGGGCGGAGTCAGGGCGGGGCCGGGGCCCCGTGGAGTGTCCTCCTGTTTTAAAACTAAAATATGGTAACCCTATGTTATCTGCTGACATAGTAACTGGTCCTCAGAACCACTGTCAGGAGGTTAGTAAGCAATAAAAGACCTCTCTTGCTAGCAAATCTATAAGTCTCCTAAGAATATTAGTCACAAAATATATAATTTTGAACAGTGTTGATTGATTTCAATCTTCATGTTGGAAAATTATATTCTGAAGTCAAGTGATCTTGATCTGATTTCTGTGACCCAAACTACCTTGCATCATTCATAATTCACTCCAGACCATTGAGTGGCACTGATAAGCTTTGAAGTGAATCACATCCAGTCCTGTGCAGTTCTAAGGAGATGGGTTAGCAAGTGGAACCTTGAGAATAGGAGATTTTAGTTGGAGAAATTTCAACCCAAATCCAGCCCTCAATGGCCCGGTCAAGAAGCAGCTAATGTAAGCTGGAGATATGCAGAAGGAATTGTCTTCCTCCCCAGCCCGAATGCCCCTAGATTATAGAGCAGTTTTTGACCTCCTCAGCAGCAGATGTTACTGCAGTAGTTAAGCTGTAGTCAGCTCCCTGCAGCCCCAGTGCAGCCCCTCCATGGTTAGAGAGCATTAGCGGATTTGCATATCAGTGAATGCTCCAGTCCCATCCTTGACCCTATCTGCCCCGTGCATTAGTACAGGGAATTCTACCCCAGTGCTGATCTCTGCATGTCACCCAAATCCCACTCCCCCCCGCAATTGCACTGCCAGGGGACCCTCAAATGCCATAAAGGTGAGAGCAACCTGACCTTTCATCAACTGCAGAGCCCTCATTGCTATAACTATTAAGTGCTTATCTATAAAATTAAGTTAAATTAAATACAGCACTATGACAGAAAAGGAAAAATAATAGCTATGCCAAACGAATACCTCTTGCATTATGCCTTGATGCTCACTAGCCTTGCATCCTCATAAACAGGCAAGGAGAACAAATTTCATAGGAAGGGATGCCTCGGAGAAAGTTACCATGGGAGCTGGCAGCTAGAGGCCCATTTTAATTGATGTGATGGGGTACAGTGTGTGAGGCACATGTTCAAGACCATTAAGGCCTTATAGATCATCAGCGCTTTGATCATCATCGCAAACTGAACCAGAAACCACGGTAAAGAATTGAACACAGGAGCAATGTACTCGGTGTTTTGGTACATTTGGGAGCCAGGAAGGCATATTTTGCATTTTTCTGTACCTTCTGGGTGGATTGCAAGTGTAGCAATAAAAAGACAACTGATTAGGAACTCAAGGACCATTCCCCCATCCTCTCCATCATCTCACTTGAGATAGGAAGCAGAGTGCTATGCCACTTCCAAAGGATTTACTACTCCAGTGCCTCTTGGCATGAATCGTGATCAGCATAGACTTATCCTCTCTGCTCCTTTTGTGAAGACTTTGTGCCTGATTGCAATCGACTGCTATGTGTGCATGTGCAAGCACAATGGGGAATGTTCAAGATACTCTACTGAGCTCTTGCGTCTGATGAAGTGGGCATTCACCCACGAAAGCTTATGCTCCAATACTTCTGTTAGTCTTAAAGGTGCCACAGGACCCTCTGTTGCTTTCTACTGAGCTATGTTTGCCTCTGTGTATCAGATTGGAGCGAAGTATATACTGTGTAAATTACTGAAACCAAAATGTAATTCTGAGTCACAGAAATCAGAGAAAGAAAGGGGCTGGTAGGCTGGCCCTGGGGTGTGAACCTTAGGGTTGCAAACAGATCACAGTGAGACATGACCATTCTCCCTTTCTACATGGGAAACTACAATAGAAAGACTAGAATATAAAGTATTGAAAAATTACTCAATAGTTTTCCAAGCTAGTGCCAAACAGAGTAATCTGCAGTCCCATACTTTGGTTGAGACAGATATATGCAGAAATATTAAGGTTGCCTTCAGTACACTGCAACATTGGAGATTTCTGCTAAATATCAGTGTTAACAGAGACGTTGGTATACGCTGTCTGTGAGTGAGCATTTCCATAGGAAAAATAAAAACTCCAGAACATCTGGGATAAAGAATATGCAGTGGATACAATGGGCCTAATTCTTGCTTGTACTGTCCCAGCTTTGCACTTCCAGATGACTAAGGCATGGACTGCTGTGGGTACGTCTGCATTGGATAGATTAGCGTGCAGTCTCCTAGCTAGCTAAAGTCTTGAAGAGGCATTTCTGGCTACTCTTGCTATAGGGGAGTCCAAGAGTAGCAATGAAACCAGAAGCTGCTAAGCAATATCTTGACAATCAGCTTGCCTTGTTGTAGGCCTTCAAAAGAAAGTGCAATCAAAGCTGCAGCTAGATCCTTGAAGTGCTTCCCCTGCTTTCTACCAACATCATTTCTGTCTTATCTGGGTTGAGCTAACTGTTTTTCATCCAGGTACTTAACTAAGGCACTGAGACACTGATCACATAACCCACATTTAATGAGAAGAATAAAATGGACAGCTAAGTGTCACCAGGATATTGCTGGGCATGTAGATTACAATATATAGCACAATGTCGGGCTATCGGCTATTCATATGTAAGCGGGGGAATGGTCCCGCTATTGTGGGGAACTTTCCTGGTTTATACCCTACCCCAGTGAAATGGGCTAGCTAGTCCTCACTCCCATTTCCTTTACGCAGAGGCCTGCCTGACTTCAAGGACTCCCCTTCCACTCTCCTGTGTGGCAGAGTCCTCATAACCCCAACAAGGCTGGGCCCAGGATTCCTGGGGAGCTTGACCCCGAACCTTGTCGTGGTCACTTAGGGCAGGGGCTAGGGTGTCCCCACTCCGGGTGCACTCTCTGCACTGGATGCTTCCCTGACTCACTGATCATTACATACTGTTCAAAGCAAATACAATTAATTAAACAGCAATCAATTTAAAAAAATAAGGAAAAAAATGGGAAAGATTAAAGGAAAACACACAACCCCGCTCTGTGGCACAGGGGCATCACAACCAGCAGTCTCTGGAATGTAAGGGAAGTTCAATCTGTTCCTCACAAGTCCCAGGCCTCCTTCTCAGGCCCTGGCTGTGCTGTCGGGATGCTGCAGGTCGGACACTTGCTCTGGCTGTGGCCACATGCCCTTAGGCTTTAGGTGGGAGGACCCTTCTTCCCAGCGTCACCCCCACCCCGTCGGGGTTACGATCCCCCTCCAAGTCTGGCTTGCGAGGCATCTTGGCTGGGGGCGTCTCCCTGTGCTGGGCCCACTGCCCAGAGTCCCCCTCGCTCTCCCTAGCTGCTCACCGCACCCGGCTGCGGACTGCTCCAGCCCCAGCTCCAGCTCCACTCTGCCTCAGCACGGCTGCTGCTGCTGCTCTGCCTCCAGCTCCCTGGGCTGCTTCTCTGGCCCCTCTGGCTCTGATTACTACAGCTCTGCTCCCAGCACAAGTCTGCTCTGTGGGCTGCTTCTGTAACTCTGCTCCCAGCACTGATCTGCTCTGTCTGACCCAGGAGGATGGGACCACTCCCCCCCGTCCTCCTGACTGCCTGATTAGCCTGCCCACTCTGTCAATCAGGCTATCCTGGAGCATTGGCCTGTCCCCATTGTTCCTGGGGACTGTCAGTCTCAGGGTCCTAATTTCCCATCAACCCTTCCCCTTTCTTTTGGTACTGGGAGCTAGCCAGCCAAAACACGCCCACCGAGTTTTAGTACGGGGTCAACAATCCCCTTACAGAAATATCAGCTTTAAGCTCAATTAACTACAGAGGCATAGGAAATTGTTTTGCAGTCCTGTGAAAATGTCCAAGATTTCCAAAGATTTTCCCATCCCAAATTGGGACAAAGTCAAAATCTCTAACATTTTCATGGACTGAGTATAAAAAAAAATCAGTTTGGGTCAATAGAAACAATTCATTTTGATGATTTTAAAATCTTCTGTTTTGATTTCAACCTATAATTTTTTTTTACTCTAATTAGGTTAAATTTTTAAACAAAAACTTGTCTTGAACTGCAAAACAAGTATTTTTTTCATTTAGAAAATGGTGGAACAAAACATTCCAACAATTTAAAAACTTTATTTTTCAAAAATAATTTGAGTCAAGAAATCTATTTCTTGAGAAAAGTTTTGGTTCATAAATTAGCATTTTCCAACAGAAAATATTTAGTCAAAAAATTCCCAACCAACTCTGCTATTAACATTGGTGCCAGCCAAATGTCCAAGTACTGATAAAAAAACATTAGTTCTGACAAAGAGGATGAACGCCATAGATGAAATTAAATAAGAACAATGTTTAATAGTTTATAAGCAGTAGAAAGAAATTGGTTCCCTTCACAAATAAATCATTGGAGTATGCTATAGCACATCATGAAAAAGCCAAGTATTAAAATGGACGATGAACTGAATAGAAGAGAAAAATGGCATGTTATAGGAGTCTAAAGGGCAAATATACTGAGTTGCGTTTATAACAGTATCCTTTGTAAATAAATCACATTATGATGTGCTGCTGAATTCAACACTAGACATAAATAAATTTGTTTACTTACTTTTAAGCCTTCCCCTGGAGTATTTTGTTTTGTTTTGGTAGTCACTTTTTAAAAAAAGACAAAAAAACTGGAGAGGATTTAGGGCAACACAACTGATAAAAGATCTGGAAAATCAGATTTCTGAAGAAAGGTTAAGAGATGTGGGCATGTTCAATCTAGAGAAAAGGTAGCTAAGGGGAAACAGGAAAACTAAGTACTTGACAGGATGCTATAAAGAAAACAGGAATCAATTAGTCTCATTATTCATCAAAGGCTGATCAGGAAGTAGTAATAACTAGCTTAAAGTGCAGCAGGGAAAATTTATAACTAGAGCAGTTATATAATAGAACAAACTGCCAGTGGAAGTTATGGCATTTCCATCCTGGAAGGTATTCAAGGCTAGTTTAAGAATAATGAAATCCATCCTACAGAGATACAGGCAGATGGACTTAGATGACCCAGTAAAGGTCCTTTTCCTCAAAATGATTCTATTATTCTATAAATACTCCTAGGCTTAGCAGTAGCTGCACTCTGATGAACTGTTTTAGTTTCTAAGAAGAAATTGTGCTGCAATAAATATGAAGTGAAAAAAATAGCTTTTTACCCCAATTAAAAGAAAATTAATGATATTTATGTTATCTTAATTCTGTAAGATGTCTATTCATTTTTCAGCTAAATCTACTCAGACTGCAATTCCTCCAAGAAACAAATATTTTCACCAGCAAATTCAGAGTTCTCCCATACGTAGAATTAGGACAACTTACTATATGCATCTATCTTGTATATTATACATATGTTTAAGACAAAGTTAAACTGCTAAATACATATAATAATATATTCATAAGCTTCATTTGTTTTCTCATGTTAAGGGTAAAAATAGCCACTTGAATGTCTTTCTTATTTGCTGAAATCATTGTTCAGAATTGTATTACAGGTATATTATATAGCCTGGGAGTCAGATAGGACAGGAAGGAGTGCAGAGCCTGGGATTGAGTTTTCTGAGCCTGGAAGGTTGCATGTGATACTGGGAGAAGCATTCTCTGAGACTAGGTGTGTTGGATGGGAGTGTTGGTTTCAGAACGGAGGGGATGCTTCTGAGACAGGGAGACGATTGGTTGTCAGCCTGGGATGTTTCTGAGCTTGTGAGGTCTGGTTTGGATGGAGCTGAGAGGTGTAATTACTGGGACTGTCCAGTACACCAAACCACTAGAGTACCAGTGGTGTGCCAGATGTACCATGACAAAGAGGCAAGCAATGGAAGGGGTTCATTAGCTAGGTCCTGTGGGGCTCCAATAACCACTTAGACACATGGCTAAGTGAAAAGATATTTTACTAGGGCCAGCAGGAAAGGGAAAGGATGCAAATACCCTACGTACAGAGGCTTAAACAATTACAGTTCAAAGTGAGCAATAGCAGTTCTTGTTTGGGTCCCTGGGGCAGTCCAATCAAGAGTTAGGGCTTCTCAAGTCTAGTGCCGGGGTGCCTTCTCCAGTGCAGTCTCTATTCTAAGTAAATAGCTGTTTGCAGGTTTCCAGGCTCAGTTAGTGTAGTCCCACCCAGACCTGCACCCAGTTATTACCTTGGGCAGTCAGAGATTGTTCCACCTGTGACTCTGCATACAGCTCCCGGGAATTCTGCTTCTCTCCAGCTCACTGCTTGCCATATGGCTGCTGCTTCAGGTTCCCTGAAGCCGGGCACCGCTCTGTTTGGGAGTTGGCCACTTCCTGATTCAGACCTTCCCCCTACCCTCCCCCTCCAGGAGGAAGGGGATGGGCAGTGGGGAGGGGGCTGAATGGAGTTGTAGACCCCTACTTAGGAGATCAGTCAGACAGGTTTAAGAAGATTCTGAACTGTCAGTGGGATGAGTTGTGCTAGCATTGGGGAATAGAGTCCACTAGTAAATTAGATCATGGATGATCTAGGGTATGTATGTGAGAGATAGATGATAGGGGGCACTGGTATGGTAAGAGCTGGACTGGAGGAAAAGAGCTGGGGAGCTCTAGAAAACAGAGAAGAGGTCACAAAAGAGATAATTGCTATTTTCTCCCACCTTGCCTCTCCTGGTGAAGTGTCCCAGTTTTTCATTCTGAAAGGAGGAAAGGATGCTCCTTTTTCCTCTAACCTCCCCACACAAACACTTCCCTGTGATATCCCCAAATGAAAGTCCAATTTTTTCCACTTTAAAAATATGATCAAGATGCAACAGTGGTGGAATAGTAAGGAGATTGGTGGGATTGCAGATAGCACTTACTCTGGACACGAGCTGCTACTGTGTGAGAACTTTTGCAACATTTTAACATCTCCTCTACTGAAAAAACAAGTTTTCTGACTACACTTAAACACCAGGAAGATTATAGTGCTTCCTAGACCTGGTATGGCCTTCAGGAAATGTTCATATATTTTTCTCTGGGAAAACAGAACATTACTAAAAGCTGGTATAAGGGGAGAAAAGTTGCTTCATTTCAAAAGCTTTCACTAATTTGGGGTGCCCAAGCTGAGACTAGGGTTGACAATTTACTAATTGCTGGTAACCTGAATCCCGAGCCCCCGCTCCCTGCCCCGCCTCTTCCTCCCAAGGCCCCGCACTCCAACTCTTCCCCACAAGGCCCAGCCCCCTTCGCTCACTGCTCTGCTCCCTACCTCCATCGCTTGCTGGATTGTCGAGGAGCCTGCCTGCAGGTAGGAGGCAGCCCTGGCTGAGCAGGGGCTGGCGCAGGTTAATGATCCAGTGCCTCCCCCTGGCCCTGTGGTAACTGGACTTTCGGTTTGGGTGCCATTTAGGGTTGCCAGGTCCCTGAAAACTGGGCATCTGGCAACCCTAAATGAAACCTGGACACAGAAGCCAAAAATTGGACTGTCCGGGTAAAACCCAGATGGGTGGCAACCCTAGTTGAGATCCATAGACAAGTCCTGATTCTTAGAGGTACAGAGCTCACACTGATTTCAGTGGGAGTACTGGGTGATCCGTACCCCTTCAAATCAGGATTTTTTTGTTGTTATTGTTGTTATTACTTGCAACAAAGACTTAGTTTGGGAACCAGCTACACTACTGACATCTACAATGGCAATGATCAACATTAGCCTGGAAGACGTCTGAGGGAGGACTGCCGTGGTAACAGAGATGAAAGAGCCACTCACTTTGCTTTACAGCTGAGGTACTAATGGAGTGAGTTTTACCAAGGAAAATCTATAAAAATGGCAAACAGTATGTATTCCCTAGAATTAGTCTCCAAAAATGCCAATCTCTTTTGGACAGTGACTCTCTCTTACTCCTGGATGTGCTTGTATGGCACCTTCCACAATGATGCTTCTTCAGGCTCTGGTTTGTCATGGTTTGGGGTTCAGTCCAGACTAATGAGAGTGATGGCACCGCTTGTCCTGTAACCCTAAGTGCCTTAAAATGCTCTGCTGCTGTAGCTCCCTGTCTGGACACTCCTAACCAGCATACAAGCATGCTCTGAATATTTGTGTTGAGTAGCCCTGGCTCAGCAACACTGACTCCAGGAGCCTGCTTGTCACACCAGTCCCACTCTGGTCTCCACAAGCCTTGGTTACTACTAGCCAAGTGATCAACACATCCCCACTCCAAAATTTTCCTAAAACTGTCTGCCCTGAAGTGCCATCCCTCTCCTGGGACATTCAGATGAGCAATAAGGACCGTTGCTCCTTTAAAGAAACAAAAGCACAGCAGTGTGTTGCTTTAACTGGAATTAATCACTTCAAGTCAAAAACAGCACTGGGCTGATTTAGAATAAAGGTAAAACACATTTATTTAATCAAAAAGAGATAGGGGTTATACATGAGTTCAAGTACAAGGGATAAAGTCAGAAATGGTTACAAACAAATAAAAGTGAAAAAACACTTTTTAGTGACTATGACTTAACAAAACTATAGTCTTGGTTCAAGGTAAGATTCTTACCACACTTCCTTACAGCCAGATGGCTGAGGACCCCCTCAGTCAGGATCTCTGACAAAGTCCAAAGTGCTCAGTTCTTTTGTCTTCTTAGGTGAAATATAGAGAGGAGTAAAGAACCCCAAGTTTCTATAGACCAGTGAACTTCTGAAATGCATTCTTCTCAAAGTCCAGTGCCCCTGCTGGGAGGAAAGGTGCCATGGAATCTGATGGAGAAGATTCCATGCTGGTTTCTTCCCTGCTGATGCTTTCTGCAATGCCAATTGATCTGTCCAATATGCTAATGAATGGCCACTTGACTGTTTGCTAATTGTCTGTTATTGCACCTGCATGGAGGCAGCAGCCTTTCCTTTGTCTGGAAAAACCCTGTTTTACCCACTCGCCAAACACATTTTACTCCCACATTTCCTTCATGTGTACAGTCCTTTGAGTGTTTAACGTACATACTCCATGCAAGAATATTAATGATCAGTATACTATTAGTTTTCCAATACTTTACTCCATACCTAGTAGATTATGACATAAGTGCATTGGGGTACCCTGAACTGGTCAGGCCACAGGAACTCACTTCCTGATACCAGTGAGCCCCTTGCCCTCTTATACTGGGATGCTCTTAGGGTCTCATTGCCACAATAATAGTAATAAACATGCTGCACATTGTATTTTCAGTATAATGCACCAGCATATACTTCCCTATTACAAGTTGAATTTAGCCATATGGACTCAAGAGGATCAAGGTTATTTTCATGGGGGGGGGGTTTAGTTGTATCTTTTCCAAAAGCATAAACAAAGCCCAAAATACAGAGTTCAAATTACGGATGTTGTGCTGGGGTGTACAAACCCCACACTGGGAAACAGAGGGTTAAGGAGCAGCTCTGGGCTCAGGAGGCTTCATCCCGCCATGTCTTCTGGCTGTGCCTGCAATGGAGGGGGAGCTTAAAAGGGCACAGCACAGCTCACTCAAGGTGGTCAGTGAGATGGAGCAGACCTGCACTGATAGCTCCTGTAGGGATACAGCAGGAACCCCTTGCTGCCTGGAGCAGACCCCCAAGATGAAACTACCGGCTGCTGCCAGAGAGACAGCAAAGTGCCAGCCTGTGAGGGGGAAGAACATTGGGGAGTACAGAGGCAAGGGGGGGAGGAAGTGACACAGGGAACATTGCCCAGGTGACCCACCTGAACTGCCAGCACCAGGGCACTGGAACCTGGAAGAAGTGGTAGAGCCTAGGTTCCTCTATTGCCCCCACAGACTTGAGCCACTAGGTGTTACTGCCAAACTACAGACTGGATCCTCAAGGGGGATAGTGACCACTAGGCACCACATCCCATCACATATGTGCATAAGTATTGGCAGGACTGGGGCCTTCTGCTGCAGGCTCTTTGGGGCAGGGATTTTTTGTCACATCTGCACACAGTGCACAGCACAACAGAGATTCTTGTTTGGGGCCTGCAGGCACCTCTACAATACAAATGAAAATAATAGAGATAGGTGCTCTTCCGGTGTGCCAGCAACCCTCATAAGCTGCCAAAGATAGAGATGAACAGGACAGAAACTGCGCCATCACTAGAGAAATTCTCTATTTAGAGAAATCAGTTCCACTAGAAGTTATTGCACATGCGCACACCCATACACACACACATTACATACAAAGAATTTACTTTTATTCTTAAACTTCATTTCAGAAAGCAAAGGAAAAAAGTGCCCTGTATGGCTTAAAAAACAGGATAGGCTGTTGTAAATATATGTTCTATTTGAGTTTCTGTTAACACTCCATCAACCCATATCAGGAAATAAACTACACATGTCAACATATGAAAGTCTAAAAGTAAGGTTCAGGGGCCTTGCCCACCTGAGATAATCAGTGGGTTGGGGGAGGGGATGATGACTTACTGCGAGATCTCCTGACCCTCCAGGGCATGGGATGATGGTCAGCCCAGACAATAGCTCCTCAGCTATAGCCAGAAATTTGTTTATAATGTTTTTATTTGATTTGGGAATACGTCTGGACAACTAGTTTAAGGTGCTTGCAGTTTGTTTAGCCATTCTTTGGCACAAGAAAAGCTTAAACTATCACAGTATTTGAAAACTTAACAAAAACTGTAAAGCCTATATTAAACCCAAGCTAGTTTTCAATATGGCTAAACTGATTTTCTATAAACTTTTCAGATGTTATTGAATCATTTATGGAAATGGTACTGAAAAAAACCCACTGATGTAAATCCAGTTAATGGACTTCACTGGAGTGTTTCCCTTCAAGTAATATATATGCTGAGAACACAAGAAATGTAGACTCAGATTTTCAGTAATGGTCCCTAAACCGGATGCACCAAAATGCTAAGAAACTAACACCCCATCTAAAGTTAATAGGCCAGATCATCAGCTTATGCAAATGAACACTGCTCCATTGAAATCAATGGCGCTGCACCAATTTATACCAGCTGAAGATGTGGCCCAATGAAATCTATAGATGCACTTCTGAAAATCAGACCCTAGCTCCTTAAAGTTGGGTACCTAAAATTACAGATCACTGTTGAAAATGTGGCTCTACTGATAATTTATTATATCTAATTTATATTAAGAGCTTCATTCTTTACAATAAACCATGTCACATGCACTCGATTCAGGTGCAGATCTCATACTCACCAGGTGGAATCCTGTACACAGCTGGGAAAATGTCCAAAAAGGATACATTAAGTGCATGGATGTACACAGGTCAACTTCCTTCAATCAGCTGTAACGCCCAGCCAATGAAGATGCACCAGGAATGAATGTGGCAAACAGTTTTTAATTGGGGTGGATTTTTTTTAAATGAACTCTAGCTTCAGCTACTGATGAAGTTAACAAGAATTCTAACAACGCAGATGAAGACTGCTGGCTGATATTTCTATTACAATTTCCATTGAAATAGAGAGTCAGACAAAAAAAAATGAAGTAAGGCATTTTTAAAAGATTTTTAAAGCTCCTTATCTCATTTTAACCAATCCAACTTCGGTTCCCATGGAAACAGCAGCCTGAAGACTTCAGCTGAGTTGTTCGAAATTTTGCAGATTCCAGCTAAGCCTGCCAGCTGATCTTTGAAAGGACTGTGATTTTCCCAAACACCACCTAGACTTTAGGACCTATTAATCTCCTAGAGCCTGCAATGTTCTAACTATTCACCAAAAAGATTTGCCATAACACCTTTTTTAAAAAGCTAATATTGTTTACATGTACTTATAACTTTACTCTTTAAAATGTAACTGTAATTTGAATCAATGCAAGAGAGTACTTCAAGAAGTGCAGTTGAATTTGATACCTCTACTTCTTAGGACACAGAAGAGCCAAGACATCAGAAGACACCCAAGGCTTGTACAGATGTAGTATCACAGTATTAACAGCATGGCTCACTTAGATGCTTTTACTTTTAAAGTGATTTTTGACTGCTTAAGCCACTCTGTTACATTGGAAACAATTATGAGTTACCTAGCTGAACATAGGCTCAATCCTCCAAGCCATTACTCAGATAATGAATTATCCATTGCTGTCAATAGGACAGTACAGGTAAGTAAGGACTACCGGTGAGGGTTGGGTTTACAAGATCAGGCTATTTATAAGCTAGTAACTTCTTATGCACTCCAGCTACTTTCCATAATGCTTTCAGTTCCATCTAAATTCCATAGCCTTGATATTATACACAAGTAATATTTATATGTACTGTGCTATTTTCTCTTGAGTTTGCATATTAAGAATAGTACAGATATAGCCATAGTCACTTTATAATGCCCACCCTTCTAGCATTCTACAGCACATGTGCATAGCGTGATATCTAAATACGGGCTTGATACACAAACCAACCACATTCTATGCTAGCTGTTAAATTATCATGGCATATTTTGCATACTGTTAGACTGTTTGTTTTAGACCATATGAACATCACATGCATTTGAATGAGAAGATAAGTCACACACTACAAAAATCTTTAACAAAAATATGGCAATTAGAATTACAAGAAACTACATTGAAATAATTGTCTTTAGTCCACAAATGAAGGAACTCCAACATTAAAACCATCACAGCATGTTTAAAAAAAACAAAGTGAACCACTCATTGAAAGATGGACTCTTGAAAGAAAGTGTGGAAGTATCAATATCTTTTGCCACCCCCACTGGCAATCTCCCAGTTTGATTTACTTTCTTTCATTCTGTCCATCAGTGGCTGCTTTTGGCTTGTTTGAGTGGGAACCCAAACTTGGCCATACTGATCTAATTCTAACCAATGAAGTTCTGGGAGTCAGATATAATATTGTGAAATAGCTTCAGGCATGATATTTGTGTCATATTTTGCTACACGCCTAAATGAGCCTTTTCTTCAAGATGCCATCAGTGGAGGAAAGGGGGATAGTTTGGGTTAATTGAATATTGCTGCTAGATCCAAACCCAGCCTTCTCATCCCTATACTGTTGTGTCTTGCTTATCATGGGAAATCTTGTGGACTGAGCAAATGTTCATTTTGCTATCTCCCCACCCCGAAAGTAATAGACACGATAGAACAAGAGCTCTGTATTTGGAAACCAATATAAAAGAAGACCAGAACAAATGGGCTGCTGGGCTTGTTTATCTTATAATAAGACAAAAACATGTGTGTCACCTAAAAATGTTCATTCTCTTGAAAATCTGTGTTCATTGTTTCAGGAGCAGAGGAATAGCTACTCTACTAAAGGACACAATCAGCTGAAAAGAGGTTTCAGCAGTAGCACACACAAATGAGAAACACAGTCAGGGTGTAAGGCAGACTTAACAGAAGCCTCCACATGTGGATTTTTTGTCAAGTAGCATATTTGGTTTCTGCCAAGCCTCCATGTTAGGGATTATATAATTGTCAGCACTTATGGAGAGAAGACCACTGTGAGATGTAAAAAGGGGAGTGACATAAAATATTTGGGGACCATGGCTGTATTGTGTTTATCAAGAGCAGACAAATGCTTCGTAAATTACCTGGAATTCTGGTCTGCAGCAGTCAGAAAAAAGTATTGAATAGCTTCCTAACAATGGAATCAACAGGGAAACTTAAGCTCTTATGCAAGTGAAGTGTGGGGTCTAATATGTTACTAGTAGTCCCTGAAATAAGAACATTTTGATGGATCTCAAATCAACATTCAAACCAGAAAAAGAGGCTGGTCTCATTTTTTGTTTTGTAAAAATAAAAACACACAACCAAAAATCAAAGAAACGATATGAAATCAAATCCTCAGCAATCAAAATGAAATAGCATTTGATACTTTTAGAAGACAGCACTTTGAAATTTAAATCACTTTGAATCAGAAACAAATATTATGAGATATGCAAATATAAGCGGGGGAATGGTCCCACTATTGTGGGGAACTTTCCTGGCTTCTGTATTACCCAGGTGAAATGGGCTAGCGGAAGGATCTGAGTCCTCGCTCCCACTTCCTTTACCCTGAGGCCTCCCTGCCCTTGAGGACTCCCCTTGCACTCTCCTGTCTGGCAGAGTCCTCATAAGCCCAACAAGGCTGGGCCCAGAATTCCTGGGGGGCTTGACCCCCAACCTTGCTGTGGTCACCTAGGCCAGGGGCTAGGGTGTCCCTACTCTGGGGTACTCTCTCTGCACTGGATGCTTTCCTGACCCACTGATCATTACATACGATTTAAAGCAATACAGTTTATTTAATTAACAATTAGTTTAAAAAGGAATAAGGAAAAATGGGAAAGGTTGAAGGAAACACATCAACCCGCTCTGTGGCAGGGAACATCACAAACAGTGTCTCTGGAATGTCAGGGCAGTTCACATTCTGTTTCTTGTAGGTCCCAGGCCTCCTTCTCAGGCTCTGGCTGTGCTGCAGGGATGCTGTGGGTTGGAAACTTGCTCTGGCGGTGGCCACACGCTCTCAGGCTCTAGGTGGCAGGACCCTTCTTCCAAGTGTTGCCCCCGCCCTGTCAGGGTTACGATCCCCCTCCAAGTCTGGCCTGCAGAGCCTCTTGGCTGAGGCGTCTCCCTGTGCTGGGCCCACTGCCCGGGGTCCCCCTCACTCTCCCCAGCTGCTCACCGCACCCGGCTCCGGACTGCTCCAGCCCCAGCTCCACTCTGCCTCAGCACGGCTGCTGCTGCTCTGCCTCCACCTCCCTGGGCTGCTTCTCTGGCCCCTCTGGCGCTGGTTGCTACATCTCTGCTCCCAGGACAGGTCTGCTCTGCAGGCTGCTTCTGTGACTCTGCTCCCAGCTCTGACCTGCTTCCTGGGCTGCTTTTCTGGCCCCTCTGGCTCTGGTTGCTGCAGCTCTGCTCCCAGGGCAGGTCTGCTCTCTCTGGGCTGTGCTCTGGCTTTGGGGCTGTAGATCTGCTCCCAGCAGCTTAGCTTGGGCCCCTGTGCTCTCCTTAGCTCAGCCCCACTCTGTCTGACTCAGGCAATTCCAGCTCACATGGAGGACAGGACCCCCCTGGCCTCCTGACTCCTTGATTAGCCTGACCATCCTGTCAATCAGGCTGACCTGGAGCGTTGGCCTCTCCCCATTGCCCCTGGGGACTGTCAGTCTCAGGGTCCTGATTTCCCATCGACCCTTCCCCTTTTGGTACTGAGAGCTAGCCAGCCAAAACACCCCCACTGAATGTTAGTAAGGGGATAACCGTCCCCTTCACAAACAACAACTTCCAGCTGAGGCAAGCTTAGCACAGCCCCTGTGGGAATGGCTGCAGGGAAGGCTCCCTTGTGGTTTACCTATGTTGAGCTGATGCCCGCGGACCAGGAGAGACAGTGCCAGCTGTCATGTGCACACAGTGAAGTCAGGGGGGCAAGGATTTCACCTAGTGAATCTAGCCACCAGAATGTGCGCTCTGCCAAATGGAGTCCAGTCTTTAATAGAATTTGCACGTAGAGAATTCTCTTCTTTCCTCAAGCAATGAAGTGGACAAAAAGTAGGTGCTAAAATTATGATCTCATATGCAATTTTAAGTTTCTCCCTTAATTATGCAATAAGGCTTCCTTGTTCTCTCATGAGCCGCTAAACAATCCCTTTAGACTTCAACAATCACTCACAATCACACAGCATAATCTGTGAGTAATACAGAGGTCACCGTTAAAAAAGATAATATTAATTATCAGATACCAGTTAGCTACTGTTGTAGGAATAGGGAAAAACCCCGGAATATGAGTTTCTTGTATGTAGTAATCTGGGAAATATTTTCATTTTTGTGGTGACCTATATAATATATTTATATAGTATAGAAAAATATATGATGGGGTGGGTCACTATAAAAAATTTGGCATGAGCACACTCATTACTTGAATTGTCAGTGTGACTATGTAATGGACGGACACCATCAGCTGACATATGTATCTTGTCGACTGATGATGTCCTTCCTTTGTATATTCACAACCACAATATCAAGTAATAGATATTCTCATGCTAAATTTTTATACTGCCCCCACCCCATGTGTGAGTGAGACAGAGAAGGCTTTCCCGTTTGCTTATGCTGCTGAGGCTCTCTCTGTACATTTACTGCCCCAGTCCATCACACATTTTGTGTTGTTTAAATATGAAAAATTGACCAATATAGATGTGTACACACACACACAAGAATATCATAACATACCCACCACACTAATGATTCCCAATAAGTACCAAGCCACCTTTGTAGTTATCTCTGATATGATAGAAAACTCTGTAACTTCTATAAAAGTATGATAACCTGCTGAAGTAAAAATATATCAGCTGCAGACAGTCTGTGTTTAAACACCTACACACATACTGTAGAGTATTAGTGGAATTCACAAGCAGAGACCCACACTTGTTGATTGAAGAGAAAAATGTGGAGCAATCTTTTTTTGACAGAAATCTTTTGATATGGGTAATCATAAAATGCTGTTGTCCAAAATTGTAACAACTTGGCTTTTGCTGGCATTGTCTTATCCTGGCTCTGCAAATGTCTATCTGTCTGAAAAATAAAAAGGAAGCAGTAAAAGAAGTATGCCATCAAGATCCTGATCCTCTCTTTTCCTCTGCTGCCACTCAGCCTGCCTGCTCCAATCTGATGAGGCAGCTTTAAGTGATGGCTTTTAGGAATGTTAAGAATAGGTTCTGAATTAATTTTGAGCCTCAGACCTCTTTAGGTACCATCCATCCTTTGATGGATCTCTTTCTGTCATCACTGAGATTGTTTCTGCTGTAATCCTCCAAGATAAGCACTCATTGATTCATTTTTCAGTGATTCCCCAGAACAATCAGCAGTTCAGGCAATGGAAAGGTTGCCAAATATATGAGATAAAACTTTTCTATGTACTAAATGCAAGAGTCTGCATTAACAGAATGTTGACTATTAAAAATCTTAGGGAATTTGTAATTACAGCTGCAGCAGCAACTATTGCTCTGTACAAATGTTTAAAAAATTGTTTTTGTTTAATATTGCATAAGCGAGGATAAATATA